>NC_044030.1:16609393-16916971 GCF_900496995.4 Aquila chrysaetos chrysaetos | reverse complement strand
GAAGAAGCATTAATACTTTTCAGTCAGCTTCCATATTGTATTGGGGTATTCTTGCTTTCTTTCATTCTACAGGTTTTTTTTCTCCTCATTTTGAAAGAGTCCATATTTATTGTTACAGGTATTATAGCACTGATTTTACATTTGGATCATGTTCTCTTTGGCCTCATAAATGAAAAGACCATTTGGGACACTGTTGTTTCTGCAGCAATGTTCCGGTCCTAGCAAAATCATGGTCCTGAAAGGTTATTTTCAATAGGGCATGTGAGACCTGAGGAGTCAGGACCAGAGGAGACATAAAACATCCTCAGCAAGATGAGTGCTCAACATTAAATACAGTAACCCTCAGAGCTTGACATCACCATTGCTACTCATGATGTGGAAAGAACTGGACCTGACAACTTCAGCTGCAGATCATGTCCTTTCAAAGCATAAAGATTTTGGGTAGTTCCCTACCAAACTGTACAGTGGCCACAGAAAAATCAGACAGTTGTGTGAACAGCAGAAATCAGGAATCCTGTTTTCTTGTGAGTTTGTACCTCAGGACTGAGTCTTTTAAGGATTAAGCCCTAGTCCTGAAGGGCACAAATAGATTTTTTCTCTGCTGTCCTTGGCTGCCTATTATGGAAACTGTGAGAATATAGTATTTCTGAGGCCTCTGTTCTTCTGTCCCATTTGGTTTAATTTGGCCCACTGATTCAAATGAAATTTGTCAGGGGAGTCAGACCTGTTCAGCCCTTTGGTCCTCTTCCAATATTCAACTTCCTCATGGGTTTCTCAGTGCTCTAGTTTTACCACAGACTGTGCTGAAAACTGGTGCAATCCTTTTAACCTCTCTTTGCATCCATCCTTCCTGTTTGGAAAATGAGCGGAATGGTTTTCCTTCATCATGAAGCATCATGACATCACTATCCATCTTCATGAAGCCTATTTGAGATCTTTGTAAATGAAAATCAAAAGGAACATTTGTAAATTTTTGTCCAGCAACATTTCTTAAAAGTCTGCATTAGCACTGCACATTAGGGCGAGATTCCACAGTATGGTTTCCTGGTGATAAATCTGGTTTAAAGCTTTTCATCAGATTACCACCCTCAGTAACTTGTGGGGAGTGTGCTCTGTGCCAGTGAGTAAAATGAACTGGGTTGCAAATAGACTTCTAGAACGTGGAACGGCAACCTTGGCAACTCAGATGTGTTCTTGATGAGTGACTTGCCCTGCATCACAGAGGGATCCCTTGGTGGTAAAGCATCTTTTCTAAGCCATAAGGTAGCTCCATTACCATTTTTTGTTTGTTTGTTTTCTTCTTGCTCTGATTCAAGGCTTGTTGTGTATGAATTTTTTCACCCCTTTAATTTCTTGGGCAGTTACCATGTCCTGACCTTCCCTGGAAAAATACTTAAATTATTTGTATATTATTTTGATGATTGCTTGTTCTCCATGTATAGTGACTTGATATACAAAATCACAAGTTACATCTGTAGATGCTTTACAGGCTGCTGTCTAGACTGTCAAAAGTAGTAGAAAATCTTATAAATCTTAAAATTGTACAGTAATAACATAAAATCTTACAAATATGGGATCTCATAAACTCATTGTCTTTGCTCCATTCCTTGTGGCCTTTCATCAGTGCTAGACCAAATGCAACATGGAAATTATTTAAATTATAGTCTTTGAAGCACTTAATAATAACTTAAGGACAGGAGTAAGGTAATGGGGTATGTAAAGGTATGCAAGCTGGTGATCTTATACTAAATAAATAGTTGTGAGAAACAAATGATTTCCAGTCACTTTCATGATTCTTCATCCATGTCTTCAAACTCTTTTCCCATAAATACTTTCAGTGTAAATGGCATGAAAGCAGAAAAAAAGAAGTAAACAGAACATTAGTGTCACAAAGAGAAAACCACCAAATTTGGCAATGGATGCTACGTCTCTTCTATCAGAAGTACCAGCAAGCCTCTGACAAACGATACCTGTGTGATATCTCCTCCAAAAGACCCATAGCAGATAGTGCCATGGCAAAATGAAATCAGGAACTCTCCCTGCTGGAAAACCACAGATGTCTTTCTTTTTAAAAAGAGTCCAACCATCCTACGGTATACAGGTTTTCTGTAGGTGCTGTTGTCCTTGGGTTTGTTCTTGGGGGGTCAGATTTGGGAGGTTGCCACTGGGTATAGTGAGAGCACAATGGTTCCCTTCTGTCCTTCATGTGTTGACTCGTTTCACTGGGTAGCTTTTGTATGAAGTGCTTACAATGTTCAGAAGGTCTTCGTCATATTACAGGGACAAGCCTACAGCAGAAGTTTCAAAACTCTTCAGGGAGGGCCAGATAGGGAATGGGACATTGCACTAGGGAGTAGGCAGCAAAATGTACCTGCTGTGTGACTCGGGATGGGGAAGATTTATAAAGTACCTTTCTCAGAGGCTTGCAAAAGTTGTCCAGCCTGTGCTTGGGAATCCCTGCTCTCTGTCACCCTGAAGAAAGTAATTACATTGCAACAGTTTTGACTCAAGGGCATCTGTGTCAAAATCATTAATCAGATAAAGCATTAGTATGAATAGAGACTGCAGGATCAAGCACCGAATGTAATATAACTGTATCTTCTGACAACTGGAAAAAAGTATTCAAGTTTTAACATTGGATGGGTGTTGTCATTTTTGACGGCAGCAGAGCTCCGGAATTTGTATTAATTGTAAAAAATGCTATGACTGTACTGTTTCAACAGTTGGCGTAAGGAAGACCTCACTGAGAACAAATGAGTCATAAAAAGAACTAGGTTTACACACAGTAATTAACTTCTCTTTGTCCTGCTGTATGATCTGTTAGATGCTGGCACTGGGCCATCATGATAAAGGAGATCAAGATACCTCTTAAGAAAAACTGCCTACTTCTCCTTTTTAATTCTTTACTTCTCTACAAAACAGAAATTCTACATACCCTTAAAATGCAAAGTTTGGAGAGTTAGTAACAGGTTGTGTTAGTTTCAAAACTATAATGAAGAGAACAGCAGAAATTCCATGCAGTATACATACAGGATCATGCATATGTGGTGATATGTGTGCTGTTTTGTAAATTCTAACATATAAGCAAGTTCTGCAGTCTGTGGTTATCTTGAGTTGCCCTCCTGGCAGCAACTCCATTGGCTTCTGTGAAATGTTTGTATGTGTGAGGAGTTAAAAAAACTTGCAGAACTGCATTGGTAAATTAAAGTTTGCAAGATCAAGGCAGTAAAGCATTAAAGTTAGACTTCATTATACTTCTAATTTGTTCTGTGTCCTTATGGTTTATTTTAGTTTTAAATACAGTATAAATCATTTACCAAAGCTCAAAACTTTGAAGGTACAATGCTGAAGAGACACAATGCCAAAGTTTCATAGACTGGCTACTTTTTCTGATTGGTTGTCTTAATTTGAATTGTAGTTGTGCTTTTAAACATAAACTTTATTCATTAATGGATTGATATTGGCATTGGTTTTGTAATCAAAATTTCTTATCTGACTATATTTAGCAGAACTGAGGTTCTCTGTTGGCAAATAGAAAGAGAAAAGGAACATCTGTGAAATAGCCATGTATGTTTTCATTTATGAGTATAATATTAATATATGTTTTCATACCAGTGAAATGCAAATACTTTAGAAATCCTGTTCATTGTTGGCAAGTGAGAACTAAATACATATTAGCATTAAAATGATGAGAACTTGTGTGACTGATATAATTTTGGTGTCGAAGTTGACATCCAAAAGAAAACAAATAACATAAATTAAACTCATACTTAAATTGTAAACATTTGTCTTAATTTTATACATTATGCTCAGCACCAAGAGCAATATGTGTGTGTGCTTTAGAACACATTTTTACCCATATGGTGTACCTCTATGTTTTCCTCATGCCTATTTGTTGAGATCAAAAGAAATAACATGGCCCCCTTAGTGATTTTTTTGAAAGCAAAATCCCATCACTGTACTTTTGATTTGTATTTGTGACCTATTTAATATGCTGGGAAGAGGCAGGTGAGGAACGCCTGGGAGCATTCACTGGACTAGAAGAGTGTCCATGCTGGATCACTTGTTGATGCGTGACCAAAGCTGGCAGTAACTATAGAAGTATCCGGTAGCTAACCCCGTTCTAGATGAAATCAGATTAACTCTTCTCAGATCCTCCCAGACGAATGAAGAGCCATATTATGCACTAACTGGAATTGCTGTAGCAATCTGAGACTTTAGGGCTTCCCGGCAGGATTTCTTTAATGCTGCCAGCAGCCTTGGCAGTGCAGCACCAGGGCGTCCCTGAGGACCGACCACCTCTAAAATGAGCAGTTTTCAGGACAGGGCGTAAACTTGGTGCTCAGCTGGGAGAAAGCGGAAAGGTAGCTGTACCCTGTTCCCCCCACAAGTCACAGTGCTTTGGGGTTTAAAAAGGGTCCCTGCTGACTTTTTAAATAGGGGTTGATTTGGTTTCTATTTGTAATTGTTACTTTTTTTCCTTGCCAAAGGGTCCCCACATAGGAGGATTGTTTAAAGAAATAAAAGGCATAGTAATTTTCTTTGCAGGTGTCAGTTTTTCAGTGTGTAACTTAAATGCATCCAGCAAAGCCCTTAAGCATGTCTGTAACTCTGCATATTGCTACAGTGGCAAATTGGACTGCTGTTGTCCCTGGAGTTATGCACACATTTATGTGCTTTGCTGGATCAGGGCCTAGTTTTAGAATAATTTTAAGTTCTTTCAGCTCTCACCCTACTAATGTTGATAACGCTGTGTATGAAAAGTAGCTCTACTATGATCATGTTAAATAAGCCACACTACAGGCATGAACTTTTTAGAGCAGGCAGTACTCTTTCCTAGATCGCAGTCTGTATTTTTTCTTACTTCTTACACGTGTTCTCTTTTCCACTCAAAGTAGAAATAAAATGTTATTTCTTAGCATGAATATAGAAATCTCTTCCTCACCCCTGAATACACAAGTATACTGTAGCAGCCTTGGACCTATCTGAGTGATTTCTCTTTCTTTTATTATTAATCCTTTTTTATGAGCATTTCTGTTCCTGGGTTTGGATTCTGTCTGTGTCCCCGTCCCGTCGTGTCCGTCCCCCCCCCCCCCCCCCCGCTGCTTTGTTAGAAATATTCCTTTCTAACTACTGAAAATAACAGAACTGCTTCTAGTTAATTCCTTAACTTCTGCTTCTCTCAGATTGGATATTTAACTATGTAGACACCAAGTCTAAGTTTTTATCTACAGTTTCTAGGTTATTGACTTCATTGTTTTTTATGCATTTGTGGCAATATTTGAATTGTAAGTGCTCTGAGAGAATATTTGCTTGTAAATCAAATTCTGCTTTAAACCACAAACAGATTTTTACTTGTCTTGGGCATCGTGAAATTTGTGTATAGTAGCTGTCAGTTTTATACAAAGTCTTAACCAATTGTCCTAGTTCAAGGATCATAGAAAGAGAGCATTTTGAATCTTTTTTTTTTTTTTGGCTGCCTCACAGGAAAAAAACCCAAGAATGTAAGAAAAAAAAATTTTTAACAGATTAGAAGGGAGACATTTCTACTGAAATGCATGTGAAATACCTGTTAAAAAGATAAATTAGTACAATTCATGAACATAATTCATGTGAGGTACAAATACACTTTTACAGTGAAAGCCAGTATATGCTTTTATATTCATGCTCTAAGTTTTGAGCACATGAAAGAAGCTATGACCTTACCAAAGTCAAAGACAAAACTGTTGCTGCCTTCACTGGACTCAGAGCTTCACCAACATAGGGAACTATCTAGGAATTACTCTCTGGAGTGAAAAATTACTAGGTTGTCCCAGAGAACCCACAGATTGATCTATCCCTTTCACTTTAAGCATGTGATGAACTTCACTGAAATTAATGTTGTAAAACAATCTTAATACTATGACTTTTATGCTTAAACTGAGGCCCACATATAAAGCTTTAATCTGTGTGTGGTGCAGTATGCTTTCCAATCAATACAAGTAAGATTGGGTTTACTTGTGATTTTGTTGTTTAGTGCTACTTATCCATGCCTAATAGTGTTAATAATTTTATGACAATAAAGCCATCTTGTGACTGTTCTCTTCCCATAAAAATAGGTACCTGGCACCTAGTGTCCAGTCAGGTATCCACTGCTTGAGAGCAGTTTGTATTCACCCCACGCTATGCTAAGGCTTGAAAAATAGAATCTAGTCAGTGCAACACATAAAGCAAGCAGACTATTATCTCTTACTGAGGATTTGCTGATTTGGTTTGCAGAATATTTGTGTTCTTTACCAAAATACAGGCAAAAATATTTTTTTTTCATATGAGCAACCTGCAAGAAGAATGGGCACCGTCTTGCTGTGATGTTATGTCTCCTTGCTGACTCAAAGACTTAGGTGGTAAACTGCTGTTGTGCAAATTGTGAAAGGAGGGAGAGAGTCAGACCTTGAGGTAGCAATATTCATGCAGACTACAGAATTCAGCATTTTCTTTGAAGTTTGCCCTTGTGCAGAGCAGGCCTACTTAATATGTTACCCTGCTTGTTGAAGGCGTATGTGGAAGTGCAAATATTGCATAAATGAAATGCTGGACCCTGCTCAGGCTTGTATTTTACTCATAGTATTCCAGCACTGGAGTTTAATATTTGCTTCTCTTGAATATTTGTGCCAAGAAAACACAACAGCTCAGAATTGAATGTACAATTAAAAGATTTCTTAAATTCAAATGGGTTGAAGTGGTCACTTTCACTGATACCTATCTCAATTCTGCTTTCTTCAGCAGAAGTATTTCTTCATTTGTACAAAGCCAATTTTTTGTGACGAGACAGAAATTTTTTCAAAGCTATTTTGCTGCATGTTCTTACCAAGTAAATGTTCTAGTAGCATTCCTTATCATAATAGAGATCCCTGTTCCCAAATGCTACCTAATCTGCTCAAGGAAAGCTATAGATCTATGCATTTGACTTCAATTCCCTAGTCCTTTTCAGCCATTTTATTTTAGTCATAACAGGAATAATACATTTCTATGAGGTAAATGAGAGTATGAAGGAGCTTCATGGGCCGTTAATGTGTAATTTCTTTTTTTCTGTGCCTGTTCCTCAAGAAGCAAAGTGGAGATTCTTCCTTTTTGCAGGGTTGTATTTAACAGAAAGTGGCTGCCTCTAAATGCATTGTATTCATATGATAATCCAGACTGTTGCACAGCAATGCTATTTTCTGCACTTTGTAATGTATCAGTTCAAAGGACTTGATTTCAGAGGTTGCCCTAACTCCTCCAAATAATCAGTAATTAATTGTCGTAGTTTCAGCTGGGATAGAGTTAACTGTCTTCCTAGTAGCTGGTACGGTGCTATGTTTTGAGTTCAGTATGTGAAGAATGTTGATAACACTGATGTTTTCAGTTGTTGCTAGTAGTGTTTAGACTAATGTCAAGTATTTTTCAGCTTCTCATGCCCAGCCAGCGAGAAAGCTGGAGGGGCACAAGAAGTTGGCACAGGACACAGCCAGGGCAGCTGAACCAAACTGGCCAACAGGGTATTCCATACCATATGACGTCCCATCTAGTATAGATGGGGGGGGGGGGGGTGGGGAATTGCCGCTCAGGGACTAGCTGGGTGTCGATCAGCAGGTAGTGAGCAATTGCACTGCGCATCATTTGTACATTCCAATCCTTTTATTATTGCTGTTGTCATTTTATTAGTGTTATCATTATCATTATTAGTTTCTTCTTTTCTGTTCTATTAAACTGTTCTTTTCTCAGCCTGTGGGTTTTGCTTCTTTTTCCCGATTTTCTCCCCCATCCCACTGGGTGGGGAGGGAGTGAGTGAGCGGCTGCGTGGTTCTTAGTTGCTGGCTGGGGTTAAACCACAACATAATTTCAGAAACCTCAGGAATCAACTGAGGGGTGGTGCCAGTTCAAAGCAGGGACGTGATGGTCGTCCAGTGTTCTTCACAGGGAAGCCTCATGGCTGTGTTGTCCTTCCCATGGAAAACCCCCAGGACTCCTTTGCTTAGGAACTTGCAGGGGTGGGTTCTTGATTATACTAAGTAAGATGAATCGCAGCAGTGATGGTTTATTGTGTTTCTCAGTCTGAACCCCAAATTTCCTGGATGTAGAAAGACAGCATTTCCACATGATGAAGGTTTTCTGATATTGATGGAAAACGACAAGAGCACTGAAAGTCAGGAAAAACTAAACATCAAGTGAATTATTTAATGCTATTATTCATCAAATAAGTAATCTAATAGTGCTTGAATACATAAATTAAAAACAGTAATAGATCTCATTTTAACAGATGAAGAATATTCAAACACAAGTATTCAATAAAATTCAGCTCTGAGTTAGGTTCCTTAAAGCAAGATGGGGTTATATCAGATTGTCATTCCAAAGTGTGAGAAGGGAATTTGTCTAGTGTTTCTGGTTCACATCCATCTGTCTTAGTATTCATACATTTAGCAGGAGAAGCAGGCGGTGATACCTAACAAGAACTCCCACAGACTCAGGCTATAAGCAGCATTTCTAAGAGCAAAGGAGATGCAGGGTGTCCAATTTCTTTCTCTGTCCTCCTTCTGTTGCAATGCAACTTCACCAGCTAAAGCAGCAGGGCTGTGCCATAGTCGTCACACACGATGATAATTTCAGAAGACTGATACATGTTCAGACAAGGAGTTTGCTTTGCAGTCTCTTGCATTTCGACATACAGCTAGTTGCAATCTGTCCTTTAATAGGGCCCAGTGTTCTGCCCTTTAACCAAAATATTGATGGATGTAAACAGCCAATGGCTTTTCCTTTCGATTACAAGACCATGATTACTTCTCCAGTTCATTCTTATCTGTTTGTTGGAAACTAGGAGAGGACAGTGCTTATACTCCTTACAGAGAGTATAAGGTTATAAAATGTCAGGGCTTTGTCTTTGTGTAATGACTTGTGATGGCATTTTTGTGCTCCTTTCTTTTAAGGCAGTAGTGGTCAGGCCTAGGATACATTGTACCAATGAAGTCCAGGAGGATTTCTCCATTCTTCCTGAATATGTTTTATATGTTGATTTGCTGGAAACTCATTTTTTTCAAGTTGTCTCTGGGCTCCTAACTGAAACTTTGAAGTAGGTGTTGTCTAAGATGCTACCTGCAGTCAACAGCCTCCAGAGGATGACTTAGACTTGCAGGTTACAAAAAAAGAATTTTCAGTTGTTTCAACAATGGTTTTATGTCCCTGCTCTGCCACCCACAGATCTCCTAAATCTTCCTTCTTCTCCCTGTCAGACAAACTCTTCTTTCCAGATTGCCTCCCTACACCGGAGTCCTTGATCTTCCCCTCCTTTTCCCCTAGGAGAAAATCTGCCTTGTCTCTGACTCACTGCCACGTTTAGCCCCCTCATGCTGTTGAGTGTTTGTCCCACAGATCCAAGGTAGTTTTCTCACTCCACCCCTTGATTTGTGACTGTACCTATTTTATTCCTTGTCTTCAACCTCTGTCTCAGAGATCTTCCTATACCTCTTTGAAGATTACCCAGCATTAAAAGTCATAATTAACATAAATGATAAAATATGCAGGAGTAGGAGGCAAAGTACATAGTCCTAAGTGCTGTTTCATACTGACTATATATCTCAGTTTTCAGGTTTCTCCTGCAAGTCCAAGCAAGCAACTCGGTAAGCTCAAAGTATTTAATATAGTATATGGTGTTCTTTGCCTTGGTTTGCATTATTTGACAACCAGTTTTCAGGTTCATTTATATGAATCTTTCAGTAGTGCCAAGTTCTCTTCAAAACTCACTACACTTCAGTGAAGTATTTTCGGGTACGTGTCTGTGCATGTACGAATATATACATTAAAATATTATATATACACATGCACACACATTTGTCCTTCCTATATGTTAAGATTTTTAGTATTTCCTTGTCTAAGCTAACTGGTGCAGGTATTCATGCCACTGACAGGGTAATTGAGCAGTTGAAAAAAGCATGCAGTTTCAGAGTGATTACTGATATATGTCAAAGAGTTTATGTGGTGACTAACATTTTAGAATGAGGAATTATCAATTAATCAGGATATCTGGTGAGAAACAGGCAAAATTGACCAACTGCAGTCATGATTGTTAAGTTGCAGACTCCTATGTGTTATACTACCAGCAAAAGCTGCGAACTGGAATACAACTTTCATTACAGAACTCCTTTTTTTTTCAGATAATCTTTCTCAGTTATTATTTGGATAAAACCTTCAATACTAGGAGCAAGCTCCCTTGTTTCCATTCTAAAAAGCACGGTTCAATACCTGCTGTCAGTGGAGCATGGGGCTTTCGGAATTTTTGCACTGTTTTGTTCCATACCTGTTGGCGACATGGGGGAAAGCAATGGAAGGCCTTTCTCTGGACAAAATTTGGGCTTAAGGGAGCATTCTGGCTTACTGGCAATCTTTCCAAGATATCCTATGGACTTCAGGTTTTTGTGGTACCTTCACAATACTGTATGCTATTATGCACCTTCTGACATATCTTTTAAGGCTTTTGATAGGATGCTAGAACTGCCCTCCTTGTTTCCTTTCCTTTTATTGCTCACTCATGCTGTTGCAAACTTTTTACAGAAACAAGACCCGTCCCAGCCTTTGCATAGCATCACTTTATTTTTAAGAAAGATTCTGTTGAATCAACCTCGTCCGTTCTGTTTTCTGTCTTCTCCAGTCTTTCACATCCCTTCCCGAGTGTTGTGCTTGTGTAACTCAGCATGAGTTAAGTGGATTCAGTCGAAACTCAGCTCCTTTTGTATATCTCCTTGCAATCTAAGGAAGAGACTTGTTTTAAAAGAATCAGTCTATTAGTTTTGCATTCATGAACAGTGAACTTATCTTACCTGCAGGCACAAAGTACTGCTTGCATTCTTCCTGTGGTTGGTCTCTGGTTCACAGTATTTATGTGTATGTCATATTTTGGTGCTACCTGATAACAGTTGCCAGTGTAAGTAAAAGTAGCCATGGGCTAGTGAATTTAACGCCTACTGCCTATGGCCCCAAGGGACCACCCCAGAAGCCAAAGACTAGCTGCACCCTGTGGAAGTCCCAAACCACGTTCCCTGTCACTGGCCCTGCCCCTTACACAAAAGCCCAGGAGGGAATGTTTAAAGATTGACTCCTGGGGATTTCCTTATGCTAAAGGCATCATTTGATGGGCAGCTGAGGCAGGTTTTGAAAGGTATAATACCACTGGAACTGGTGCAAAGCAGGTGGAACAGACCCAAGCTCAGCCCACAGACTTTAATTGCATGATGACTCAGATAATATTTCTTAAAGTTAGGTTTTTTCTCTTCCTCCCCCCTCCATCCACTTAAAAAAAAATTGTGCTCCATATTTTTATTTATTTATTTACCAAGCCCTAATTGCTTGCATTGGGCCAGTTCAAGCTCCACTTAATCCCACTTAGATTTTTATTTCTTTTTTATTTCTTTTTTGCTGGGCAGGTGTCTAAAGGCGTACTGGCTGTAAGGTGGGTTGGACATGTAGTGATGAAATTAAAGGACTTGGGCCTGGCTTCTCTTTTAGAAGATCTTCAACCTGATAGTGTCACTTACAATGGTACAAAAGTTATATTTGTGTCTTCATCCTCTAACAGACAGACCTACCCCCCCTAACATTTTCTAACCAGACCATCAGGAGTACAGCTGGTGAATGAGGTAAAGAGCACTTAATTCCTCCCCAAAATCAAACATATAGGTTTATTTTACTAATAAACATTGAAAACCGATAATGGTTTGTATAATTTGAAATCTTTTGATAGCACTGAAACTCTTCATACAGGTTTTGATCACTTACACATAAAAGATTTCAAATTTAAAGAAATTAAATTTAAAGAAATGCATTTAGTTTTACTTACAATATAGGTTGTTCTCCAAGTTAAATAAAATATTTTTAGTTACAAACTTTTAAACCAAGTGATTTGGAAAGCTGGGTGAAAATTGTGTGAACAGCCAGTCCTGAAACTTGCCCTTTTCCTGGCAAATACTAGTTTTCAATGAACTGTCATTTTCTGATGAAAAAAGCAGCATCTTGAAAAATTCCCAGCTTGATCCCTTCCTGATCAACTTGCCTTACAGATATGTGTAGGGTGTATGTCTTCTGAAGCCATCCTTCAATCACCTGGAACTTCAGATTCCCCTTCCTACAGTCAATAGCAATCTAGCTATTGCATCCATATTGTGACACCTCTCCCCTGGAGATATAATATCATCCCATCCCATAACACCTTATAAGTCTGCTGCTTATCATACCTGGACCATTTCTATGGGCGTCCCCCTCTTTTGTAAAGCTGCTGGTTTTCCTACCCACCCTCCAACAGCATTCTGGCTTCCAATTAGACTGCTTTTCCTTGCACAGGTGGTCTAACTAACAAAATCGAGAAAAGTCATAGCTTTTCCTCTGTCCTGTGTAAGGAATCAAGTAAAATGTCACCTACCTTCCCATGCCCACATGCTGCTACCCATGATCTTCTTGTCTCTTACACACCCTTCTGCAGGACTCTCAGCTCTCCTCCTTGGCAACACTATGACCAAGCTCATTTCAGGATTTTCTCATTAGATGTTACATGGCAGGAATTTTCATGGACATGAGTCACCAGAAAACCTCACAGTTACTTGGTCTGTGACTTGTCAGCAATAAGTACATGGCCTGGGACAGAAGGAGAAGGCTTGAATCACATCCAGCTCTTTAGAGTTAGATTTCAGACTGGTAATCATGCTGGTTCTCTCATCTTGGACAAAAACTCATTTATCTATTCCTAGTGATCACAGTTGAGAGGGGGTGGTTTCCTCTTTCTCTCTTCTGAGACTGTCAGAGGGCACAGATAATTCCACTGGAGCAGGTGACATGTTACATGTTGCCAGTCAATAACTGCCCCATCAGTTGCATATCAGTGGTGTAAAGGTAATGGGTTTGTTCACTCCGTGCCATTGAAAAGTGAGTCACATCAAGAACATTTCTGTCTCTAGCTAGAATTTAGTTATCAGTGGAGTTGTACTAAGATGTGGGTAGGAAGAGCCGAACAGTCTCATTTTACAATGAAGAAGTTATGTGACAGTCTGAAAGTATTAAAGAGAAAGCCCAGAATAACGGAAGTAATCTTATAGAAAGCCCCAGCATCTGCTGAATGTTGTTTGCTAATGGATGCTGATAGAGATATTTAAGGGATGTCAGAGGCCTATTTCTGGCTTGCTAGGCCTTTTACAAATAGAGTTGTCTGGCTGTCCTGGCTGAGAGCAAGGAGTAGCCAGAATATTCGCTACAAGAGAGATTCAGCTGCCAAAGACAAGTTTTTGCAATTATGGTACTCTGAGGTCATTGAGAGGCCTGAGGTGAAGGAAGTTGTTCAGATCTTCCTCTTCACATAGCAGTTTTGAAGGCGATTTGTGGACAGCATATCGAGGTGAACATGATGGCCTCCAGACAGCACAAGACCGTCTGTCACATACCAGATAGGCTCAAGGAAAGCAGTTCTTGGCTGGATTTGGGGCTGCACTGACAGGTTTGCTGTCTGCATAGGTAGCTGATCTGGGCCTAAGAGTGGCTTTGGGGCACTCTTGAGGAGAGAGCCCATATGCATTCACCAGGTCCAAATCAGGATTTGTGCTGCTCCTTCACAGCTGGGTAGCTGAATATGGCTGATTTTGGTACTTACAACTCAGAAAGAATAGGCTGGAGAGTCTTGGTGACATAAGGAATCCCTGAGACTGTGACCCTGTGAAACACCTAATGTCACCTCTGTGCATTAGCTTGTCTTTTTACATGAAAAGTGGCTTCAGGTATGTGGGAGCACCTCCAGAATGATGGATACATGCCATGGTGTTCTTTGAGTTGAACCATGAGTCTTTTGGAGTGGAATCTATCCCACCTGTGTATTTGTGTGTGTATATATAGATACATATATAACATGTACTTCTTTTTAAACAGCAGATGATCAGAGAGGCAATATTTCCAGTGCCCCTGGATGTCAGAAGATAATTCTCTCTTCAGTTAAGTCAGAAATCTCCAAAAGTCATTACATAGAGTAAATACACTTCTGAAAATTCCAGCATGTGCAAAATTCCCTCCTTGTTTTCTTCCCAAAATGGCTGCTAATCAGATGAAGGGAATAAAAATTAATATAAAGCATATTCAGACTTGGCTCCCTGCCATGATTTAGTAATGGCTGGCCTTTATGGCAAAAAAAGGTAGAGGTAATATGAGGCAGCAAAGACTGCGCAATTTTAAGAGAAATTAAAAGAGGAGGCCCAATGGAACAGATGTCTGGTTTTCCCTGTCACTGGAATGACAGCATTTTGTCTCCTCATCAATGAAAACTTTTTAAAGAAAGAAAAGGAAATCATCATGGTACTAAGCACTGAAGGGACCATAAGTGAGAAAATTCATAAATTGGATGAAATGATGATCCACATGTAGACTTCCTGTCACTAGTGATACTTGCATCTGTATAAGCAAATAGATATGATGGTATGTAAATTAGGAGACAGTAAGTACAAAAGTGGTAAGTTAGCTCTAAAAAATCCAGCAGAAAAAAGTGTATTACTCTCTTTTTTAGAAATACATGGAAACCCCAGTTGGTCGTCCCAGGGTCTATGCAGTCAATGTAGAAAGGAATCCCAGCCCATAGAAGATATAAACAGTCAAAAAGGGAGTGGGGAGAAAATGTGCAAGGAGATATTAATAAAGCACAAATAAACCCCAGCTCTTCTGCCAGGAGCATCTGTACAGGGCTCCCTCACTGCACACTGGCTTTGGCTTCATGATCAGTTCCAGGAGCACCTCTGAGCACCAGTGTATGGCAGTAGAGTTTGTTCAAAGCAGAGAGGAACCCACGGCCTTTCAAAATCCACCTATATATGATCACTTTGATGAGGAATAAAAATACAGTCTAGCTGTAACTGAAATAGAGTGTGATTAGAGCAAACTGCCTCACCAATGTGGGACCTGTGACAGCAGAGCACCGAGTTGGCAGTGATGCACGAGGGGTACCTGAGGAACAGGTGAGCTCCTCAGAGTATGCAGCAGGGGACAAGGTAGGCTCTTCTCCAGTTGTGTGCTGCTGAGGTACTGAAACACAGAAACATGTTGCCCAATAGCCAGCACTTCTCTGTACATTTGAATGGGAAAGTCTATAGTTGGCAGCCCTGCTCTGATGGACTGCCTTGATTTTAATAATTTGTAGCGAGGAAGCCTTATTCCCCACTCCCATCCCTTAGGGATTGCCACCTCCAACTGACGGGTCTACCTGGGGACTCTGTGTGCGGAGGTGAATATGTTATACTCTGAGTTCATTTGCATCCCGTTGAGTCTGGGTCTCTGCATGTTCAGACTGAGGTGCAGTCAGAGAGGGTGGTTGAAAGGTTTTATATCAAATCTTAACAGACAACTCTACTGGGCATATAGTCTAGCTAATAGGCTAGTAATCACAATGATAGAGACATGAATGGACCTTAGCTGTAGATTGAAGTACTATGGTAGGAGAGAACAAGTGTCTACTTGATCTAAGAAAGATCTAAACAAGAGCTGAAAGAAATCACTTTTTCATGAATGAAAAGTGGAGTGGATTATGCCTCAAGGGAAGGACCACATTCAGGAGGTGGCACTGCCCATAAGGAGGCCAGGAAAGGAGCCATGACTGCCCTGTCTCCACACAAACAAAAACTGATAATGCCCTTACCACCCCACAACGCTGCCCAACACCAGCTGCTGTTGAAGAGGGACCAGTCTCCACACACGGGAAAAGTGCCAAAGAAATTGATTTTAGCCTGGCTGCAAGCTCAGCATGTTTCCCTCAAGTTTGCTTTCTTGGGTTAAATTTCAACACTTTTTTGGTGCACTAAAACCTTGACACTAGCTTTCATCCTGTTCCTGTTGAAATAATTTTTCCCACTGCAGAGCTCTGTGCTGCCCTCTCCTCCTTCCGTGGTGTTGTGGAGGTGCTAGTTGTGAAACTTAACCCTCCATGTCCCACAGGACATGCTAACCTCAAAACTCTGTTCTGGTGGTGGTGCAGGCACCCCTGCATTGTAGCAACCCATTGTGGCATCCCTTAACTACTGTGTGTTCCCTGTACTTCAGAGAGACTTCCAGTCCTCGGGGGTACTATAGAAAAACGTTCTCCTGCAGAGCTGCTTCTACTGATGTCCTATGGCTGGGAATCGCAAATGGTTTAAAGTGCACTTTCACCCCAAGGAAAGCGTGTCATGCTGTGAACACAACCAGGGCTTTACATCCATCCATGCATTCACTGGGCCTGAAACCAGTGGGAGATGCAAAGGTGGAGGAGATGAGGAACAAATGTTATGTTACCACCCGGACAAAGTTTCATGATCTCCTTTTGGAAGAGTCTGATTTTCTTCATGAGCACTTTTACCCTCTGGATAGTACTTTTTGCATTCTTTCTTCTTAGATTCATCTCTCATAATGTTTTCTTGGAAAATGTGACAACTTAGTTTATGCTCTGCTTCTGTGTGTTTGCTGTCTGCTGTAATACGTTTCTATGATAAGGACACGTAGCTGCTTGGTGTTTGGCCCTGCCTTTCCCTTAAAATCTATTAGCAGCAGGAGCAAACCCCAGAAAATAGTGTTCACATTCTCAGCAGGTCAGGACTGATTTTAATTTTCTTTTTATAGAATTGTGTAAAGTACTGTTTACGATTCAGTACCTTGTAATCCTTTTCTGTATTTCTTTAATGCTTTTCAAAAGGACTTGCTCAATAAAGGAAAAACAGTAATATGGCAATTGCAACTATCAGTTGATTTTGGTATCTTAAGACAGCATTGAATGTTCCAAAGTCAAAGAATAGCCACTTCACAGACAGGAATCTGATTTTTCTAAAGGATGCAAATGTCCTCCCAATTTGAGAGCAGCATTTCAATATCCACGTTGTAGAGTGGAGTGAGCAAATAAGACAACCCAGTTTTGCGAGCTTTTGGTTTTAGAGGAAAGTGCATCATTGGGATGGTGCAGCTCTGGCTCTTACATTTAGTTTGAAGTAATTAAATAACTGCAATAAAAGGGCTATTTCCTTTCATGTGTATTTTTAACCTCTGCCTGCAGTGTGTATCAGAAAGATATTAAAATATCTAAACATGTCTAAGTATTTCTTATATTTTGAGTTAATTAAGGCAATTTTATATACTCTATAGAAGATAAAGCTATAGTACATAAACACATATTACAGTATACATAGTGGGACAAGTAAATGTCTCATTCAGACCATATTTCCTATTGCTTTTGCATAAAAGTGTCACAGTCATCATCATTTAGACTGTATTTACAGAGCACATGGAGAGCAAGACCACCAAATTTGCCTAGGGGAATTTGACTGGGCTTATATTTTTGCTGCATTTGTGCAAGTTAGAAATGGTGTCTCAGCTTTGATTTGTATTTCCTATTGTTTGTCAGTTTGTAAAGAAACATCAGTGTTATGTGTGTATTGCAGGAAGCCTGCACTCCAGCTGGTCAGGTTAGTCTGTGCTATAAAAGCATATAAACATTTTAATTTGCAGCACTTTCATTTTAAAAAATGTAATACTACTATTTCAGTAATTCTGCAATTTCTTTTTCCTTTGCTTGTGTAGATGAAAAAGTACTGGCTGCTGCTGAAAATTTTATGTTCTTTGCTTTCTGTTCAGTAGTCACTGATTTTTACAAAGGATTGTGAAATTGTTTACAGCAGTTATCTACAAAAAGCTTCTGAGCTTTGTTATTTATGTTGCTTCTATTTTTTTTCCTACCTCCTATTCCACAAAAAGATTCCAGATGCATTTATTTTCAGGCAGTTAATTATCCCCAGAGATCAGATGTTTGGCTGATTCATAAAGAAACTTACAGCCTTCCTCACGGTCGTGGTTTTTCGAGTAGGAGCTAGCTTCCAGATTTCACCTTCTTTCTTCTTATGATCTGATTCTCATTATGAGTAAGGGCTTCATCTCACTTCATTCTTATATCACTGCAAGATTTTCACTGTAGGTAAGGCTGGGTTTATTTTTTATATATCTAAATTTATATATCTATGTGTATATTTATATATATATACAGAGAGAAATGTCTATAAAAATATGTTGTTGACTTGAGTTCTCTGTAGAATTTTTAAAAATTAGTTTACTTTCTCTTTTAAGATGGGATGATACAAAAGTATTGTGAACCTTATAAGTAACTGCAACAATCTTTTTTCAGAGAATTCATTTTAGCAAAGGGCGCTGTGATCCTGTTCATAGTAACACTTGGAAGTGCATAGCTGACAAGATAGAATTTTCTAGCCGTTACCTAAGAAACTGCAATTTTTCAACTCTCTCATTTTTTTCCAGTTCTTCATATTCTTTTCAAATATTGCCCAAAACTAACATTATACTGTTGTTAGAAAAGTAAGCAAGTACTGCGTCCTCTTCAAAGGAAATCTGGGGTAAAATGGCTCATGAGAAGATAGTTGCCTGCATTGAAGGGATTTAGGATGTGTCCTCTGATCAGACTCATTCTTAAATAATGAGTTTTCAAAGTGATAATCTGCAAAGGGGCATTTGATCATCTGAAAAATATAGTGCTTTGCTCTCAACTTGTACAACACCAGCAATTATGCAGAAAAGCAACATGAGGACTCTGGAGGACAGAGTGAGATCCTCAGTAGGGCACATTCATTCCATCCCACATGGACAAAATGGGATTACCTCCCTAAACATCACAGGGTAATCCCTAAACATCATTGCTCTAATGGCTAGCTTTCTTCATCTTACTTGATTTTATCTTACCGGCTGTCATTCAGAGGCTTCTGCCCTACTTATCAGTGATTCAAAATTATTTGTAATAGGCATATGCAGAGTTCCCTGCAGTACTGTGTATGTATGCAATTGTTCTAATATCATTTTGCAGGAGGTTTTTTGTTTGGGTTTTTTTCCCCGAAAAACTGCAACAGGCTCTTCAGACTTCAGCAGAACCATGAGTTAACTGCAGGCATATAATTGTTGATAAGTGATATGGAGCACACTTGGAACATCTCAGTCTTCTGTAGGCGGCATAAACAGCTTTTAGTCTGGTGATTTTCATATTCAGAAACTCTCACTTTAAATAAGGGGTGGAGTGCTTTGTGGAAGCTTTGCATTTGTTGTAACAAGAAAAACACACATAAGCTCTGTCTTTGACACCCAAGATCAGCCATTTAAATGCTATTGGTGTTTCTTTCTTCATCCAAAGCACTTTTTTCTTGTACCTTTTCAAGTACAAAAAAAAAAGTAAATGAAGAACAATAGTGTGTCCAGTTCCCAAGGAGTCTCAGAGCTTCGTCTTTGGGGAGGTAGCTTAAATTAAGCAAATCAAAAGAAGTTTCACAGGCTCATTTTGGATATAAAAATGGCTGGTATCCTCAGAGGATTATGTTTGCTCACTGTATTCAAACCAGCAAATGGCAAACCTCTGCGAGTTTTCTATTGGCAGTAAGGTTTGGTCCAGTTTTGAATTTGGTGAAGGATCATCTGATGCTTCTCCAAATTACGTAACCAGCCTTGCTTCCTGCAGTCTCCCTCTTGTCCTTATCTTCAGTCCTTCCCTGGAGCAAATCCTGCATCCCACCCACTTCTCTCCCTTCAATTCTGTTCCTTCCCACCCAACCCTTCCTGCCATGAGCTACAGAGCTTCTGTGTCACGCTGTACCTTCCTGCAAGCATCATCTCTTCAAAAGGAACGAAAGCAAATCTCTGCTCACTAGCCGCACTGCCATTAGCTGACTTTCTTGCCCCTCTGGAAATTAAGGCTAAAATGATCTTCCCTCTGTTGTCTATGGAGACCTTGCTTTCAGCATGGGGAGGTTTTAGCCAGGACAATTATGATAATTGTGCTTTTATGGGCCTCGTCCTAAACAATGTGTTTTCCAAGGGTTTTAGAATTTCAGCACAGATGTTCAGAAAGGATTCAGAAAGTTCAATGTCAGGGATATTTTTTATGGTAGCAGTAATATTTTTGCCCTCCCTAATTTTATATAAACATTTTTCCTCCCGGAGAGGTTTTTTCACACGAAGACAAATTAAATCTTCATAATATAACAAGAGATATTTTATGCTTTTTGCTTAGTCTGTGGAGAGATGAGCTTCCCTTGCTAATATTTCTGATACCTTTTACTCTGTGTCACTGATTAAAAAATTATGTGTCTACTGATGGGCATCAGCCAAAAAAAATTACTTTTTTCCAACCTAAAGTGGAAACAATTGGACATCTGTGGATTTGTACACCCAGATGAGAAAGCCAAATATTAAATTAATGTATTAACAATGTTTATAGTTTTATTACCCTGTAATTATATCATACCTCCTGATTGTTTTTCTTTTCATCCTAGTCTATAAAATGTAGCTGCCCGAACCTGTTTTTGAATGTCTACATTTCTAGTGTTAGACCTAGTGATGTTTTGCCAGGTTCAGTGGAAGAAAAGGCAGTTGTAGGGATGGAATTGTTACTCTGGAGAGTGTCAATGCCTGCCAGCCATCAGAAGGTGAACTAGAGACAGCTGGAGACTTGGTTTGGGCCAATAGCTATGTTTGGCATCCTTTCTGCCAGGCTGACTGGAAGGAGTAATTAAATGCAGCCTTGAGTAGCAGTGGCTGGAAAGTTACAGCAAGGCTAAGTTGTGTAGTTTCAGGGATTTAACTGGTACTAGTTGTGAAAACACAGGGAGGAGGGAACTCTTTGTCAACTAAGCCAGCAAAGGAAGCAACTGTGAGTATGGTCCTCTCAAATGCAGAGCCCTCTGAGCACGCTGTTGACTGAAATTTACTGCTGTTCATTTCTGCTAGATTCCAGGAAAAACAACTTTGTATTTATCTATATTTTTGTTAAATAAATATCTAGAAAACTGAAAATTATTCATATTATTAGCTCATCTTCTTAACTGAAGAAAGTCTACAAAAGCCAGCATAATTGGCTAATCACTGAAGCCCAAGATGAAACAACATTATTACTTGATAACAGCAAAAGAGTTCTGATAATTTGATGAGCTGCTGTGACTGGGCATGGCTTTATTCACACTTGTGGTGCAGTGGCTATTTCATCCTAAACCTCTACTTTCATGCCATGGAAGATCTTTTATTTTAATTATTGATTATTTATTGATTTAAAATGCTAACATGCATTTTATTTTTATTTTATGACTGAATTTCAATGTTAATAAATATTAAAATAGAGGTTATGCACTGATTACATTGGACCACTTTCATTAACAGTCCAAGTTCCTTCTGTTCATTTTGGACAGCAGCTTCTGCAATGAATGTCTCAAAGAGCTTCGTGAAAAACAATCCCATTCTCCACATAATTTCATAGAAGCAACGCAGCATTTTGCCATTGCTACATCTATCTGCTGCAACTGTCTGTGCGGTGGAAAATGGGAAGGTTTTGGCACAAAAACAATTGTGTGGTAATTTTTAGGAGGAGTACAAAACAATGTTTTCAGTTGACAATAAATGTGGGATAGTTGGACCAATGAAATAACAGAGAGATGCCTCTTCTTTGGAAGAAAAGCTGCAAGGCTTTTAATGATTACTTGTAAGCAAGATCTGGCTTTTATATTCCACCTGATGATCTCCGAAGTTTTTATGGGTAAGTCATATAACTCATGCTACACAGTTTATAGCAAATGTGTAAAGCATTGTCCCACCATATACACCTGCCTTCAGTGAGGACAACTGCCTCCAAGTGGGCAGTTAAACAAAGCTAGAAGAGAAATATGTCAGTTCTGGTTGAAGTAGTCTGACAATCCTGCAGGTGGAGGCTACCTAGCTTTCTGGATTGAATACGATATTAGAAATCCAGTGGTGGGTACTACAGAAAAACAGGCAGATAAAATTTCTCCTCCTCAGCTCCAGCTAACTTTAGATGTTTTCCACACCATGGTTACCAGTTAAGTTTTTCTACCAGTGCTCCTCATCATCAGCTGACTTCCATTTTAAGGGAGCCTACGGCTAGATTTAGTGGAAGAGCCAGACTCATTAGAGAATTGCATAGAATTTTAGCTAATGACTGGAGAGGAGTGGCCATCTGATATATTCCCATAAGCCTGAATTGCTAATGCTTAGCTATAGGAGTACTGGCCCAAGCTGTCTGTCAGTTTTGGCTTGTTGTAGATCAAAGAGCTCATCTGCACCGTGATGGCCATAGAACCACCACTCCAACTCTAAGAGCTAAGCAGTACATTTTTCCTGATGCAGTTTTGTAAATTACCCATTCGGCATTTAAGAATGGCATAAAATAAATGTGGAGCATTGGATAAAACTTCTGTTGAGTGGCTTGGCCATGGGTATAGAGGCATGGTTAGGAAGGAAGGTGGATAAGCTGATGCATAAACTGTGTAAGGGGAGGGAGATCACATTTTTCCTCTTCCTTTGCCCCCTGTTCCCCAGATACTTTGTTGGAGGGTCTCTAGCTAGGACACAATGTAGAGCAGTATGAAGATATGTGTAGCTATTTGTTCTCTACAGAAGACTCAGGTCTGACTTTCACACGAACGGCAGAGCTGTGCAGATCCTAAGGTAAAATTTCCACTGCTACCTGTGGGAATTTTACCACAGGAAAGAGTACAGGTCTGGGCCCGGCGTGTAAGATTGGTCTATGTTTGCCAGGGGTTTTGTTGACACTGAAGTTCCTAAAGAGAGATAACCATTATGATGGCCAATTGATATTTAACAGTGTCCTGTCTGGGCTTGCCTGGATGTATGATTCACTTCAAATGCTTTTTGCTTTGAGTCAATCATATGGCTTCTGGCACTGGAATTTTTAGCAAAGAAAGACTTTTTCTGATTTTGAAATCTTTTGAACCTGCAAGCAATGCGTTAATTTTTGGGGGTGCAAACATAGCCTTGGCTTCCTGTGATGGTGCAAACTGGGCACTGTCTTCTTGGAGGTGCTTTTCTTCAGTCCTTGATCCTATGTGTAATGGACTTGGGACCAAACATGATAACTTTAAATGCAGCTCAGGGCTGTGGTTCAGGAAGCGGCTGCTGCCTTGGCACCTCTATCCTTCTTCTGACTGTGCTCCAGTCATTATTGTGGAATTTCCTCTCTTTCCTCTCTTATACATAAAATTCTTGGCCTCAGATCCAGCCACACATTTTGCATGGGAGTTATCGTATTTGCTCCCATTGGACTACTCACATGCTTAGAGAAATGCATGTGGTAAGGGCTTTGAGTTCCCAAGACCTGAAATCCTCATACTGAGATAGCTACATTACACTACTAATCAGAACAACTTGAAAGCTGCCAAGGAATGTGACTGATGTACCATTAGTTGTGATTGTCAAAGCACTGGATTTAGAGAGATTTCTTCCCTGAAAATTAAACAGAGTATTAAGAGAATAATGTGGGCAGACTTAACTAGACAATTGGGATATTATGCATTCTGGTTGATCCTTTGATCCACCTTTCAATTGCCATGTTAAATAAAATTTATGCTGAGTACAAACATGTGAGATCTCCTATCTATTCCTTTGCTGTTTCAGCAAGTGCATACGTCTTTCTCCCATATATCCCACAGTTTCAGTTCCTCCTGTGTCAAAGTTTGGAATGATTGCTCATTTAGTAGCTTGGTTTGCAGGACTGTAGTCATAAATCACTTATTGTCAGACCTAATATATGAAGGACAAGAAAATGACGTGTTATTTAGATATGAATGTATATGTAAAAGGGGGCGTAATTCTGGTATTTTCTTTTTTCCCAACCTAAAAACCCCAAATTTCATACATATTTATGTATTAAAATGAGTGGATGAGTTAAAGTGAATGAAACACAGTATTTATAAACTAAGTATACCTGACTTTTATTGCAATCCAATTTTTAAAAATAATGTCAGCTGTATTCCAGCATCTACATTTTTAAAATTTTATAAAGTACTTTGTAGTAAAATCCCTTTGAGGTACAACAAGCAAGAAAGAATCTGCCTTTCATGCTGAGCATGACATCCTATGGTCTGGAATATCCCTTTGGTCAGTTGGGGTCAGCTGTCCCAGCTGTGTCCCCTCCAAAGTTCTTGTGCACCCCCAGCCTACTTGCTCGTGGGGTGGGGTGAGAAGCAGAAAAGGCTTTGGTGCTGTGTAAGCACTGCTCAGCAATAACAAAAACATCTCGGCATTATCAACACTGTTTTCGGCACAAATCCAAAACATAGCCCCACAACAGCTACTATGAAGAAAATTAGCTCTATCCCAGCCAAAACCAGCACAAGTGACAGAATCGTAAGTGGAAAGTCCCTACAAGAGACTGTGCTTGTGTAAACCGCTGTTAAAAACCTCTACGGTAGGTGGTTGTGCACTGCGTGGAAAACCTGTTTGACTCTTTTCACCAGCACGTTTTTTTTTCTAATGTTTCATCCAGATTTTTTTGCTGCTAATTAAGTCAATCTCTTCTATCCTGGGCATGGAGAGCAACTGATCATTTCATTAAAATCTTTTTTACATGACATCCCATCTCTGTCTTTTTATATCCAAGTTAAACATATCCACTTATCTCACTTTTTACTCTATAGATAGTGTTTCCCCAGTCTGTTATCATTCTTGTTTTCTGAGTGCTTTGCAATTAATCTGTCTTAAAAAGTCAGATCCAAGAAAGGATACAGCACTGAAACTGTATTGAATGTTAGACTAATTAGCTCCCAAGTCTGCTATATACCACTCCTCTGAATAACATCCCAGGATAAGTTCCTTTTCCTGATTCTTTCTAAGGAGCTTATGCTGTGCCCTATCTCATTCTATATCCTCTAGTTTTCCTGAACAAACACTTAATATATTGGTCTATTTCAATGAAATTTGACAGAAGAATGCATGAGGATCCATAGTTCTTACAAGTTTTGTGAAAAGCAATGGCTGGGCACATACAGAGAGCTCAGCTACCCCCTTTGAGATACCTGACTGGTTGAGGGGTTGGCATGTACGTCCTGTCCACTCTGTCATTACAATTCACACCTGGCTTCCTCTTGCCTAGGCACGCGAGGCAGAAAAGGGAGCATAAAGAGGGGGATATGAAAAATGTGGGAGTGTACTGCAAGTAGTTTTTGAGGAAGATGAAACTGGGGAGGGAGTAGATGCAGCTATCGGTTTGGAAGAGAATAAATGCAATTTCACATTTCATTAGTTCCACCATTGACAAGGATTTGGAGGGTACTTTTGTTTGTTTTGATTTTTTTTGCTTGTGGGTTTGCTGGTTTGCTTGTTTGTTTGTTGTCAAAAGCTTTGGCCTGCTGGCTAATTTTCAGATTGTCATCCACTGCAATCCCTACATGTTTTCCTTTAATTATACTACTGGACAGCCTGGTGGTTTATGTCCACTTCCTAAGTGCAATTTGCACTTCAAAGAACATACTCAAAAAAGAAAAAAATGGTTTGGGGGATTACATGAGTTACTGAAATGTAGCATTTAGATGTACTTGCTGGGAAATGTTAATTACTGTACACTATAGGACAGAAAAGAAAAATATTGCAAAAAATTCTTCTTATAACCTCACTTCACCATACTTATTCCTGGAGGACACCTGGACATCCTTTCAGCAGGCTGAATTTACTTTGACTGTGTTTTTTACAAAGTTTGTACTGAAATATTTAATATACACTCTTCCTTACTTACCCCAAAAGCTATATTTACTGTATGAAAAATCTTTTGTAATATGAATGGACTAGGTCAGTGCCGAGACTCCAGTTGCCCTGAGGAGTGGAACAAACTGTAAGTGGGGAGAGAGACTGATGATATTCTCACTACTGTTACAATGATCCCCTTTAACTCCAAGGTTACCCGTGCACTTGGCCTGCTGGTGAAAAGAGTTTTATTCTGTTGCCTTGGAGGGACATCCTGTTTGGATGGAGAATTTCAGCCTGCAGAACTCAATACTTCCAAAAGCATAGGGATAATTCATGTGAACAGCAAAAAAGATTATGAAGTAGACAAAAGACAACTAATGCAATAATATCACAGTTTAGTTGTTTATGTTGGATATAAATTAACAGCTGATTCTTGTTGCCTATACTCTTCTTCCTTTTCAACTCTTACCAGTCTGATGCTGTACTCATAATTCAGAGAAACTATGATAAGATAAATATGATAAATTCCAATTGTAAATACTAGCATGTGCA
Source organism: Aquila chrysaetos chrysaetos (assembly GCF_900496995.4). Classification (NCBI taxonomy): domain Eukaryota; kingdom Metazoa; phylum Chordata; class Aves; order Accipitriformes; family Accipitridae; genus Aquila; species Aquila chrysaetos. The sequence continues at coordinate 16,890,889 of NC_044030.1, read as the reverse complement.
AATGCTGTATACAGCTGCAATATTTGCATTTACAGTGCTCATAAAATATGCCAGAGTAGACAAAGGGTGCACAGTTGTTCTATTCATGGCATAGTTTTGGAATTATAATGTTTATTTTTTTTTATGAGCTATGTTGTTGAAAATTAAAGCTTTTCCCTAAATACTAGCAGGCAAGAAATCATTCGAAGAGCAATAGAATCATTTTTTTTTTTTTTGTATGACTTGAAACAGTCCATTTGATTATATTAATTGTTCAGTGTGGTGGGAAAATAGCTGCACTTTTCATGTTCTTTTTAATGTCAGAGGTAAATTTGAAGCATGTTACATTGCCAAAGGCAAAACTCCTGTTGCTTTTAAAAGAACAGGCATTGGTCTGAAAAGCCCATTTTGAAACTAGGCATCATTGCACATCCTGTCTACATTGAGAGGGAAATTGGGAGGATGTGAACTGACAGAGGTGCTCAATGCTGAAAACTAGGTTTTGCACATGTGCAGTGTCACAATAATTCACAGGATTTTCACTTTGCTTGTTGGTTATGGTGGTCAGCAGAGCAGTAAAAATATGTGATCATCTAAGACTCATGTAAGTCATCAAAACAGATATTAATGTTTTGGAAATAACTAGAGCAGGTGTGCTGACCATTGCTCCTAGGTCAAATTTCCTCTTGACCAGGGAATCACGAGGGTGAGAATGTTCCCTCTCCTTTATATAAGCACATGCACGCACGCATGCATGTGTACGTATATATATGTATAAATTATATATTGATGTTATGCAAAATTCAGACATGGGATACACCATAAAGCTGGGACAGAAACATTTGTGCGGCCACAGTTTGAACTCTAGAATTGCCTACTTAACACTACGTAGGGTTTTACCTGATAAACACAGCCCCTCAAGTATAAATGTAGCAAGACCAGGCTTGAAGATCTCCCTAACATGGGAAGTCTCACACATTCCCTGGGCATGCTCAATAAGCATTTAAAAGCTAAGAAACTAGCACACTAATTCAATGCTGAAGTAATGTGGAGACCCTGTTTCACACTGATAAAAATTTCATACAAATTAGCTTGCTTTCAGTGTATTTGTCACTGCAGTTTCTGCTCCTCTGTATTTGGCCATTTTTAGAGGGAACTGAATTGATTTTAGGCCAGAGGTCCCTGCAGAGGTTTCTCAGGACACATATGTGGTACTGGCTGTCCACCTTATTTCTAGATACCAATTTAAATAAAAGCACTAAAAATAGATTTATGGTGCGAGGCTTCTTTATAAGCTATTATATCAGCATTTGTGTGAATAGGAAAAAGAAAGAGGGGTAGCCTATATGTTTCTGTGCTTCTGTGTAGGTACCAAATACAGAAATATGCACATGCAAACATATATATTGATATATAAGCATACATAAAATAGCAAAAGTGAAGGCTGGTCTATAAAGGTCAATAAAATGTTGGTGACTATAAAAAACAAGTGTGTCTTTTCCTTGAAGTGAGAGACACTTATGGACTTTGTGGGCTGCAAAACTGCTATTGTCATCTTGGAGTCCTCCCATGTAGTAGTATCTGAAAGATTCATTTCACTTCTTTTTCTTCCCAATGCTTCTCTGGTCTTATGCAATGCTCAGAGGCACTTTGCAAAGAAAAATGCAGCGTATAAAGCTTCAAACAGATGGATAGAGTTTGGAGTGGCAAAGGGAACCACAGCGTGATCAGAGTGGTGCAGGCTGCTCTTCAAGGGCAGGCTGTGGGTCTGTTGGACCCTCCTTGCCAGTGTCTGGTACAGAAATGACAGTTCCCAGCTTGTACACGTTGCCTGCAGCCATGTGTGTAAAGTTACAGAGTGGCATGCCTCAGAGCCACAGCAGGCTGTTGGGTTTAGAGGAGTAGTATGCAAGATTAAATTGTTCCTGCCTCTCTTTGGAAGTCTTGTTCTGCTCCCAGATTCTTTCCTGATTCTAGTCCACATTTTGTGTCCCAAAGAGCTGTAGGATGGAGCCTGTGTTGTTTGCCCAATAACAGGTTGGGGTGTGAATTTTCTGGCTGTGTTTTCTCTGAAGTGCCACAGCTGATCCTCTTTTGCTTCTTCCACGTATGCCAGTGTCCTTATAAATTTGATATATTTGAAGCAGATGATTCTGTTTTTCCCCCTTCTTATCCTGAATTCAGGACAGTGGATCCTGGAAGAATTTTGTTTAGATGGTATTTTTGTTGAATTTTTTTTCTTTATTTATTCTGTTGTCTGTATAGATTATGCAGACTTAAACACAGCAATGCAGTCATGTGAATGCACTTATAGGGGAGGTCAAAGGCTTTGCAAAAATAATTGCATCTTCTTCTTTCCTGACATACTTAGCATATTTTTTCATTTGCACACTAGGTCTCCCTTATTTGCCCGTCTTCCAATATCATAGGAAGTACAGCATTTGTTATTTTACATCCATTGTTACAATGAAAGAGAGTGTTCCTGTGTAGGAGTAAAGGTGGTCTGCTGAGCAATCACTGGATATTGTTTGGTTTGACAGATCTCCCATAAGTGTCCATAAGGCTATGCAATACAGTGATTGAACTTCATATTCCCACTCTAATTTATAACATTTTAAGGGATATTCCCTCTCACCTTACAAGTAGGTACATGGTAAGAGAGCTAGTCATTTAATTAAAAAAAAAAAAAATCAAAAGCGGTACAATTGCAGTGCATGAGTCTACCACCCCTTTACACTAAAAACAGGTTGCTTGGATGAGTAAGAATGACTCATGAGAGCTTACTAATGCTTAAAAAACCTGACATTAAATTTAACCTAAATTTTGAGCAATATTGACAGAAATTTCGGAAGTAGCTTAAATTCCTAAAGGGTGCTTTATAAAAACAGTCATGGTATGTAGTGTCTGGGACTATCGTAGATCTGGGTTACAGAACTTGCTTAGGTCTTTTTCTTCCTTCTTGTTTATAAATTGTTCGTGTGGTAAGATGCAAAAGTTCCTGCAAATCTTTGGCCTTTCTTGGGGAGCTTTTTCATACTTTCTCATTACTCCATGTGTGTGAATATAACATGACCTATACACATAATGATGTTTACATAGCCCACTGTGACATCATCATCTTATTTCATTTTTCAGTGAAATTCTATGGGAATTTGAAATTGAAATATGCTTTCTTTAATAATTTTTTTTATCATGTATGATTGTTATCTTCTGTGGCTTTTGAAGACTTATGTGCCAGTGGATTAGTTCTTCTTTCTCAATGATTACACTTTTTCTTAGGCATTGAAACATTTTTTAAAAAAACAGAAAGAGGGCATTTTGACTGCCTTGTTATTATGACCTATTTGGGGACAGAACAAGAACAACAGTGTTAAAAAATACAAGATTGAAAAAATTGTGACCGCATACTTGTATGTCTGCTTGGAAAAAAAGGGGGGGGGGCGGTATTTGAATCAGTCCTAAAACCATAAATCAGGAGAAATATTACAGAAAGCTGAGTTTTGACATGTAAAGTGTAAGCCCCAGGAACCACACTTTTGTTTTAGGGAATGTAAGGCAAATAACTCTTTAATTTCTGAAGCAAAACATTTAGAGGCTTGTAATTTATGTCTGAGCTTCTTCCTACTAGTATCTTGCCAGCCAACTTCCCTGTTGCCTTCAACTGAGACATCTGTGAAAGAATCAATAATGTGAAGTGAAAGTGGTTTATGTAGATAGGAGTGCATAGTTTATAAACAATTCTTTATTAGTAAGGAGTAGTTAGAGAAGCACAGGCTAATATCAATCCTGCGTGAAGTCAATAAGATTTATTTCTGATGTTAGTCAATACAGAACAGGATCACACTCTTTGCAGCACAGTGCTTTGATGCTGCACAGATTTGTCTTTAAGACTGTTTCTACATAACAATAATTCAAAATCACAATAGCAAACTTCCCTCCAGTTAGGTAAAATGTGCTGTATATACTTGTTCTAAAACAGGAACAAGTGGGTTAGAATTCCATAAATATCACGCTAACAAGAAAAAGAAATAATTTCTTCTTATACTGTTACAGATTTTTCCACTGGTTTCTGGAAAGAGCAATTTATAGCATACCTCTGTCCAGGCATGCATTCAGAAAGGTGATTTTCAACAAGCCAAAGAATTTTCTCTTCTGCTTTATGAGTGAATTTGCTTTGCCCTCATTAGGGACAGCAAAACTCCAAGTACTCTGAAATTTCATGCATGAGACATTTCCAGGACTGAGACTATCACCTTTGCAAAGATCATATAGGTTTATTGTAAACCTCAAAACCTGAAAAAAACCCAAAAAGTTTGCATTCAACCTTACAAGAGCATTAGTGTTAAGCACGACTCAAAAGCATACAAAGATGGGGAGAGCTGGTTTTGAAAAATTTCAGAATCAACTGAAAAAAGTTTTCTGGGTTATCAAGCCTGATTCTGCCAAAATGTGCATTCTGGACAATTAAAAAATAGATAGGTATACTGTGGAGGTGATTGAGAGAGAGGGTATTTTTTATTTGTATATGACCCATTTTAATAAAATACTACAGTATCGTGCTCAAGGCATCAAACATATGACTTGAGCTGATCTAAGAATCTCAGATTTGGTAGTAGGGAGATAATTTGTACCATCATAACTCAGTCCAGTAATGTATTTAAGCACATCCTTGATCTTAGCATGTGCAGAGCTGCATGCAGTACATACTTGTGCATTCATTAGGATCTGTAGCTTTTACTTTTCTTTCCTTAAAACAATTTACAGCTGCTCATCACAAAGCATTGTGCGCTAATACGGACAAGAAGCTATTCCAGGCTAAGTCTTACTCTCTTCTTATTTGCACACTGCCAACAAGAACAAAGTTTGCCATGAAGATGGATGGAGGAAAACTTGATAATCACCGTAGGTTTTAAAATGCTCAATAGTCACTACGTTCTTAGGCAACAATACACCTACTGGTAAAAATTCTATTAAAAACTATTCGATAGAAACCCAAACAAATGAAATCTAAATATGTCAATTTAGTGTCTAGTGCCCAAGGCACTCACAATGAGTTTTAAGAAACTTTTAGCCAAAAAGAGAAGATTCTTTTTGCTTTTTCCCCCTGTTTCTCTCTCCCTGGTCACAGGGAACTGACAGTCACAAGAGACGTCCTGTGAGCCTGTCCCTGGTCATGCATCACATGCCTTCAGCTGGAGGCCAGGTGAAGCAGTGGACATTTTTGGTCTCCAGCATGCTTGGCAACCCAACCTGGGGACGTCCGTTTGCAGCAGCAGGCGACATGCCAGCTTTCGCAGATCCATACTCGCAGGAGGACCACTAGACCTGTGAGGCAGCACCCTGCTATCCGGCTCCTGGCTGGCACCCGGGTGCTGTGAGCAGTCCTCAGGTGGGGGACACCTTCCAGCCGAAGGGAGCCGTCTCCCACCCCTCGGGCCCCAAGTGAAACCCAAAATGAGCAGCTGTTTCCATGGGAAGAATTAGGGGCTCACCAGGCACGTGGGGCTCTTGAGATCCGTTCTTCTGGAGGTTTTTGAGGAGCAGTGGTATCACATATGCTTAGGTAGGATGGGAGGAATTCCTCTTGGGTGACAGCACAGAAATGTAGACAGCTACGCTGAGTCCAAGACGGTGGGGAAAAACAGCTTCCTGGTGCTCACCAGCAATGTCACCTTGGTGGTCCGTGGGCAAGGTGAAAGGCCAAGGGCAGGGTCAGCAGTAGTCGTGGTGCCCTCACATCATGCGCAGCCAAGCCCAACATCTAGAGGTACATGGGGCAAACTGCAGGGCTGTGGGTGTATCAGGCAGGGCTCAAAAGGTGGGCAGGCAGTTCAGCCATGCCATCAGTCATCCTTATGCCTGCAAGCAAAACTCATTTTTCCATGTATTCTTTATTCCACTGTCAGTCCTCTGAATCACCATGTCCTTCCCTGCTTCCCCCTCACTTGTACACACACCTAGCTTGCATGATGTTTTTTAAAAGGTGAAAAAAAATCAAAGTTCGCTGCCTACAGATGTTTTGAGATATTCCTTGTATAACCCTGCCTTTGCCTTCTTCATTGGGCAAAGCACACAGTACAGCAGAAACAAAAACCTGTGACATTTTTCTTGACCTTTATGCTAATAGCTTCATACTAACCGGCAGGAAAAATTTCAAAATACCAGGAAAGCAATTACAAGAAAAAAACCAAACTTGACATGTAAGAAATAATTTAACACCTCACCCTAACACAACCTGCAACATCTTTCAGTCACATTATGGATGAATACTCATCAGTTTTTGTGGTGTTTTGCATAAATTTCATCAGTAGGAACAGAGTAATATTAAAACATACACACATACCCCATTTTCTGGCTTTTCAGTTCATTATGAAATACTTCACCTCTGGGCAGATGACTAATATGCTATTAAACTTCTCTATCCTTGAGTTGTGTTGTAGCCAAAAGGGGGTGCAGTCACTCATGATCTTTTTTAAATTATCTGAATACACCTACTCAGGGAAAATGCTGTTGTATGACTTTAATGTGTCCTACGGCAGCGTTAACATGCTTTTGGATCATTTAGCTCCATGTTGTGGAGCTACAATAATAACTCCGTAGTGAAACCTGGGGGAAATTTCCATTATAACCCTGTGCTGAGTAGTTTGGGAGGCATTACCCAGAAGTTTAAATTTCCAATTAGTGGAAGGAAAGCTTTGACTGCGTGTTGAACTGCAGCAGCTTGTGTTTGGACTTGGGGCTGCCTTACAGTCCAGTACAGATGACAGTCATTCACTGTCATGGTAGTTGCTTTTGTTCAGCATTACAAGGGAGGTGTGGACAGTTGTATCCCAATGCTAGCCAAATTTGGGTGATCCCAGTCCAGATCCTCTCTCTACCAAAGACACCCCATATAATTTTCCTTATTTTCCCGGATCTTTCGTTTCTCATATGTAAACCAGGATAATGAAACTGCTTTTTTGCCACTCCAGCTTGCAGTGGGTTTTGTGAGCCTGATCTGCAGAGGTTGACGTGGTGCCCTCTCCATCATACCAGGGCTGTGCCTGGAAGTGGGGAGTTTGATTGCTACTGAGGTGTCGAGGTGCTGCAGCACTGTGGCTAAGTCCTCTTACGCTGCTGCTTAATCAAGGGATAAAACCAATGCTGAGTGTTTGGTGTAGCAGGCCGCTGCTGCAACCTATGGAGTCTGTGTATCGGGGGATACAATGAACTCTAGTAAACCATTTGCCTGGGACAATACAATCCTGAAGAAATTTTTAGTTTCAGTTTTTCTGTTATAAAGTTGTAATCTTTTTATGGATTAATCTTTAATAGGATAGATATTAAACTCGAATAATTTCCTATTGATTTTATTTTTAGTTCTGTCTAGAACTAGACATGAACTCCTTTTTTTTCTTTTAAACTAAATGTTCAAGAAGAGGCAAAAACATGCAACTGATGTGAATGGGAAATAGAAAATCCAAATGGCTTATATAACACACAATATGTCAGGAAACCTTTTGTGAATATAACCTAGACCAGAACCAGCCTATTTTCAAGGGGTGATAGGAGACACTTCACCTTGCTGTCCATTAAAATTTCTCTATAAAATGCTAGATGAATTAAGCTAATAATTTCAACAGGAAGCAGTTTTCTCTGGTAACTTGGGTTTAAGAAATTGCTTCTTTGTCACTGTAACTTCTTTGTCTACCCTTAAAGCTGGCCCTATTAAATGTTGCATGAGAGTGACTCAAAGGCATTTAGAAGAACACAACTCTAATTGCCCATACAGGACCAAACTTGACAGAAAATTTGGGATATTGTTCTGGCAGTAGCTGACAGTGACGACACTGACAATAAACTCACCTTATGAACAAAACCATTCAGTGTGTTGTAACGAATGTAGAATCATCTGAGCTGTTCGTGTTTAGAGATCTATTTTTGTTTGGGTAGAAAAATTATTTTTAAATTAAAGAAGGGATATTCAGGAAGTTTTTGCTAATGTTCATAGTTTTTTTCCAAGCTTGCACTTCTTGAAATGAACTTGGAATACTGTAGGCATTTTGTTTTGTAAATGAAGAGGTTCATTGTCCTCTCATTGGAGCATGTTCTAGTGATAATGCTGTAAATTCTAGGAATTCTAGTACATCCTAGTTATTCTAGTAACTCTAATGACACAATGGTGTAAATTCTAGTAATTCTAAGAAATGTCTATTGCAGTAAGAGAACAATATGGAAGCTAAATTTTAAATCTTTCCAAGAAAGAAAAAGCAAAACCTATTTATGTCTCTGAATAACTTCATCAGTAAGAACTCCTTCCCTTACTTATTTTGTGTATTGCATTACTCTGGAAGTAAGTATCAGGATGATAATGAATCAAGGGCCTTTTTTTTATTGCTTTTCAAGATATATTTATTGCGAATGCCTCCGCTTTATGAGTCTAATCTTTAGTCTTAGCATACTATGTAATAGATCCTGAATTTTCTGTGCAGCAACATTTCTCATTTAATTCCTGGGACATAAGTTGCCTGTTGTCGATCTTTAGAGAACTTTTAAGGTGTCTAAACACCTACTGGAAAAGCTAAAGCAATATGACTGTGATCAGAATTCCACTAAGATAAAGGTGCTTAGATTGCCACAGCTACTCTGCTAATGAAAGGCAAACCCCATCTTTATCTCATTATGAATGTCACCACAGTAAAGGTTCTTACCATGTAACCATTTTAATTTATTTTTCTGTTATTTCTATAACTTGCAGCTTTAATCAAAACAGATATAATCAGAAAAAAAACCCACCATGTGGATTAAAACAAAGTAAATATTTCAAACCCTTTTTTGTGAAAATCACTTGGTCTTAAGGGTTGTTAGTACATCTAGGGGTAAAAATTAGGGTCCTATGTATTAACTGTAATTTCATAAAGCCAGGCTAAAGATGAAGATAAGAGGAGTGCAGCCATACGATGTTATTGTTATTATTAAAAGGTCAACAACTCATAAGCACAGTAGCAAAAAGATGAATAATTTAGACGTCAAGCTGACACATATTGGACTAACTTACTTCCCCTTAAAATTCATAAGTCTATACAGGTCTCATAGTATGATTCAGATCTCATAATATAATGAAACAAACTTAATCAGAGGTGTTCATTAAATAACAATTCTGATACAGAGATAATTTAGAATGACTAATTAAAGACCTACTTTCTTTTCCTCTATCATTCTGTGAAAAGTCCTACAAAGGTGTAATTTGCTAATTAAATCATGAGATCCAAATCAATGTTTCAGGCACTTAATTGCTCAGTGTTGTGCTCTTCTCTAAGAAATCATGGAAATTTCCATGAGAATTGAGGATGTACCTTCTCTTTATTACTTTTTAAAATTATCTATCTTTTCAGCTAAGATGTTGATAACATCTTTTTCTTTACAGTCTTAAAAAGAAATGGACAGGAAAGGCTTTGAATTTGGAATATATTGAAATTGGGTGTGCTTGAAGTTGTGCATTTGCGAGCATCTCTCAGGAGCAAGCTGGTCTTCAGGTAAAGTATTGCAAAGCACTTAAGTGCACCCTTATTTCTGTCCCTGTTCATCAAAGGACAGAAGCACATATTCTACTTGAAGGATGTATTTCTATAATTTTGCACAACTAATTTTTTCTTTGTTTTCTTCTGCTTCCCTCCTTGTTTCTAGGTGCAAAATTAATGCCTTAAAAGTTAGTGAAAACTCAGCATAGATTTTTTCCTTGTTCCTTCCTCATGTAGATAATTTCTGCAACCATGTCAGGATTGAAATATGATTTTATATTGAGTGCTGGTGCGAATGGAGGTGGCTACTGTCTATCTTTGAGAAGTTCCATCATCAAAAGGTTAGATGATAACATGATAGGTTAAAAAATGCTGAATATATTAAACACCTTTTCAGTTATAAATATAGAATTTGTCTTTGGAAAACGTTCAATTTTAAATCAGCTTCTAGCACTGTCCTGAATTTCCAGGTAGTATACTGATTTCCACGTGGGGGATGACCAGATGATAAGAACCAATACCAAAACTCCTTCTAAAATATCCAAAGCTCTAGATCAGACTGAGTGCAGCACATAATTCTTAATAATAAGGAAAATGATAAACTGGAAAAGTACTTTCTTGTAAAAAAACCATAATCCTATCTTTAGAACAGTTGTTAAGGGGTTTCCCTCAGGCTTTCTAGTTTACTTAAGAACAGAGCTGGATTTCTTGCTTAAACAGTGTCAGTTTCCTGGGTTTAATTCACTGTTTTTCTGTTTGACTGTTGCAATTTTTTGCAGGTTTCTAGCATTATTGTCATTACAGAAAATAAATAATTCTGACAGATCTTATGTGAAATATCTTTTATGACACCACTGAGGTATTAGTGAGAATAGAAAAAAAATCAATGGGGCTCACATTTGAACTAAAGTTAAATTTTTATTAGAGAAATTTTTTTACATGTCTAAATGCAAACCAGTTTGCTGTCTGCTGGTTCCTACCATCCTGTTTCCCATTTAGCAAATGGAAAACCTAAGAACAAGTGGCACAGAGACTATACAGTTTCTGTACTTTCCCAGAAACTTTCTTTGCTTTAGTGCTTTGTCTTCATAATTCCTTTGTCTGATTTGATTAAGTCCTTCTACACTCTGGGTTTTCAGGAACTGCCTAAGTAGCTACAGTTTGAGTTTACCACATCCTTAGAAATGTGACTAGCAATTCCGTTGTATTTATTTAGCTTCCAGTTGGTAGCATGCTCCTCAATGAGTCCCTGAACATTGGCTAAGCAATCTTTATTTTTATAAATATTTGTGAAGAAATGTTGGCTTCTTTTTTATGGGTTATTATGTTATCTGAATTAAAAACAAACAAGCAAACACACACACAGGTTCTAGAGTAAGTGCTTGAAATGCTTAAGAGCCCACATTTTCCATGGGGACTTCAGTAAGTTAACCTTTTCCTAGCAGTGGGATTTCAATTCTGTGAGGGGGTTTCTGCAGATTTTCCAGTTTTCAGAGAAGTTTTTCAGAGGCAATACTGCTATGGGCTGCAGGTGTTCAAGGCTGACAGATCCTCAGCCTTGCAGCTGTTTGGGTGCTGTGTTGATTTTCACACCCTGCCCCACAACTCAGAGACATTTAGCACCTACCCATCACAACTATGTTAGGCCAAGGTTATTAACCCTATTTATCTAGTCTGGAGACAAGTTAAAGTCAGCATTTTCATACCCGTGTTTCTGTATTGTATTGGGGCTGCTCTTATCTTGCTGCTCAAACATGTCTCGGTGGCATTGGTGATCACCTAAAGCTTGGAAGTAATGGGTTAGCAGTGCCTGGATATGCCTCTCCTGCATGCCTGTTCTCCTGACAGTCTAAACCTCTGGTTGTCAGGCTGAATTAAGCATGGTCTGGAGACATTAGACTGGAAACCCACAAAACTGCGATATCTTCCAATAGCCATTCTCACAGGTTTACGGCTTTGTGTTCTCTTTATGCTTCTTAGCTAGAGGTAAAGGACATGGACAAAAACTGGAAAAATGACTTCATGTCTCAATGTCTCCATTACCTTTACAAGAGAGGTGATGTGAAGACACACTAGCAAGAAGTCATTAAGATATCCCCACTGTGGAAAATCCCAAGAACCTTGATGAGTATACAAGGCTCTGCATAAGACAAACCACTTTAGTACCCATTTGCAAAATTATCTTACCTGAAAATGTTTAAGCATGATACCATGCCCAAAAAAATTCTCTCCCAACTATCTCTGAAATTGCTAGGGTTAATATGAAGATGGCAGGATTAACTATATCAAACCATCTCCTGTTTTGTATGAACAGTGATAAACTCCTAAGTACTACTGGAGAACCACCTTTATTAGACATGACCTGACCAGACTTGCTTTTCTATTGTAGCTCAAGATTAAAGCATTTCTTACCACCACATTTTTTTAACTAATCCTCTCTCTGGCTGACTCATAACAGCTGTTAAATAACTAGATATTTAGCTAAAGATGAACAGAACCTATAAATTTAAACATGTGATATAATAACCAACTCCTTTATGCATAGCAAACCGCTTCTGTCATCATTTGAATGCTTTATGCTGACCTCACTGTCTGCATCTGATTGAACTGATCTAATGTCATAGTTGACAAAAGATGATAACAATGGTGATTACATATTTCTGATGCATTATGAAGGAGGACAGAGACCACATAGGAGTGTGAGGCATTGCGTGGGGGGAGATGGAAATGTTGACATAATGTTTTTGAAACATCTCAGAGGTTGGTTGGAGTTTGTTCCTGAGTGTTTCAACAGCAGCACGTGCAAAAGTTCACGTGCCTTGTTTTTACCTATTTTCTTTACCCCTTTCCTCCCACATGACTGTGCAATGAAGTCATAGCCTTGTTTCAGATATAACGGTACATTCACCATTTTTTTCTGCCTTCTTAGAGGTTCTGACTTGTCAGAAACTTAGTAACAGTAATACTAACTGGTGCTCCTGCAGCAGTTTATCCTCTCTAGACCATAGTGCCTTGCAAGCATTGACATTTTCTGGTGGGAGAGGCTGAGACCTAGAGAAGTAAAATGACTTGCCCAAATTCATGTAGGACAGATCCAGTCTTTTTATTGACAGCTCCCTCCTGCCTTATATCACACAGATCCCCCCATGCCTTTTTTTCACAATGAAGTGACAACATGTGCACAAAAAGGCTTTTATTAAAACAAATCTATGTAAAAAATCATCCAGATGAAAAAAAGCCTTTTTTCCTCTCGTTGGCAAAAGCAGCTTGCTTCCTTTTTGCATATTCTCTTGGTTCAATTTGCATTGGTCCTAAAGTCCCCTTTAAATAAAACGTTTGTAGTGATATTTTAAAAGAAATCATCTATTGTTGGAATTAAGTCTAAGAAATGTGAATTTGTTCCATGTGAACAACTTTCATGAAAACTAAAGTACAGTGGCAATTTTAAAGATTACAGGAACATTCCTGAAACCTTTTAAAAACACGTTGAGCTTTAAGCTTGTGAAAAGTGCCTTAGGACTTAAGGTTGATGATGTGAGTAATGTGTCATCTCAGCGCAGACCTGCATTCATACCATAGTAATTCATACCCAGAAGTGAAAATGCTCAGTTTTGCTCTTCCTGCAGTAAACATGGGAGCACCAGTGTTTGTGAGCACTAGTGGCTAAAACATCAGAGATCTAAGTTCCTTCTGTTCTAAGTTATATTTGTGTTGTCAGGGAGCCTAAGGGAGCTTAGTCACACTGTACTCTGTGCAAAGATGGAATAAAATAACAGCCTTTTTCAGAGCTGAAACAGCACAGCAAGGCAATTACACAGAAACAGCTATCATGCTACTAGTGTGAGACAGGTGATAATACACCTCACTGATGTGGTTTGCTGATCTTCTCTGAGTCTAAAGGGCAATGAGAGAGAAAGTCTGAAGATGTTCACCTGAAAATTAAATAGAGCAAACTCTGGCACTGTGAACAACTCTGCAGTATCAATCACCTTATAGATACAAAAAGGGAGAGAAAGGTAGAGACTGGAACATGAAGAACCCTGACAGTGACAAGAAGTCACCTGTATGTGGTGAGGAAGAAGAAGAGGGAAGCAGTGTTGTGATACAAAGAGTGATGTTGTCTAAGCTGCTATCTAAGAAAGTCATCTTTTGCAACAGCAAAAAGGAATGGAAAGGGTTGATCTAAGCCCCTGCTTGCCAAGTCAGGGTTGAGTATGTTGTGATGAAGGTGTGGGATTTGGAGAGTGGAAGAAATGGAATGTGTCATTTGGAATGGTCATATGCTTGAGAAAGAGAAAATATTGCACAGCACAAGTGCCCAAGATTTGTAAGAGCAAACACTGAGACCATCAATTCAATATTACAGACTGAGAGACTGTGTGGCAGGTAAGCATAAAGAAAGGAAAGCAGGGAAAGCCTGCCAAGACAGAAGGATGGCTCAAAACCTTGTTGAACTTGAGCCAACAACCAGTCATACAGAAAGAGATGTGAGAGAGACAGGACAAGACTTCATTTCTAAAAATGAAACTGGCCTGGAGCAGTCTGTGGTTGCCTTGTCTCCCTCATGTAGCCTTGTCATTATGCAACCTTGAGGGTTAAATAGGAATATCTTTTATAACATTAAAAAAAAAAAAAAATTCTACAGACTACTATCAAGTCAAGTGGTCCTAATCAGACATAGCATCTTTTTACTCCTTTGAGGACATATGTGTGAATTAACCCAATACAGGAACCCAGTAATGACAAGTGGAAGGTGTTCAGTGATGTTTTAACCAGGGAAAGATTAAACTGAATGCTACCAGAAGCAAAACTGCCTAACATATGACATGGTCAAAGCGGTAGTGGGGACTGAGAACTGCACCCTGTCCTTGTTCACAGGAGGCCATCCATGCACGCACAGCACTGGAGAGGCTCACAGGGACACTGCAGCTCTCTGACCTCTTTCCCTCCCCAGCCTCACCTGTTTTAGCTATGCAGGCACTGCTGCTGTATATATTGCCTAGTTTCCCTCAGGAAACAGAGCTGGAGCCATGCTGCTTAATAATAACTGTATTAATTCCTCTCTTTGCCGGTTCCTTAATAACCTGTTGACCAAACCTGAGCCGATGCAGCAAGGTTCAGAGATGTGTTTCACACAGGCAGCGGAGGGAGGCTGACAGTGATGCTGTAGAGGGGATTGCAGATGCCAGCCATCACTTGCAGTTGTACAGCAATGCACTTGGGGCCTCCTGGCCATGCACTGTCCTCTGTACCAGGTCCCATCAGAACCAGGGGTCTCCCCTCCTGGGAGACGATGGGGTGTGAGGGGAAGGGGGCAAAGGGGAAAGAGCACCCCACCCCATGCAAAACTGGCCTTGATTAGCTGTGCTGCTCAGAGGGCAATGACTCCAAAGCAGCAGTTTCACAGCAAGGGTGAGGATCCCCAGAGGGCTTGGGCTCTGCTTCAGGGCTGATATGAATGGTGCAGTGGCCATGTGTGGGGTCTCCAGTTAGCCATCAGGAGAAATAAATTGCCCATACAGTATGGTGTCCAAGGGCTTCCAGAAGAAGAGGAACAGTTTTCTTACAGTTGTAAGTCTTCCTATCTTTTGCCCTCTCCCTCTCCACTCCTTCACATACTGCCAAGTATTCCCTCTTTAAACAGATCCACATCTCTGTCCCAGACTTAATTCCTGTCATCAGTTTCATTTATCTGCAATCATCATGCTATTGAAATCACACTGTTGGAGGCACCTAGTAAAATGTACAAAAAACTTTGTGTTCAAACTAACTTGTACAGCCAGACATGCATCCGGATGGTTTATAAACACAGGCTTGAAAAGAGGAAGTTTTCAGCTTGTTAGTGCCTCACATTTTTGCTGTACACAGCAGCTGTGTTGACATCATGGACAGTTGTGGCTTTGGAAGATCCGATGTAGCTACTGACTTCAGAAACACAGGAGTGAGGGCTGAGCCAGGCTCCACGCTGCCCTCCACTCACCTGGTGTTTGCCTCTGGCTCCCACTTTCCCCTCCACCTTCCATTTGGAGAATTCAGCACCCTTCCCCAGACATAAGGCCATGGAAAAACAAATACCATTTTTTTTATTTTAGACATCATTATGGATCAAATTCACACACATTTGAGAGGTCAGGACTACCTCCAGTCTCCCTTCTCAAAGCCATGCCCCTTTGCACACTCACCAAAGTGCATGTACCTGTTTTCCAGCAGACACACAGGAGCATTACACACCATGAATATACACCTGGTGACGAGAGAGCCAGGTAAGCAAACAGAGGCAGGAGCAACCTGAGCACGTGCATGAACTTGTTGTGAAGGTGAAGTGCTGTAATTGTTCTTCAAAACAGAAAATCTAATACTCATCTTCCTTCTCCCTGGAGGACTTTCTCCCAAGAGAGCCAGTAAATACTGGCAGGCAGCAAGGCGGGGAGGGAATGTGTTACAGGCTGAAGAAGCCAGAGGACATTGGTGGCTGTGGAGCTTTCAGTAGACAGCAAACCGCAGCACAAGCTGCACCCTTGTAGCGTGTGCACCTCCCAGAGGTGTTTCTAGCTCCTTCTCTCTGTTAAGCTAATGTCAATAAGGTCCAATACTGAAGAACAAGAAAAGGAAAGAAATACACTTCAATTCCTGGCTTATGCCCTAGGCTGTGCCAGTAGCTGAGAGACATGGTTACTGGGGAATGGGTGGTTTAGAGGAATAAAATAGCTGTGAATGTGCCATATATGATACTGCAAACCAACTGATCACAACACGACTTTTGAACCCATGTGTACAAACATAACCCCCCACTTACACATGATAGTTTTGGTCTGTATGCGTTGACACAGACACACATACATGCTGATGTGTGTACATGTAGCCATCAGGTACTCTTAGGAGGACTATGTAGCAAACTTCCTAGATAAGTGAAGGTGTATATTTGGGGCTGTGCTCCTGTCACCTGCTCTACTTACCTGTAGTCATCATGCTATTGGTATCATTCACTCCAAAGTAGCCCTAACACTTCCTGTGAACTGGAAATACATGTATCTCCAGGATAAGCAGGATGTAGAATTTAAGTTGATTCCAGTTACGAAATCTAATCCAGCTGATAAATACAATTACTGATGCTTTTAGTTCATGATATACAATGGTGGTGAACTGCTGCATGATAAAGATCACAGGAATTTAGACATACATGGAACAAGACACTTGGCAAATGTGCAGTCATGTATTGAGTTTTATGTGACATGTATTTTTTAAAGAGGAGAATGTCTAATACTTTCAATATTCAAGATAGAAACTCAGTATCACCAATTCATAGACCCTTAGAGATTTCAATTTGAAAATAACCTTTTCGCAACTCAAAAGATTCTTACTGCTGCTTTTAAATACTTTGACTTAGCTTCTCTTTACGGTATGCCCTAGGCATTTTTGCTACTCTACCAGTGCCAAGCACCCCTGATGTTGATGGTTTGCTGGGAGGAAGTGGATATGGCCACAGTATTGCTGTGCCCTGGCAGTACTTGGCTGGGTGACTGGGATGTTCCTTGGAAAGACGGACACAGAGAAGTGAAGCCACCCCCTGTTTTGCAGCTGCTGATTGTAATGCCAAGCCTCCTTTACTTGCTGTAGCAGACACAGCTGGGATATGGGTGAGGAGCCAGGCCTTTTCTTAAGGGTGCTGGGGTTCCTGATAAATACTAAATGAGTTCTGAGCATGCAAACATATTTGCAAGATTAAACAGTAATTGTACCTAAAATGTTTGTGGTTTCATTCACTTTTTTAATCTGTCTGGCAGGAATAGACGTAATACCCAGCTCCAGATGGCTCAGAATCCTTCTGTCTCCCCCCACCCCCCATCCGCCTTTTTTTTCTTCTGTAGGCAGATTACTGTTCTGTTTTATATTTTCTATATTTTTTTGTAGTTGTTTTCAGCTTCCTTTATCTTTGCATGAGAATTCTTCAGGTGGCAATTTCTACAGTTGCAGCATCTGATGAGTGATTATTTTTGTCTTAATTTTTGTATTGTTTACAAGAAGACTAAAAGCCATAAGCATGCAGGGAATCCTAAATGAAGCTTAACTGAGTCAATGTTCTCTGAGGAACTGGAGAGACTACTTAACTGTTAATAGGACATCTTATGTATCCAGCAGAAGTGCAAAGGAACACTAGCTAGGTCAAGGGTTTTCCATGTTTGCCATGAGACAGACTTTTCTGAAGCACTCAAAACTGTCAGCAAATTTTGCTCCCTTCTTTTATCATTTAAGAGGAGAGGAGAGCATCCCCAAATGTCATATTGTCTCTTCTCTACGAAAGGCAGAGAATGAGGGGTTACTCATATTTTCAGCACCTCACTACTCCATTATCGTGTTGAAGATGGAGCCAAAATTGAATGCCAAGTGTCAGAGATTTGGTTGTAGAACAATTCAAATGTGGGCATTACTCTATGAAACAGTCTGTGGTTAGCTTTAGTCATCTCTTCCCTTCTGGTCTGTGTCAGTATTGGAATGGAAATGGTTTCATCCAGATGTCCTTCGGTTTTAATGTCTCTCAGGCAAGTGGAAAAGTCAGCAAAGCCAATTTTTTTGCTGCAGTCAGAACTGTACATTGGTGTAAAAAAGCCTCAGGCTACTACTCAGTGAGCTATGCTAGAAGGCCAATGTATTAGCTCTGAAATAGCTATCCCAGAAAACAATTGGGTTAAGAGTCATTTCGTCAACCCACTGGGACTGTTAAAATTTATACCTGGCACAGAGTAAAATTTCTGTATTATTGCAAATTTTCAAGTTATCTTTACACATCAAGAGGCTCTCTTCATAGATTAGAGCAAATAACACACCTGTCTGGAGAAGAGGCATTTGAGCATTGTGTTCATGTCAGTATTTGCAACTCCTCCATCAAAACGGGTTTCTCTAGTTACTTAGATTTTTTTTTTTTTTTTTTAGTTTGATGGGTTTACATCTCTGTTTTTAGACCACCTGGGGCATTTTGGAAAGGCAGACCTTGTTTACAAACTGCCTGCCCACTCTGGCATGTTGAAATATCACTGTGCATGCTGACACAGTAAAGGGGATATAATTTACAGGTGCCTCTTGGGGTGGGTGGAGGAGGCACAGGCAGAAATTTTTACACAGTTTGTCCTGGAAATTAACTATGTTGTAGGGGTAGCAAGAGGATCTCTGGTGGCAGGGAGGCAGAGGTATTATCCAGCAAGAAAAGAGACTGTGACTATGTCAGGTCTATATAATGATGTTTAATAGCATGTGCAGTGTGATAGTTTATACAACTGTAATATATAAATACAGTAATGCAAGCATGACAATAGTGGTCACAGTTATGGTTTAGCAGCATTCAACTGTAAGATAACTCTTAGATAAATATGATGATGGCAGTAGATAACTACAACACACTTAGCAGCATGCAGTCATGGAAGAGCTGGCAGTACACTGCTATGGTTATGATGGCTGCTCCCAAATCCCTGGAATCTCCTGGTGCTACAAGGTCTGCAAGACTCCGCTTTTGTCCCTGAGCATCCACATTGGTGGCACGGGGCCTCAGGGTGTTGCAGGTGGTCAGGGTGATCTGGAAAAGAGGACAGCCACCATAGCAGCTGATGCTCATGACTCAGTGTCATCAATGCCAGCCCTTTTCTGCTGACCCCACCCTGGTCATTCTTGGGTTGTCCTTTAGGACACCATTAACTATGGACCTCTGGGATTAATTTCCTCCATTTTCTGGGAGATTCATCATTACTGAGTCACTTGCTGAGCTGATCCAAAGGTAACCAGTCACAACGTCCTCCTATTACTGTGTCTTCATCCTCCAGCTCTTCCCCAGGGGAGTCTGTTCCCTGAAACTGACTCAGAGGTGACCGCTGCTTTCATCATTGCCCTAGGCATCCTAACCATGCCATTACTGCACTTTTTATCCTACGTTCTAGAAATCATATTAAATGAGCAGGACGCTAAATCACTTCATGACAATGCAAGTCAGCAATTTCATTGTGGTCTTACAAATAAGCTAAGGCTTCATAGTTAGGCTGGGCCAATGGTACCTTAGTATATTAGTCTTTCACCACAGACAATGCTAAACCTATTTGTTATGTTTGTTATGTAATATAAGTGAAGTTACATTAAGGCCTTATCGTGGCTCAGTGGCCCCCTCTCCCCTGCTTTGGACTGAGACTCCTACAGCCATTGGGTTTCCTTTTACAAATTTATACAAGGATTGTTCCTTTGCTTTGATTCTTTGTCTGTATCATTTGCAATTTATAAAGTATGTATTGCCTCATGTGCTATGTGACATAGCATGGACCATTTAAAGTGGGCTGAGTTTCTTCTTTCCTGAGTAAGTATTGATAATGAATCAGACACTGATCTGATCCTCCCTAAGTGGTAGCCACAGAATTTTGGAGTCCATACTAGTTTCTTCATCACAATGTATTTTTCTCCCATTACATCTCCCATCAAATCCTGAGAATTATTTCTGAGGCATGAAGGAAGAAGAAGGCTTCTCTTGTGACTTTTGAGGAAAATACACATTGAATGAATTTTGTTACAGAGTGTTATTCAAGTGATGTTATTTATAAAACACTCAAAACAAAGCTCTGGGCAATTTTCAAATCAGCCATAATATTTGCATGTGCAAATTCACCAGCCAAGATTGGAAGCATGAAGAGATGACTAAGTAGTTGCCTCTGCCCTAATGTGTGCACTATACAGAGTTGGGCACATGTCCAAGCCACTCATTTGTTCCTGTTCTTATGCAAGCTAACAGCGTATTTGCTATAAATTGCCATCGGTTGGGATTTGCTGAGCTGTGGCTAAGCAGGGCAAAACATCTACAACAGAGTAATGACTCATGAGCTTGGTTTTGTTATGACAGAAGATGGTTATTACTGAAGGTTGTGGGAAGGAGGGCTCGGGATGCAGAACCCCCATCCCCGTCACCCCCGCAGGACACAGCTTGTTGAATTCACTGGTGTTCATCTTCCCCCTCACCCTACCTGAATGCAGTGAGGCCCATGGTACTTCAAGCCTGATTTCACCTACTTTTAGGTTGTGTTTTGTATGCACTTATTGATGCTCTCTAACAACAAAAAAATAAACTCATCTGAATGGAAAATGCCTCCCTGATGGTATTACTTGAAGACAACACTGGAGCAACGAGTTTCCTGTACATGATGTTCCAGCATTCCCATATTATTTTTCTTGTTCTTCCCAGGCTCCAGAAATTAATATCTTTCCAAGTTGTAGTTAGTAACAATCCCTGGGTGAAGTTAATACAATTTCTAGGAGACTAACTGCATATTTGGTACCTACTAAAATACATGGCATATATTGTATCTGATGCATAATTTCCTAGATGTATGCGTATAAAGACGTTTGGGGTTTTTTTCTCACTAGTATTTCTAATGAAACTTTAAGATAAAGAACTGTAAGTTTTCCCCAAAGCTAACTGCTTCCCTGCCCCTCATTTCTCCAGAAACTGGAAATTGCATTTGGTCCATGCAGAAACTGCAATTTAGCTGCCCCATAGCTCCCATCACCTCTGAGCCATGTTTCCAGGGGCACTACAGCTTGCATGACTGCCTCCCTCTGCTGCCTAGCTGTCTTTTGAGTAAGATTCTCTTCTACCCCTTATCACAAAAACTTTTCTTCCCCCCCCCGGGAAGTTGTCTCTTTAAAGAAATTCGTTAAAAAGAATCATCAAATGAAAAATAAAATCAGTAGAAAAAAGTAAACCATCTTACCATACAGAAAAGTAGAAAGTTAAGTTTATCCTGGAATATTTTCTTGATCAGATTTTGAACTGCACACATGCTTCAAACATCTGTTGATTTAATAAGGTACATTTGATGGAAGTAACCAATTTTTTTAAAAATAAGAAGTTTGAGCTTCTTTTTTTTTCTTTTCAGTAATAGAGTATTGTAACATAACTATGTTTTATTTACACTGTTGTAGAAATGTCTCGCTGCAATAATAATTTCTTCTTGGGAACACTGGCAATTCCGTAGTGTTAAGTACATAAATTAATAGATGGGTATGTGTTCAATTCACACAGACATTAGCAGCACATTAATCACTTGCAGGCTCTTACTGCTAATTTAGTGATTAAATTTATGGCAGCATTACCAGAATGAGCTGTCACACAGCATTGGTCACTTTTTTGCATTACATTGGTAGTAGAGGAAGTAGAACTTCTGGGAACCATAGAAAATCCAAAGCCATATTAGTGGTGGTGGCAGTTCAAATTCTGTAGCGTGCATCTTCGTAACTGCACTTTTCCTGGATAACAACCTTTTTCTTTTGGTGCCTTAGAGAAGAGATGAGGATGTTAATGTACTGGCTCTTAAATCTGAATTGACTGGCTTTCTTTAAAAGGTTTTCTACCAGTGCTTTATGCAGTCATTTAACAGATTCAATAACCTGACCTCCAAGCTGTCAATAAATTGGATAAAATCAACAATATACCACCACTGTCCCCCTTTTACCAATCTGTAAGTAGGTCTCCACCAATAATTTCAACACTTCAATCATGTAAGTCCTGCTAACAAACCTCAGCAGTTAACAACCGCATAGCTGTGTCATGTATGAAGACTTCCAATTCCTCCACATTTTCTGAAGATTTATGCATTAATACAGAGGTAACTTATATTAATTGCACATTTTGCTTGTATTAGTTTTGCAGTTCAATTATGATGATATTCTTATTTTTCCCTCACAGATCTCAAGCTCCAATGGTGCAATGAAATATTTGCTGCCTGGAAAAGCCCTTCCAGATTTGAACAAAAAAGTGATCAGAGTACCAACTAGAAATTATTAGGTCAGTGTTTTAGGTAATGTTTTTCAGATACATAAGAGCATACATTAACTGATGTGAAGTGTTAAATAACAGTTCTTTCTCGTGGTGGGTAGTTTATCCATGGGTAATAAGTCATATTCAAAACTAGTGTGACATGCTTGTAAACCAATTATGTTCTTCTTGTATGTAAGCAGGATTTCAACAGGTGGGCCTGCTTAATATGCTGCTGCTTTTTTCTGCAGGTTCCTATTACACAATACAATACCAGCTCTTTAGGGCTGTTAAAAGAATGTAAAAGATTCTGTAAAAAATCAGAAAGGTATGCATCAGACAGAGGAAAAGTCAGGGTAGGGCAGCAAATGAGGCCATACAATACCACCCGCATTGTACTAGTTCCTTAAAGACATATTTTTCAATTGTAAAGCATGCTGCCAGTTACCGATTCCCTGTCAGTGTATAAAGGTACTAACTACATGTGCAGTACTTGTCAAACTTCCTGCTCTGTATCAGCCAAACCCATTTCATCAGGAGTTTCCCAGTGAAATCCAAAGAAAGAATCTGTGAAATTATGCAGGGAATAGTAATTTTTTGTAGTCAGCCTGAAAGGAGACAAAACAACCACATACTGTTAGACCTGAACAGTTGGTGTTTTTCAGAGTGTGCTTTGGTAATCAAAGCAAATGCTCAGAGTAATAAAACATCATGTAACACATGACTACTACCAAGCTCTATCACTCCCTATTCAGAACAGTGTTTTCAAGCTATTTAGGAAGTTAATTTAAACATTTCAAAGCACGAGAACAGTTTTAACTAACTCATTTAACAGGTTTTATTTCAGAGATTTTATTTTCCCCTGTGAATGGCAGCGTATCAATAGGCCTAAGACCTTTAAAGTCATATTAATACACACGCTAAGCCTAACAGAGTCAGCAGCCTACTGCTATGGCAATATATCATGATCCTGTTTCAGGAGAGCTTATACTGGGATGAGAAGTTATTGGTGTCATTGCTAGAAGTAGCAGTTGACAAAGGACAGGCGACTTTGTAGTGGAGTCCCTGTCTGCTTGACAATGAACTGCCAGTTGCCAAACAATTTTACATGTGCAAACCCATATTTTTCCACTAACCCAGCGGGACTCAAACCACCAACATAAAGATGTGAAAGGGTCTTCCTGCCACTCTTTCAAGTACTGTATTTCAGTAAGGAACACGATTACTTTTGTAAAGTGAGAGAGGATTTTTCAAATGCCTTCATCCTTGGCCCACTTCTGCTGCCATGGGGATCAGCCTAGTATAAAAAGAAAAAAATTTCATGGCAAAGCAGCTAAATGAACAGAATTAGGAACCTCCACATTTCCTGAGGCAGACATAGTTAAAGTTTGGCTGTGGGTGGCCACCTGTGGTGCCTCCCCGCCATGCCTTTTGTTTGTTGACTATCACACTTCAGTGTGGACACCAAATCTTTAATCTACTTGATAATGGCATTGAATGCTTGGTTCTCAGATATCTGTGAATGGTATTCATCAAAGACACCAGGGTTTATTTTAAGTTGAAGCATTTTATATTGTTGGGAGTGGTGGTGGTTATATAGGGTTTTTTCTCCAATTTTGCATGAATATATATTGCTTGAATGGGTGCTGTTTGATTCAGCACGTCACTTCAAGTGCTGAAGCTAACATGACTACTTCCATGCTTGAAGATCAATGTGGATTTAATACTCGTGCTGACTCAGTCACATAAAACAATCATCTGGACAAGCAAGCAAAAAATAATTTGATTCCCATGCTTGTTACCAGTCTTATTTCAAAATCCTTGACAAGTGCCAAATATTTCAAAAAAACCCCAATACATCTAATCTGAATCTTGTAGGTTTTCATGATGTCACAGATTTCATTAAAAGAATGGTTTTTACAGTGACTAGCCTTGAAGAAAAGTAATGTAAAGCATATGTGTGTAATTTAAACTGCACAAGAGGTCAATGGAGAAATTATTCAGCTTCTAATTTGAAGTAGTAACATTCTCATCCACTGCTTGTGATACCAAATCAAAGGAACTCAAAAATAGTGCTGATTGCTTTCAGTAATACAGCATTACAAAATTAATACTATTAATGGATGCTTAGCATATGTGGTGGGTCGAGCTCAGTGCCAAAAGATTGGGAAGATGAAATATTCTGGGATTTTTCTTTTTTTGTGGAATAAATTTAAGGCAACTCTGTCTTTGTTTTCTACTTGGAACATTGCAGATTCTTTGGACCAAAGTACTTCCAACTTACAGAAATTATTAAGATTTGGAGAAGCAGATCCTGAATGATTTTGCTAATCATTCTTTTTGTAATAAGTTCTTATTGAATGTTAGATATCTTCAGTTCAAAGGTGAAGGACCATGGCTCTTCTTTACACCAGCTTTCCCTTCTACAAGCAGTTGATGGACTATGTTCAAAAAGCTTTACATAGTATTATTGCTCTTTGCCCACACAAATCTAGTTTATTATTAAGAATGCTCTCTCTATCTCCATTATACATGCATGAGACCAAATTATGTACTAATGAAACAGCCTGAAGCCTCTTTACCACAAGTCTTTATGTGCCACCATGGCATTTATACTGTATTTATGTGGACAGAAGTCTGCTTTAAGTTCTTTACACCACCTATTTCCTTTAATGCATCATCTGATTCTTTGCATATGCGAATTGAGCTGCAGATGTTAATAGTTTAATCATGCTTCATAAATGAGTGGCAGTTATGTGCCATATTTGTTTGAATAGATGAGAAATTATTTATATTTACTAGGACGATTTGGGTTTTGTGTCTGTTTGATAAACTGTCATTCTAGCATAAGGAATACAGTCACGTTGGCATTACTAAGCAGCGTTTAAGTTAACTGTGAAATTCATTTAAGGTCAGCTCATACTGGATGGTTGTATGTTTTATTTTGCAAAACCCCAAACATGTCTAACTTCCCTACAACTATCCACCAGCTAGATATGAGTGTTAGGCACCCACTTACCTTTAAAAATCTGAGATTTAGCCAATGGGTAAGTTGCAAGCCAATTAACTGCTTAGGTTAATATTGTCCTATGTTATAACCAGCCATTTTGCCCAACAATTGCCTTCAAATTTGCCTGGAATTTTGTCATCTTCCAGGTTTAACAGGAGCCCTTCTCTAGAAGAGTTCATCTAGTATAGCAAAATAAAAATGATTGAGTTTATTGGTCATATAATAATAAGAGAGGCATTTGACACTTTTTTTAACTATCCCTATAACAAATATCCTGGCTAGAAGAAGCCTTATTTTTAACTGTTAAGCAAAGACCTTATCCCTTGGATTTTTATTTTTTTTTTAAAGTCTGTTGAGTGTTTTCCTGGGTCCTGGGTGAAAAAAAACTAAACGCTGAAACAAGAAAATGCAATATATGAGTCAATTTCCTTTTAAGGACCAATTTTGCTTAAAAGAGTTTTCCTTAAGAGGACTTTTTCTGCTCATGCACAAAGTAATATGTTGTTGTGCACATTTATGAATAATAATAATTTCTTACATTTTACAAAAGTTTATCAGCAAATATTAATTAATCAGCCAAATGGCAGCCACACATTCTGCTTAGCATTGTATTGTGATATTGCAATACAGCTGACAGCTGATTGGAGAGACAGACAGCATATTTAAATCAGATGTCAACTCCATTTCTTCAGCCTAGTCAGAATAGGTGCTGTGTAATAACAAGAAGTATTTCACAGGTTGGAAGGGCCAGTCAAATGATGCCAGGTAAGTTTGCTGAAAGTTTGTCAGGCAGCAAGTTTTTTATTTAGACTCAACACAACCAAATATCAAAACAGTATTAACACAGAATGACAAAGTTACAGGAAATTGTTCCAGTGAACAGTCCAAACTAAAACTTATTCCAGTACATAATTTCTTCAAGAAAGCTTGCTGCACATGAGTATTTGCCACTGTACTGGGAGTAAGGCACAGTGACACCAAATAGTTACAAGAAGAGTTGGGTTTTTTCTGAGTTTCTTGGGCTTTTACTTTCTCTCTTTTTTTTTTTTTTTTTTTTTTTCCCCCAGAAACCTCAGTATAAAGGTGGAAGAATTCATCAGGCAAATTGGAAAGACAGAATGAGGTGGGAACACAGAAGACTAGAAACAAAGAAAAATGAGAATAATATAGGAATATATGATCTAAGCTTTACAATGAAAGAGAAGGAAAAAAAGTACAAAAAGGAATAAAATGTGCTATTAAAAAAAAAAAAAAAAGTAATGTGGTAAATCTGCACTCCTTGTGCCCAAGGGTACATTTTTTTCTCCAAGTGCCTCTTAGCTTGTGGTTTAAATCAATAAGAAATTAGATTTCCAGACTTTCCATTTCCTTTCATGTTGTCCAGTCATTACATCCCGCAGAGATGAAAAAGATTACCACTGTGGAGAAAGGGTAAAGAGAATTCGGACTGGAAGCATCTCTCTCAAACTGAACCTGACCTAACAGGTCCACTCTCTCAAAGCAGTTATCCCTGTTCTTAATGATAAGCATGCATTACTGCTGCTGACTTCAGCTTAATGTGTTTTAACTCACTTGCACCCTTATAGGAGAATTTTTCAAATATGTTTTAGTACCCAGTTGCTTCTTTGGGGAGAATATAACTAACTAAAAAATAAAAGTAGCCATCTGAGTAGCAGAAACACTGAGGCGTGGTTTCCAGTACATTTTAGAAGGATTTTCTGTCTGACTTTCCTTTGGAAGAAGAGGTGGGAAAGAGGGGATTATTAACTGGCTTTCCCTCTTCTGCCCAGCCACATGTTTTCATGTATCTTAAAGGTATCAGTATCTTTGAGACTTCTCTCCCTCTTGGATTGGGTTGACATTGGGCAGTAATGTCAAAAGTTAATGGGGGGGGGGGGGGGGAGAAAAGAGGTTGCAGATACACACAGAGGCAGAATGGTTGAGTCCAATTCTGCATAGGAAAATCCTCTAAAATAACTATGTGGATCTCAAGCATTACTTAAATTTTTTCTATCCTCATCTCCCTCCTTGCTCTTCTCTGTAGAGGAATATAAAGGCTGAAAGCTATTAAATGGCTATATTTGTCTATAAGGATCACAAGCTTCTTTGTTTTCTCCCTCTGTGCATGGTGCAAAGATCCTTTCACAGGGAACCAGCGTGCACTCTGTTTCCATAGGCCTTGTCATCTTCTGTTGTGGTGCAGGACATCAGAGCACATACAATGCAGAGCATCAACTCATGGCAAGATTACTTTGTTTGCTTTCTTTTCAGTTCTTTACTGACTTAGAGAGATAACAAAATAGAAATTTCCCCTAACAAGAGTATCAGCTGAAAAATAGATTAGATAATCAGGCCAAAGTAGCTAGACATATTAGCTGTGCATTTTAGTTTGTTGCTTGGGTTTTTTCCTTCCATAGTCATTATTTTCTGTGTCTCATATAGAAAGCTATTATCATGAGGCTAACTTCATCCAAAAGTCTATGACACAGCTGTTAATAATACCAAAGATAAAGGAGCACTTACTGATGGCTTTCAGATGGGTTTGAAGTTACTCTGTTCCCACTGAGTCAGTAGCTCTTTGCCAAGAGCTTTTGAAATCCCCCACTTCTCTCCTGACATTTTTTTAAACTAGCACCTTTTTCACAACAATAGTAAGCAGCACATTCAGACCATCAGTATGTACACCCACACAGGATAGCACTGTGTCCTGCCTGCTCACACATCAATTTATATTTATTTTGTTATTCTGCCAGTCTTTCTTTATTCTCCCAGTCAACCTTCCTTTCTGCAATTCAAATGAGTCATGGGATCATGCAACCTGTTGTAGTGTAAGCAGTTTTCCTGCATATTTGTTGAAAATGGTTTCCTTAGAGCCCCACCAAAGGCAGCGACTTTAAGTACTTTCTAAATAGGACATTGAGAATTACTTCTTTAGATGTATCTTCATTTAGCAGCTGAAGTGCCGCAGCTCCATAATGCATCCTCCAGCAATATTTTTGTCTTTTAGCTCCTACCTAGATCCATAAAATGTGGTATATCCTGTTTCAGGACTGCCAAGAAATGCTCTTCAAGCATGTGGTCTCTCAGACTGTACAGCTCTTAATTTTGCAGAAATCCCAATCACAGGCCCACTGCGAACATTCCTACTGGGGCCCGCAGTATGTCCATGCAGTGCATTGTTTCCTCTAGCCCTCTGCTCTTTCTTCACGGCAGGACTATCAACGCATGAAGCTTCTTTGTGGCTGCAGGGTTTTAAACTGCTAACAGCTTTAGACAGTTTGCTAAAGCTTCTTAAACTCAAATGATTTTGATAATGCATTATAGTAACAAGACAAATCAATTACCCCAGCATAACCCTTCCCCTTTCTTCATCCAAAGATTTGTATTAATTGCTTAGAAAAAGATGATCTTGTTTAAATAAATCTACTCCTACTAAATCAGAAAACAGGAAAAAAGACATTTTTAGAAGCACAGTGGTGATTCCACAGGGCTCACAAACCTATTAAACAGTTCATTCTATCCATGTGGGTTTTTAGGCTCCTAAAACTCTTCCCATTTCATTTAATTCAGGCTGATTAGAGACAATAGTCTTCTGCTGCTTTCCTTCTGCTTTCCACAGTTGTTTGAGAATTCTCTGAAGTCATTAAAATTTAAATCTGTTCTTATGCATTGTCCCAAGGAAAGCTGGGGAACCTTTGGCAAAATCCTTTTTTAAGCAGGGAGGGGTGCAGACAGTTGAGCTGTTAGGAGGGTGGAGGGACAATGAGTGCACAGCAGCAGCGGGACAAACTCTTATTGTGACTGAGCTCAGAACTAGGATTTGGGCCACTACAACTTGTCATTGCTTGAGGAAGCTCGGTGGCTGTAAACTTAGTCTGGCTCAGTGCAAAAAGTATGGGATAGGGAGTCAGGAGATCTGGATCCTGTTTCTGTATTTTCATTGCTCAAGTAGCTTCAGTTGCTTCTGTTTTCTGTCTCATGTCCTCTCTGCCTGTTTGGATCTGTGTAAACAGTAAGCTCTCTGAAGCAGAGACCATCTCAATACATGCTGTGCAGTTACAAAGCACTGCCCTCACAATTAATAGCACTTCTGCTTGTCTACACTAAAGATTTTTCCTTGCAAAGGTACACTGGTGGCTACAGCAAGGCATAGCTTCAGAAGAGAGACACACTGCAAAACAATACTCCTGTTAATCATGTTCTACTTATTACAGCAGCTAAAAAAGAGCAGCAAAGGATATTGATCCCAAGAACTGTGATTATTACCTTATAGCTATCTCTTAAATCTTGCTCAAAGGCAAATAGTGGAAATTAGATAGACTTTTCTTCATAGACAAAATTTCAGCTTCTGAAAACTCCTTCTGTCACATGAGCATCTGATAGAGATGGCCTGTCACAATCAAGGAGTTGTTTTCTTTGTGCCTGAATCTGGGTGAGACTCAGATGCCTGGGCAGTGATGTCTGAGGATGCACCTCTGTGTTCACTTGAGACCCAGAGAATTCTCCTAGAAAAGGCTTTTTGGGAAATTCTTTCCCTTCTCTTTGCAGACGTGACCATGGCAGAACTACTCACTGTGATTGCACTGCCCTCCTTCTCAGGTTTGACAAAAGACTCAACCTGTAGCAAGGACAACACAGAAGTTACTCTGCAAGCTCTGTGTGATGTCTCTCTTGGCATTTGGGATACTTTGGTCCCATTACAAGGTGTGCAGGCCTCTCCCCATTAACTGATCACCTACACAGAGGCCTGAGCACCAGCTGAGGTCTTCAGTATTTCAACTCCCTGACCTCTTCCTTTATCAAGCCTTTAGCCTATCATCTGTAAGTAGTTTTCCCATCTCATTTGGGTGGTGTTAGGAGAAAGTTTTCAAATATTGCACATTTCTCAACTACAATAAGATGAATGCCATACGCATAACGGATACCAGCAGACACGAACTCTTTTTTCAAAGCATTGTCCCCTTACTAAGCTGGAAAGTAGTATGTCCTTTGATTTAAGGGGTTTATTTTACTCCTATTACTACATTGTGTTAGTCACCCTATGATGAGCCCAACTAAAATATTAGCTATAAACTTTATTTAAAAGTCAGCTTCAGTCCAAAAATTTTATAATAGTTACTGAATTAGACTCTTTTTTAAGTGGTCACCTTCCTAAAAAGCCTATTTTATTATTTTGGTAGATGGCAATACAAAGAAGACATACAAAACTTTTTCAGGTAACAAGCATGGACCTAATTTTTAGTTGCTATTTAAAGCTGGATGATGAGCTAGAGTATGACATATATATCCAGGCTTAACCAGTGTTGCCAAACAGGCTACACTAGCAAAGAAATGGCTCATGCAAGGAAAAGGAGCTATTCTGCTGCTAGAGTTAAAAGACGTTGCTAAAGGACATAAGCTGTGCCTGCAACGGACTCACATGAAAGAGTGATGTGGGTTTTATTTGGCGCAGCGTAGCCAGAAGTTGGCTGGAAGCACCAGCAAACCTCAGAACGAAGCACTACATGCCCGCATACCTATTCACCTCCACAGAAGAAGTGCCGGACCAGGGGTCTAACCATAGAAAAACCGGACTGTGAGCCCACTTAATGGGAGCAGGCAGAGGCACAAACGAGGTGAGGATCTGGCCCCACTCCCACAACTCACCATCCACAGCGAGGCTGTGTGGGATGGGCATGTATTAACTGAAGGATGCATGAGGCCAGCAGTGCGTACCTGCACGCCTGCAGCCCGAGGCAGTCTGCGTCAGACGCCTCTGAGTCAGCACGCCTCCCGGGGCCAGTCCCCTGGGGTGCGATCTCCCGGACCTAACTTTTAGTCATCAAAGTCATGCAGAAGCGGTGCCTCAGCAGAGCCAAGTAAGGCACCTGAAGTCAAGACGCAGTCGAAGTGGAGTTATGGGTAAACAAAATATGTCTGGGGTTCAAATAACTACACCTCAACATAAACCAATGGAAAACTTATGCCAGTCTTTTTCGTTCTTCCCCTTTTAGTATCTGTGCGATGGATGTAGAGCTAAGCTGATACACATGTTAAAAAAGTTGCTGGAAGTAGAAGCATGTGGTAGATCAGCAAGTTCCAGCAGAGCCACATGAGGAGGCAGCTCATACTATAGCTACCTAGATTAATTTTATAAGCATTTCTATCCACAGGTGGTAAGGATGCACTCATGTACTTCATGCACAAAAACTAATTAACTGGTATGGGGGCAGTATTAGGGAGAAGGACACACCTCTAATTCCTGCACACCAGTGCAGCTAATCATCAAAATAATACTCATTTTCTGTAGTCATTTCCTACATGATCTGGGGTTCCCTTTTCTCTGTGGCATCATTGAAGATAATGGGACTTTGGGGCCGTACACTACAATCGGGAAGAAATTCCTGCCTAATTGCAGCATGGATTTTATTTTCTGAAGTAACTTGTGTCAGTAACATCAAATGTCAAGGTTCTGGACCCGATTATCTTATCTTGTAGTAGATTTTATATACATGATCTCATACAGCGTTGTGTTTCTTTGCATGGAAGCTTTCCAAAATACTACATCAGTAAATTACCTGTAAGCTGAAAAATTCTCCTCCTTTCACCTGCAATGGGCAGTTGCTTGCTCTGTGGACTGTGCAATCTTCACCTCATTAAGGTTATTTAGTGCTCAAGGAGCACACCACAGCTTTGAAGCTGGTGAAGTCAGCTTCTTGATGGTTTCTCCTTGAGAAAAACCATGCTAGGGATTTTCTGGTGCTTCTGTGTTGCTAAAATGGTCCCTTGAAGATACTTCCACTTGTTGCAACTAAGGAAAAAGCCAACTGTTCATTTTGCAAATGGATGGACAAATGTAAAGTATTACAGTCCCATAGCAGAGTCAATGTGAAGACAGCCATCTTCACTTCAGCTATTGATAAAGGTTGCTTGAACTTCCTCAGTTAGCCTTTTGTTGGCATGCTTTTGAGAGTTCACAGACCTTTCTGATCCACAAGAGAGCTGTAGAAACACTAAACTCTAGGTAGTGGATCATAATAAACAGCTGGAAACTTGACATTTTCACATATTCCTGAACGTGATGCTTGGATGCTTCCATACACTAGCCTTTATTCATGCTTAAAAATAATTTGCCCTAGCACCACAGTAATTAATTTTTCTTTGAAGTCAGTTGAAATCTTTAATTGTTACTTTGGGGACAGGGTCCAACAAATTGTTTCCAGTATACAGGAGAAAATGTAAAGTTTACATGGATTGTGCAAGAGAAAGCCAGTTTCATAGCAAGAGCATATGGTAAAAATGGGCTTCCTCTTTGAGTCGTGTCTTGGCTGATACATAAGGACACAGAGGATGCTCTTCTTTTAACGTGTGTGCAATACTCCATCACTATTGAAATAAATTTTGTTAATTTGTAGGACAGAAACAACAAAGTCTACAAGAAGTACAATAATGGGAACTCTCGACACTGAGATCTGCATGAATGAATGCAGAAGGTAAACTTCACTGAGAATTTATTTTCCCCTCTCTTCAGTGCTAATGTTGTTTCTTTAAAGTACCATTAGCAAAAGCAATTCAAAGCTCAGCTATGTATATGCAGTAGTTATTTCTTTACAGCAACTTTTGTAAAAAAAAAATAGGACCTTTTACCTTGACACAGTGCTTTTCATCTTCAAAGCATTTTCACAAATACACTCCAGCTAATCTGAACTCCTCTTCAACATAGTTAAGGTTGATTATCATCAAGATTATGACTTTACAAGAGGAACAGAGTTTAAATTACATAAATGCACAAAAGTATTTGATGTCAGAAAAGGGATTAAAACTCAAGGGTCACTATGTCCTAATTATCTGCCCACAACACTACACCCTCTTCTTCCAACCTTGTTTGCACTGTGAAGAATTATCTTCTTACACATAGACTATTTTCTATATTTAACTAAATAATATACTACTTGTGTCATTAAAGTGCTTCTTACACAAACAAGAATGTTTCTGTTCATTTGGCCAAGATTTCACAACTCCGTCAGGCATATAGCCAAAACTGCTAGGTAGTTGCAAGGACCTTAAGTTGTCAGATGTTCCCATCAGTACTTCTAAGGACAGGGTTTTCAGGTATTGACAACATGTGGACTTTCACCACAATTCTCTTGAGGCATAAAAAATGACACTTTATATTTGAAGGGCCTTAATCTGGTGTATGAATTGCTTATTTTCATCTAAAGATACTTTTGTATTTTCTGAGTGGTGTAAGTTGTAAATGACACTTAGTTCTCAACGCATTATTTTAACTTAACCCAAGGAAACACTGTCCATGAGACACAGCCACCTGAAATACTGAGACATTAAAGCAGAGAGACTCCAAGTCACTGTGCATTGATTTTTGAAAAAGTGAAATGAAACCCCACTAAATAACTCATTTTTATTCAGATAAATGGATTTACATTTCATCATTTAGAATACAAAGTACCAAGCGCACCCTCTGGGAAAATACAAAGCTATCATTTTATTTCAAGGTTTTCTGCAATGCCATAAATGGAATTGTGAACTGAAATTGCAACCTCTCTAGTAATGCTGTAACTGGTGTCTTTTTAATGGTATGTGTTCATCCTAAACATCCATGTTCATGATGTTTTCCTGAAAATTATGGTGGTGCTTTTGGTGGGGTCGTGTTTGATTATCTGCTTCCAATTTCAAATGGCTGCTGTAGAAAGCTGACTACTCACAATGATAAATGCTGCATGAAGAATTTCTAGATTATAGTTTACTAATGAACGGTCACTGAAGTGGACTCCATCTCTCAGTCCTATAGCAGGACTTTCATTTTAAGCTATTCAAAACTGGGTTACCAAAAGCATATTATCTACAGAAATGAAAGCATTTAAAAATATTTCACAAAGCACTATTTCTTACCTGTTATTTAACAGTTAAATCATTCTGAAGGCTTAAATGCATGTACAGCTTGACCTAAGTTATAAGCTGGTGTAAGTAATGGGATTTCACTAGCTGTTGATATACAGTGAGCTCACTTGAAGGAGTGCAAAATTTCATACTGATACAGGTTTTCCTTACTAGTTAACAGCTAAATTGAAATTAGCATGGTATTAAACTTGAAAAGGTACTTAGTTTGTCTGCAAGAATCCAGTTTTTCAGCTCCTTTTTCTGAGTACAAGCTGTCCACCCACTGTCTAGAATGTGCAAAAACAGTGGCTCAGACTAGACATCTTCGGAAACCCCATCTAATGAAGATTCTTTTGAGCTTCCAGCTCAACATTTCTTGAAGTACTTACGTCATTAACAATTCACCATAAGCAGGCTTTTCTGCTTGCTGTTCTGTGTTCAGATTTACCCTGCATATATATAGACCTTTATATAGACTAATACTCCTGTGAAATACTATAGTTAGAGAGTCCATAAGCATGAAGTTGGAAAGGTGGTACCTCTCTGGACAGCTACAGTATCAAACTCCCACAGGAACAGTCTGTGCAGGAACAGCTACCACAAGTTTTAAATGGGAGCAAGAAAGGACTCTTTTAACTTACAGTCCCCAGGAGTTCAAATAGTGAATATTTTCACACTATTTAAACAAAGTGAGTTCTCATATTCAAAAAGAAGCAAAAAACAGAACCAGAAAAGCAAAAAGATTGCACATAGTTCTAGTAAAAGATGAATACTGCAACAAAACTGACACAGCTTTTTATAAGCAGTTCAGTGGAGGAAAACTGTAGTAGAATTAAACAGAAGTAATTGCCAAAAATTATTCACTAAAAGATTCTGTGCACTGAAAGTACAACATGTACCTTCAACAGAAAGGCCAACCTAGAATGAGAAAAATAGGGTAAATTTCAGTCTTTAATATGGTATTATGGCTATACTGCACCAGACTGAAGAAGTGTGTGTACTTCTCCCTTTATTAACCTATGATTTTCTGAAGTCACTTCTCATCAGTATAGTCTCACATTTTGAACTGCAGTAAGAAGTCTTCAGCCCCCGTGACAAAAATCCCAGCTATGTAGGAAAATGTCTAACATACACTGAAGACAAGAGGATAAGTGTTCAAAGCTGCACAGAGAGCAAATTCCAGCTGGAATAAAAGTTCAGCACTAGCTGCTACTGCCTTAAGTTATCAGGAATATCTTTTTTCTGGTATACAATGAACTGCCTCACAGATCTCAGAAGGTTTCTCAGCCATGATAAAATGTAGGACACATATTCAGTGATGAATCTGAGTCTGCATTTACTAGCAGATGTGTGACATTTTTTAATATACAGGTAGCACTGAGTGGCACTTGAGAATGGCATGTCTGGATGGCTGAGGTCTCTCCAATAGATAAAGTTGCTTTAAAGAAAATCTATGACAAATACTTTCAAAAGTAAATCCTTCCAATTAACAAGATACTGGCTATTTCTGAAAGCTCTATATTTGATATTTATATCTATCTATACTAGTAGAATACATAAATATATCAAAACTATTGAAGTTTCTCAAAATGTAAGATCGTGTTACAGTAAAATGAATGTTCGGCTTAAATGTATGGACTTGTGGCAACAAGAAAAATACCACAAACAGGACAACTGTAATTATTAATATATAATGCTACAGTGTTTATCTTTTCATATCACTTGAAGCTATATTTAGCTTGGAGAGCTAAATATACATACTTTCTATATACATATACTTCAGAAAGAAAATAAAATTCCTTTTTTTTTTTTTTTTTTCCAAAACATGCTCCAGTTTGTTCTCAGAATCATTTTTGGGCCTTGAAAAGATCAACCTTAATTTAAACCATATTAAACCTCTAAATGAATTGGTTTTTAATTGAAAACAAACCTCTTCCACTTAGTTACAAATACCTAATTTATAACTAGGAATTTTCACATAGGTTAGAGCTGGAATTTTGGTCTCATTTTGCCATTTCTGGCAATCCAGGAGTAAACAGCACTTTTTGCTTCATGTCACTGTTTTCTAGGGCGCTCCCTGGATTTTGCGGTGCTGCTCAGTTCCACCCTCTGTTCACAAATTGAGGAATTTTCAGGGGAAGTCAAATAAACCACAGTGTCTCCAGGAATATGGTAGGCAGTCCAGCTGAAATGTGGACCATCTGTAAGTCAGTTTTCAGAGACCGAGCCAATGCTTAGCCTTTTCAGCATGTGCTTACACATTTAAGTAGATAAATCATTTCTATCTATCCACGACATTTGTGGAATACTGTTTTCTGAAACTGCAGCATAACTCAGAAAAGCAATTACATACCACCCGCTGCAGCCTCGCTCCCTTTACGCGCAGTCAGTGAAGACTCCTGGACGGTTGCGTGTAAATGTGCAGATCAGAAGTATTAAAAAGAAAGCAGGATGGGTGCCCTGGCTGCGAGTTCAAGAGATATTTAAACACAGCAGCATTCTCGTTGACTTAATAAAAGTACTTCCGAGATGAAAGCTTTTAAAAAAGCATTAAAACCTTCACTGAGGATACATTTCAAGGACGTAGCGACACGTCACGACTTACGGACCAGATGATAGCGATGTTTCAAAAGCACGCTGGAGATGCTTCGATAAGGCCACTGGTGAAGTACAGGAACAGCATGCTAACAGAAATACTCAGAAATAATGGGATGGCAATATCCACTTCCACAGAGGAGATATCCTGGGGAAAAAAAAAAAGAGGGGGGAAAAAAAGCAGTTATGTCGTATGCTGTGACACAAAACCACGATAAACCAGATTTTACTCCAAGAAGCTGTTCTGCATCGTGTGCTCCTACTCGCTTCCTGAAGAATTCCAGCTGTGTGACTAGCATTAGGCGAAACCGCTAGCGTCGGGCTCGCAGCCGGAGACCGGTCCCTCAGGCCCGGGGAGCGGAGTCCTCGGGCGCCCCGGCCTCTCCCGCTTGGGCCGCAGGCACAGACCTGCCGCGCCGCGGAGCTGCCGGGCCTCCCCGGCGCTTCCTGGGGCCGGAGCTGCCAGGGGAGGGGAGGGGAGGGGAGGGGAGGGCAGGGGCCGCCGGCGCCGCGGGCCGGCGCGGCCTGCCCTCAGCGCGGGCGGGCGCTGCCACCTAGCGAAGAGCGCATGGCGGCGGCGGCGGCAGCAGCCAGCCAGCCGGCCGGCCAGCCCGCCCACCGGCCTCCCGCCTCCCGCCTTCCGCGCCGGGGAGCGGGGTCGGCCCCGCGGGGGCGGGGCCGGGCCGGGCCGGGCCACACGTGGCGCGCGGCGCTGGCGGGCTGGCCGGGTGCCAGCGGCACCGCCCCACGTTTCCCGCCCTTCCCGCCAACATGGCCGCCGGCGCGGCCGTTAAGGTAAGAGTGGCTCCCCGCCGCCATGGTTTGGGACGGAGGAGGCGCCGGCGGCGGGAGGCGGCGCCCACTGCCATCCTCAACCCCTCCCCGCCTGTCGCCCCCCGGGGCGCTGCTGTCGCAGCGGGCGTGCGGAGCGGGAGGGCGCGGGCCACGCCGCTGCCCTCCTGGCGCTGCCGAGCGCGTGGGCGGAGGCGCAGCCCCTCGCCCGCAGTGTCCTTCCCTGCTCCCTGCTCCCTTCCCGCCTCCGCCCCGCCCCGCCCGCTGGGAGCGGGCCCGGGAGGACGGCGGCCCTCAGCGGTGGCGGGCGGGAGAGGAGCCGCCAGGGCGGGCGGCGCCGGGCCGAGTGCCCCCCCCTCCCCCCCGAGGCCGCCGCCTCGCCCGGTTGGGGCCTCTCCGCCGCGGGACGGGCAGCCCCCGCGCCTCAGGCGTCGCGGCGCTGCCGCAGGCGACAGCCCTGCCCGCCGCTCCCGGCCGTGCCCCGGCGGGCGGCCCGGGCCGTCTCCGCTGGCTCTCCCGCGGCCGTCCCGGAAGAGACGGATGGGGTTTTTTTCACAGGAGAGCCGGAGGCCTCTGGTTGTCGGGGTTTGCGACCCGGCTGCGGCGTGTCGGATTTCTCAGTGAGGGGAAGCGGGGCGGGTTTGTAACTCTCGCAGGGGGCACAAATCCCGAAGCTGCAGCAGAAGTGAGCCGGTACAAAAGTTTAGCTTAAGACTCGTCCGTCCTGCGTGTTCAAAAAATGGCTGCAAAACGTGACGGCCTGCGTCAGACATGAGCAGGCCAAGTTAGGCTGATACTCTGCGTTTGCGTTTTGACCAAAACATGAATTAGTTTTCTGAGGTGATGTAACCCTCCCAGTTGGTTTGGTGTGTAGAAATCGGTTATAAGCTGTCTATTTTACAGAGACAGCAGGTTTATTCTCTTAACTGTTAATTGTATACAGCTTGCTGTTTATCTCCTTTTTAATGCCATCCTGTTCCCCTTCTCATTATCCCCAAAACAGAAGAGAGGAGGAATACAGATGTGTTCATTAGCTGTTAGTTGTCACAAAGACTTACAGCTGATCGTGACAACACTTAACATGAACTAGTTTTTAAGACCCTCACATGGACAAGTGTAGACTGTTAACTGCACTGATACTTATGTGTCTTGTGCTTGAACCTGTTTGAGGGATTTCACCAAACAGCAGGTGAAGAAAGGCATACACTTAAGTGTGATCATCATTTGGACTCCCACAGAGAAATGCTTTTGATTTTGTAGTTATTGGTTGTGATAACTTTTTGTTAAGTTTCACTCTTGTTGCTCTTCATGCCAGTGTTTGAGATCAAGTATTTCGCTCTGCCAGACATAAAAATTCAGGCAGATGAGCATTCCCTTTTGAATAGACTCAATCTTAAGTCATAAGGCACTAATAAAACAAGCATTATACCAAACTAAAACTAGTTAAGTTATTGAAGGAACCATTTTTTTTCTAGATTAAAGACAAAAGGCAGCATTTTGATCCTGGCTTCTGTCAGTGTAGTAATCTTCCATATTGACTGAATGCATGCATGAACAATGTTAAAGGTGGTCTTCTGTTCATTTTGAGTTTTATGATTACTCCTGTTGCATACTTCTTACATGGTTCTTAAGGCAAAAAATTATTCATCCTGAAGTCTGTATAGTTCTCAGGATTTTCATGAGCAGTCTAACAATCTGAACGTTTGTGATAAATAAGCAACATGAGTAACATGGGAACAGACCCATCAATACTACTGGAAACAACAGTCTAGGTTTTCCCTAATGCTTTGACTATAATATATTCAGGGTTGGAGTTTGTGCATTTTCCTTTGCACTACTCATCGTGCTCCACAGGGGGGTAGCAAAAGGAAGCAGGAGATCTGTTTAAAACTACTTCAGCTTATCAGCTTTTACGCCATCTGGTGTGGAAAGCTTTCTCGGAGAAGTATTTGATGTGTAACCAAGACCACAGAGCCTCTGCTTGTTGAAACGAAAGGCTTGATGAGCCAGCTAATACAGTGGTTGAACAAATGAGGTCTCTATGAATGTGAAAGTTAAGAAAAAGCTAGAATAAGAGACAGTTGGGTGTGTGTTGTGGAAGGGGGGTGTTGTACATTGAAGTCTGGAGGTTTTATTTGAGAGATTTCCTGTCTTTAATAAATAGTGCTGGAACCATGCAGTAGTAACTCACACCAGAATGGTTCCAAAATTTTTTTTTTCCACGATGAGCAATCATAAGCCACGATATGAACTCTTCAGCTTAAGAGTGAGACAAACTTTGCAACAACTGGTCGCATTGGAGGAAAAAAAAAGCAGTAGCATTTTCTCCATGTGTGATAAAAGGTGACATTATTTTTAAATATAATTACTAAGCCTGAGGTTATGAAGGGCCTGACAGTACCCATTCCATCCAAAGAGCTAGAAGTGTTCTGAACTCAAGAGAAAACTCAACTTGATTGAAAATTGAATTATCCCTAGAAAGACAAAAACAAGATACTTTCCAATGATGAACTAGAAACAAGAAAATTCAGATGCATTTTTCTTTAGGTGGAGTATGAAATCACAGGTGAGTTTAGTCTCAGTGAGAATATGTTTCAAATTACCTTTTTTTTCCTTTCCCCTTTTTTAGAAAAGAACTAGACCAGATGAACAGTGAGCAAAACCAAGACATCAGTAATTACTAAAGCATGACAGATAGGTGGTAATTGTGAGTCACTTCATGCTTCTTCACTACAAGTTGTATCAAAACACAACATGGAACTTTTAGCCTGATCTCCTAAGGAAATAGATTTTATTTAAGTGGCCCTTTGCTTTGCCATCTCTTTTCCCTTTTGCTTTATGCTTTGGAACTGTTAGTCAATGTCATAAAAATTTGGCAAGAAAATACTTGAAATTACTTCATTAAAAAAGTAGAAGGAACAAGAGTCTGTTAAGTTTGTACTTGGGGAAAGGTTGTGAGTTGAATAAAACCTGACACCAGTATGTCTACACAGGAAACAATTAGTGACCCAGCTGCAGGCAAAGCTGAATGAGCACTTACACATTCTTAGGTACCAGATGACCTGATTGTAAGTATGTGAAGAAACCCAGCAGTACTCACAGCAGGTGAAATTGTCAGCAGATTCTTTTTATTTCACTTGTGAAGATGCTGTTGAGCTGTCCCCCTTTTCAGAAGCTGTGCAGAGACTACTTAGAGAAACGGGGAAGTTCTTAGATCTTGGCGAGTCAACACAAATTTTTTTGAAAAAAGGTTTTCATCATTTTGTATGTATGCTACTATATAGGAATGCCTGGTATTCAGTATGGTGGTTGTGTATAGGACTGATTTTCCTCATGTGAACAAGAAGCCTTTGTTATAATATGTTTTATACAGGTATTTCTCACTCATTAGAGGCATTCCTAAATAACAACCTTCATTTTTATGTTGGGAATTGTTGTGGTTTAAGCCCAGCTGGCAACAAAGTACCCTGAAGCCACTCGCTCACTCCTTGCACCCTGGCCCCAGTGGGATGAGGAGGAGAAAATATAAAGAAAAGCTCATGGGTTGAGACAAGGACAGGGAGGCATCGTTCACCACTTATGGTCACAGGCAAAAGACAGGCTCAACTTGGGGAAAAAACAAAATCAATTTAATTTACTACCAATCAAATCAAAACAAGGATAATGAGAAGTAAAACCAAATTTTAATTCCCCCCATGCCTCCCTCCTTCCTGGCTCAACTCCACTCCCAATTTTCTCCACCTCCTCCCCGCCAGCAGCACAGGAGGACGGGGAATGGGGGTTGGGGTCAGTTCATCACACTTTGTCTCTGCTGCTCCTTCCTCCTCAGGGGGAGGACTCCTCACTCTTCCCCTGCTCCACTGTGGGGTCCCTCACGTGGGAGACAGTCCTCCATGAACTTGTCCAACGTGCGTTCTTTTCGTGGGCTGCGGTCCTTCAGGCACAGGCTGCTCCATCGTGGGCCTTCCCATGGAGTCACGGCCATCTTCGGGGGCATCCACCTGCTCTGGCGTGGGGTCCTCCCCAGGCTGCAGGTGGGCATCTGCTCCCCCGCTTCCCTCCATGGGCTGGGGGGGGACAGCCTGCTGTCTCACCAGGGGCTGCAGGGGCATCCCCTCCTCCCCTGCTCCTCCTCCCCCTACTTCCTCACTGACCTCTATTCTCCCAGAGGCACTACAGCTGTCACTGATGGGCTTGGCCTTGGCCAGAGGCGGGTCTGACTTGGAGCTGGGGAAGCTTCTAGCAGCTTCTCACAGGAGCTGCCCCTGCAGCCCCTCCCCTGCCACCAAAACCTCGCCACCCAAAACAGGAATAAATGATGAATTGGCACATCTTGTGCATTTTCCATAGCTTTTTTAATTTGCTATCTTTAAAGAGGAGAATCATAATGTAAGAAATTTGCAAGTGAAATACAATTGTTTAAAATCAGTCATTTGAAATTTCCTTTCTGGAAAACTGCTGGGCATATTATGTTTCGTTGATTTGTAGTCTAGCCCCATCTCAAGCAGAAGATACATTTTGTAGCTGCCTAGTTAGTTTTTCAGATGTGCTGTTAAATGGAGTGTAATCTCAAGAAGACTAATATGTATTTTTCTGTGTAAGATCGGAATTATTGGTGGAACTGGCCTGGATGATCCGGATATCTTAGAAGGAAGAACAGAAAAATATGTTGATACTCCTTATGGCAAGGTCTGTATAACTACTTTTTTTATTACCGAGACTTTTTGCTGTTTCTAAAGGTGTTTGTATGCTTCAAGAATTTTCAGACTGTTAAATGAATGCATAAAGGAGGTAC
Source organism: Aquila chrysaetos chrysaetos (assembly GCF_900496995.4). Taxonomy (NCBI): domain Eukaryota; kingdom Metazoa; phylum Chordata; class Aves; order Accipitriformes; family Accipitridae; genus Aquila; species Aquila chrysaetos. Next base: position 16,848,560 of record NC_044030.1, on the reverse strand, counting down.
TGTCACAAGAGTATTTCCTTTTAGTTGCTACATACTGTGTGATTCTTAGTTTGTAGAAACAAGGTGTTACCAAGGTGATGTGCAAAGGAGACTATACCTCTTCTCGTTTGTACATTCGATGAATTTACAAACTCAGTCCTGAATTTGCAGTCAAGAGGGATAAACCCTCTCTTCAAATTTGTGCTGCTGTGTGATCTGCAGTATATGTCAGATCGCTCCAGGAACCTTTCTGAATTGCAGAAAACTGTCCTTTGAGGTGTATGGGCCACCATTTTCCCTGTAACCACTGAATTATGCTTTACATACCAATGCTCTCCTTACAGTTATGGTTACAACCACATAATTTGAAACTGATTTGTAAACAAAGCTCTGAAACTGTTTTTGTGGCACAGGTATTCTTGACCAACTCTCCTTCGCATTGCTTCAGCCCTTTTCCTCAGCAAAAGGGAGTGGAGGCTACGGGTGTTGCTCTATACACAGTGCCGAGTGTGTTGTGAGGGGCAATTCTCACCCCAACGCATTTATAGTAGGAACATAAAACACAAAGGATGAGAGAGAGTTTTAAAGGCAGGAAATCAAGGGGGAGAGAGGTTGACACAGGAAGTTCATAGAAGAACTGGATCTCACCTATTCTGTAATTATTGTAAGACCAGGGGAGTCTGGGTGCTTTATAATTGCCACTGGAATTATATCTTATGAAATCTACCAGTGTAAGGTTGTATATGTAGAATAAAACATCTGGCATGTGGTAACGAGCCATTTTCTGGGTAGAAGCTTGCCAGAAAGCTCAGCGCTGTGGTGTGTGACTGAAAATCTGAATCCGTGATTCCAGTGAAAACGGTTTGAGGGGAAGTAAGAGCATAAAGAGCAAGCAGAGTTTGTGTGTGCACCAGTCAAGAAGGGGAAGGAGATAAAGATTAAGGGAGGAGAAAACATAATCAGAATTATACATCTGACTTTTCCACCATCCCTTAAAATCTGTTAACAAACTGCAAGAGAATGAAGGGAACTTGCCTCCTGTATTTTCTGTAGCCTGCTTTCCAAATGGTAGCCAGGGTTGGTCTGAAGTGGAATCCACTGGCTAAACCAAACCAGTTGCCATTGCATTCCCTATTTTTTGAGAGTCATGGATGGTCACAGCATCTCTGTGTCTGGAGACTGCTCACAAAGCAAAAATAGCACTATGCTTGTAGCAGATAGCAACTGAAGCCTTTCTATCCAGGAAGGATGAAACACTCTTCACCTCCCTCACAGGCGTCTCTTCAGATCAGAGTTAAGGGCACAGTGGCAGCACAGCATTTGGAGGGCTGTTCTGTCACAACGCTGGGATGCAATAGGATGTAGGTGGCCCAATTTTTGCAATGTGGTAGGTGGCCTACAGCAGGGTTTAGTATTGCTGAGAAGAGTAGGAGTACCTGCAGGATGGGTTCCGCACAAGGGAGTGGAAAAAGCTTCCTCAGTCCTGCACCTTTCTTCAGTATGGAAGGCTTTTTTAATTTCATTTAGGAAGCAGCTTAGCTACTGTCTTTTCTTCTGTGTTCTTCACAGAATGCACACGAATAGGGGAAAATAAATCTTGGTTGCCTGTTGTGGTTTGTGAGAAACCTTGATCAATGGACTGGCTGTGTCTGAGGTTGTGTATTATATGCATTTAACATAGGCTCAACTTAAAGAAAAAGCTTGTGAATATTCTGTCTCTGTGTAGAGCAGGAGGCGGGGGGTTATAACTGAGATGTCATGGTAGGAACCCACACGTGGATTCTAGATACTGTGGTGAGCTGAACTGGGACTGTTAAGCTGACCTGGATGGAAAACTGCAACTTCCTGAGGCTTCTGTATCTGTGAAAGGGAGCACAGCAAAACAGCAAGCTTTTGTCCTTATCCCTGCTGGCCTGTTCTCTCTTCTCTCTGCCTGTAGAGCTGAACTAATAAGAACTCAGGCCGTCAGTCTGATGGTTGTTTCATGTAGATTAACTCCTGCATAGGATCACATTAACTTCAGTGTTTGAATGGAGTTTTCATCCTCGTGGAGCAACTGGTGGATCAGCCTTAATGTAAGACACACAGGGCTTAGACCACAAATTGCAGTGGCATAAAGTGCATTGAGTGGGTCAAGTTCATGGACTTCAATTGAAGCAGAAACAAACTTCACAAATCTAATTGGTATCATTAGGTGGATCAATGTTTGCTTATTTTGCTGCTGAAACTTTTCAGCATTCAGGAAGGAGGTGTTACACAGCCTGCACCTCTCATTTTGGAACAGAGATGAGAGAAGCAGCTATTGCCAAATGCAAAAGGGCAAATGAGAACTTTTTTTGAAGTGTGCTTGGAAAAGTTTAGAAGTTTGTGGTTTATGTTAGTATTTTTTCCTAAAGGTGTGCCTTGTCCTGGATTGTTACCAAAATAAAACGAAATTGGGATTTTTCTTCCGTAAAGATGCTTTTTCATAGAGCTGTGACATCAATGGAGAGATAATCTGCCTGAAATTTTAAGAAGTAAAGGGCTTAGTCTAAATAAACTGTTCAGAACTTTGTGGTCTTTTAATTGCTGAGAGAATTAGAGATGCAACATCAAGCCTATTTTAGTTCAAGCAAAACTAGGAAGAAAGAAAATTAATGTCTGAATGCCAAAAGGAAAATGCAAGGCATAGTTAAAAAAAAAGTATCTCCATTTCATTCTATCCTGTAAAAATGCAAAGTGTACAATTGTACTCTCCTTAAATTTTTGTTTTTAATGCTTAAGTTTCTTGGCAAGGACATAGCCAAAAGACTTTTAGCTGAAAACCTTTCTGGTGGTGACGTTCCTTGCCACCTTTGACAACAGCAAAATAGACATTTCTTTATTGCTGTTTCTTTACTTTTAGAAGCAGAATAATAGCTTACATTTTGTTCATATAGAGTCCTTGAATTGTCTTCTGCTTTGGCCTTCTCAAATCCTAAGAATCATTTAATAACAAAACTTACATCATTAGGGAATGTGGGCATATTTTTTTCAGGTGAAGTATGGAAAAATTTAAAGGAAACTAGTATGAGAATTTTTGCAATTCTCTGTACTGGCATTGGTCCTCCCATGATCTTTCAAGTTACATTAGTAATACTAGTGAAAATGCAGTACATTAGGTTTTTAAAAAATGAATATGCATACAGCTGTTAATATTCCAGCCGTCTTTTCTCCCTTGCCGACTTCCACCATTTTCATTGCATCAAAAATTTGGATTCTGTGGAAAATACCCTAAAACTTTTTGGCATTCCAACTCCAGATGTGGAAAACATTGTTCTCTTACAGGATAAGAAAATGGCTTGCAACAGCATTTATCTTCATCATTGAATTTTGAAGCTACTAATAAAACTTTGTTCAGAATATACTTTTAGTTAGATCATTTTACTTTCTGGATGACAGAACTTGGTTCTGAATCACCTTTCCCCAAATCAGCAAAATATCTTCCTGTTCTACAAAATTATTTTAGGTGGCCCCCTTTTTTTTGGTCATAGGTATATCTGGCAAAGTAGGGGCAGCAGGGGGCCCACCTTGCAAATGAGCTTTGTATGCTTGCGTCAGGAAGATCAGACCATGTAATGTGCCACTTAAGCTCCTCTTCTGCCTCCCCAAAACGACATACATCATTTGGTTCCTAGACTAGATCACAGGTTAAATGAAGGCTTGGGGAACTTACGAGATACTTCTCCATCTCAGGTTTTCATTAGATTTTTATTTTGCTTGTTCATTCTATTTTCTGTTCCAGCTTGCTTCTGACGTGAGACCAAGGAAAAAATGAATTCTGTAAGCACCACGTGAACAATACTTTATGCATATTTATGTTGCAGACAAAGGGAATTTATTTCAATTGTTTGTTATTGTCATAATTTAGGGTTAACTGCCGAGGGTTCTTTGCTTCCTTTTCTGTTTTGCAACACTGAATAATATATATCTGACTTGGATTTTGTGGAAGGAGGAAGTAGTTAAATATGTATATGAATTATTAATGTTTGACAACTTTTTATTGGGCCTTTTATTAAATCCTGCTTTAAAAATACTGTACTAGAGCTTTGAACTTAGATTGTTCCATTGGAAGTTTCTATTACTTTATCAGCATTTCAAAGCTACTGACTGCAACTGAGGTAATATTAGAGAGGTACAGCACTGGGAAGAACTTGTGGGAAAAGGAGAGCGGAACAGAAGTATACAGTAGCTCTGTTATATGGTTAACACATAGTTTGAAATTTCTGTATCTTTCACCTGTAACTTTACACATGTTGATTTATCCTTATTTCTTCTCTTCTAATGACCCATGATACAGTATCTGCAAATTCTTTTCTTAAACTGTCAGTTCATCATTTAGCAGTACATTCTTTGTTCCAGATCTTTCCTTTTCTCTGCCATATTTCTAGCAATCATGTGCAAGAAAGGTGTTCAGGCAGTCACCTGGAAGATGCCCTGAATGTGTTCTGTGGAAATCTGTGTAAAGATGACAACCAGTCCTGTTACGCAGCCACCCTGAAGCCTTTTGAAGTGACTAGGATGGCAGCAGATAGGGAAGGAAACCTTAGCTGCTGCAACCAGATTTTGAAGCCTGTTGAATTTCAAAGCTGTTGCACTGTTTCTGCGTCAGCTGTGTATGCTAGTGGAGTTCTGTGGTGGGGATGAATATCAAATAGCAGTTAAATTGCACCTTTCGACCCCAAATCTTTTGGAAATTAATACAAACTTGTATCTATCACTTGCACTAAACTTGAATATGTCACTTGTAAAGCAAAGGATCCAGTCTTCAATTTACTGATCTTTACTTTTCATTTTGATAGGAGGCAAGGAATTTTGGCTGAAGTCGTCTTTAGTTTTTAAGAGTATTTTTGTATCCTGCTGTGAGTGAAGTTGCATGCTTATTACTTCACACAGCATATGTGTGCTCTCTAAACAAAACAAAACCAAAAAACAAAACCCCAGTGCTGATTATTGTGAACCTTCATTGAGATGGAATGTTGGAACATCAAAATTCCTTGGCACCTAGACAGCAAGGCTTTTGCCCTGTGTAAAATTTCACTCTCAAAGCTGTGTCTGGTTCAGAAGAGTATACATAAAGTAAGGTAAATAGATTAAACGGTTAAATGACAATAGGTTAATATTAAATGGAGACTTTTAAAAAGAAATCAGAACACACTACAGTTCTAGAGATAAAATTTCTGAACATTCCCTTTACTAAAACAAAAAAGTGGTAAATCTGTGTCTGGCAGAATTTAAACCTAGGTGATTGAGTAAATTGTGGTGCTTTGAAGAGATTTCACATTAAAAATTACCCAAAGGAGCTATGCAATAGGGAGTAGAAAGTGGTGTTTTTATTAGAAATTCGTTATCTCTAAAATGCAGCTATGTGGGACTCACATATTACTTTATTCTAGATCTCTGCAAATTTTCAAGTGTATAATACAATTAACAGCTGTAAAACTAAATGCTAACTGAAATCTTGCCGCTAGCATTAAAATACAAATAAAATTATATCAGGTAGCAGGCAACAGAACATTGCTAAATGCAAATGTGTGAGTCCTTCCAGACACTTGCAAACTTGTGATCAGTAAATAAATCATAATTTTGTTAATAGCTATTTCAGCTTTAAATCCCAAGGGCATGGAAAGAGAGATTGGCACAGAGTGGCTTCCAGCTTTCTTACAGTTTCTTCTACACTGCAATAAAAAGAGTGAAATGTGTGCAGTTCTGAATTGGGCAGGAGAAGCAGCACATCCAGCTGCACAGATGCATGTGGATTAGTTTAGTATTTAATTAAACAGAGGCTTTACATTTTTTAACAAAAAGGGAAGCTAGAAGCATTCTGTATTTCAGATCCCTAATGCATATAGCCAGGAACAGAACGCAGCCCACAGAGCAGTTAATTACTTGGGGGCTGCCCTGCATGGGCAGTATGACCATCTCCAAGGCAGAGCACATGTCCCAGCTGGGCAGCTAAAAATAAAACGCTCTAGCTTCCTGGCTGTTTGGTTCATCGGGAGGAATGCATGTTCTCATTGTGTAGCTGAGAGGAGAGCGCAAGCTGTCTCCTGGTCCCTCGGCTGACCAAATACAGCACTGCTTCTGGTGTACCAGAAGTTCTCTGTCATATCACAGTTCAATTCCCAGAAGCGGGACTCCCAGCAGCAGGGAAGAGGGAGTTTATCAGGAAGCTGGGGGGGGGTGGAGTGAAGGGTGGGTTGGAGGAGTCTACAACTCCTCCTCACACCCCTAGCATGAGCTACAGGGGTGAAGGGGGACAGAGAGGAGAATGGGGAGTGTTACAGAAAGGGACAGATTAAATGTGATTTCTTTTGGGAGGGGGCCTTTAGTAGGAAATGGCACCTGTTTAGCAAAAAGCTACCAAAGTTTACAGAAGAGAGTGAGAGGTCTAACCAATTTAAAGGCAACACCTATGTGCTTCTTTTTTTATGTTTGTCTATCACTGTTTGAAATACTGCTTCAAACTATTTGAAAGTATTACTGTTTCAAACCCTAAAGTAAGGATTTGCAATATTGTTAGTAGGAACACAGAAAAATTGTGATAATCCCTCTGGTGTCAAGTTTGATGTTCTGTTCCAGACAGTTTTATTAATCTGCCATATCAAATTACAGAGCTCAGCAGAAGAAAATGGGAGACTACAGGGGTAACCAGTATTTCCTAACTATCCTGCTTATTTTTAAGTAGCAGTTAAGGTTTCTAATGTGATTGTCAGGCTGTAACTCATTCTTATTTGATTGTTTTGCAGCCCTCAGATGCTTTGATATTGGGAAAGATAAAAAATGTGGACTGTGTGCTGTTGGCAAGGTAAATGAGCATTTTAAGGGGTTTTATATTATGTGTCTTAAAGGTTTCTCAGAAGTTTTTTCTTTTTACATTAGGTGAACTGAATTTTTACTCTGACTTCATCTTGCTCTGGGGTTGCTAGCAAAGTCCAGCAGAAGTCTGGGTTTTTTCCTGAACAAATTTAGTGCTGCAAGGACTGAGAGTATTAAAAATACCATCTAGGTTAGGAAAGGGAAATCCAGTGGGAGGTGCTGCCCTAGTAAGAATGGCAACCTGCAAGGCTGCTTGCTCTGGTGGTAGGTAGGTGGTGCCTGATAACCTCAGTAATCCGACTGCTCCCTGTGTTTGCAAATTTCCTTTGTGAAACTGGGAAATTGCCTGTTTCCAGATGAACTGTATCTCTGGTACCACTACAGACTCTTCCAAATTATTCCCTGTGATTATTAAGTCTTCTGGCTGTTACCTTTATTGCTTACAAGGCTGCATTCCCTGTAGCTCTCCCTCCCTGGGTCATTTTTATTCAGACATCTCTTACCATACTCAGAAGAGACTCTGGAAGCAGGATCTGCAGATGAGCGCATGGAAATTTCACACTAATGTAACCATGGATATCTAAGACCAGTGTGCTACTACGTTAAATATAAGAACACTAATACAGTTCTTAGCATCTGGACAGCATGGGCAGAGCCAGGTGCTGGTAACAGGGTCCATCAGCAGTCCCGGACAAGTCAAGGCAAAGAATCCAAGTCCAGGATCCACCCAGGGAGTCCAGGCAGGAGCAGTAGGAGATGGGGCCAGAGACAGAGTTGGAGACAAGGCTGCAGCATGTGTCCAAAGGTCGTCCAAAAAAACAGGCCTGTAGACAATCTACAGCGAGGTCTGAAAGCCATCCAGGAGACAGGGCTGGGGACGGGCACACTGTGACATAGCTCAGGCCAGGAGAGAAGGCTAGGGCCTGAGCTTGAAGGCAGGAGCACCTAGGCTCACAGACACCAGGTGTTTGCGTGGAGGCCCAGGGTGAGGCTGGCCAGGGCAATTACCACCCAGTGATGCACTCAGGGCCCTGATTCTTTTCATGCTAGTTTTTCTGTTAAGCTGCTGACTGTTACCATCTCTGCAACTACCCTTCTGTCTGTGGTTTTACTTTTCTTATCTTGCATGGACCTTGCTCATGTATTCTATTACACATGGACAACATTTTTCTCATTTTCTCAAATGAAATGCTAAGCCGGGATCTCATAGCTGTGCTGTATCAAAGTAGGCCTTGGGCTACAGATGGCTGAACAACTCAGCTGTGGTTTACATCCTCACTGAGATTTATGACCATTCACATATGACCATTGTGAGTTTACTTTTGGGGCTAAGGTACCTGCAACTTCATTTCGTGTTTCAGGAAGAATAACAGAATTGCTTGTGAATGCCAGATTTAAAGAAAAAGGCATGTATATTCTAGAAGAAGGTTATGACAACAACTGCAACATTTAACAATAAATCTTATCAGAAAACATGGGAATCCTGCTTGACAGTGCTTGGTCATTGTGTGTCTAACTCCCAGTTCCCAGCTGATGAAGTTCTTAAGACCTTTTGGTCTCTGTGAAGGAATCAATTGGGAAATTAAGTTCCTCCTTTCCTCTTACATGGTTGAAAATAATTTTCAAATGTGTTCAATCATTATGTGAGTGATGTACCTCTGTAGCGATGACAGAGATAACACGAAAGCTTGTGCTTATAAGACTATGTATTTCCTGTCTTGGTGAAAAAATATACTGCAACAGTGTGAAGTCATTCTTCTAATTTATGAAAGCTGTCAGATCATTTTAAGAGCAAAGAGAAAAATGTGATGATTCTACTGTTTTCTTTGGGAAGGTGACAGATAAAAACAGTGTGTTCTTTCTGTTTTGAATTTCCTGTGATATGCCACTCTTTTCTGAGTGGGAGAATACAAACAGCACTTCTGAGCAGAAAGTTTGTAGAGGTGTATGTAAATCTTAGAAATCTGTTGTAGTGTATGGAAGATTTGATTTGTTATACCTGGGTTTTCAGAATCTATGGAACTGACTTCGAAAATTCAGAGAAAAAAGCTTTTTGTACTCTTGAAGCTGCTAATGTCTATTTGGATTGTATTTTCAAGATTCTTTTCGTTACAGTCTTGAATTTAAAAATTTTGCATTTAAAAAGAAAACTACACCACTACTTCTTAAACCAAATCTTGAGAGAACCTTAATACAGTTAGGAAAGCTACACTGCAAGTAGCTGAAATGATCAGTTCCACTTCCAATGCTGTTAGGGAAATTACATTTTCTGGAATTTTCTTTATCTGGGAGAAGGAAGACAATTTCAGTCTGATTTATTTTACTCTCTTGCAACATGTATCTTTGCAGACATGGAAGGCATCACACAATTATGCCATCGAACGTCAATTACCGTGCCAATATCTGGGCATTAAAAGAAGAAAATTGTTCACATGTATTAGTGACTACTGCCTGTGGCTCTTTACGAGAGGAAATACAACCTGGTGATCTTGTCATAATTGACCAGTTCATTGACAGGTGAGTAACACTGGTTTTAACTGTGTTCTTAGTTTTGGAGGAGAAAAAGGGGGACAAGTGGGGTTAAACCATATAATAACATGTTAATGTTAAATTAAGTTTTTGTGGAATGAGGTGATAGCCTCAGTTCTTATGGCAAAAAGTGAGATTCATACAAGAAGATGTGATAGGAACAGGAATGAAATTACAAGAAATTCAGGTCTAACAGACATAGATGAAATACCAGGCTTTGGAGAATGACCTCGAACGAACTAAAGTATAGCTCCTTGGTAATAGTCTTCCGAAGAGAAGATATCTCCTCTTCTCAGGTGTGGGAGAGGAACATGGATAAAAGCACAGGCTGTTACAAGTTTTAAGAAGAATCTGAAATGAGATGGAGGGGTGCAAGAAGGCATAGTAGGAGCCAGGTAGGAAAATTTATGCAGTAATAATGAGGCTCTACAGAAGAGAGATCAAATGCAACACAGCAGGAAAAGAGAGGAGGTTGTTTTAAAACGAGGATAGATGCTAACTTTTTCTATTTGCTAAGAATCATAAGGAAGTAATTTTTTTCCAAAGTCTCTGTACTCCAGTCAGTCCTCCCCTCCTTGATTATCTGATGTTTGGAAAAATTCAAGCAAATGGGGGAGGGGAGGAGGGAAGCTATGTTTAAAGATCGCCAAGCACACCAAATATTTAAAAAATAGTTGCACATTTTAAGAGGTAAATTTATTATTAGTACTTACAGGTGTACTATATCTGGAAGTCCTATTTGAGTATTCCACCCAATTTTAAGTGTTTGGAATGGTTTATGCAGCTTCTTTGTGCTTTGTGGGGCTGCTGGCAATATTTCTTTGCCAACTGAACATGTATACCTAGGTTTGTTCTCTGCAGTGCAGTGCTATTCAAGTTTTGACTTACTGACATTTTTGTGTGTGTTTAACTGAAATGCTCTTCTTGTAAGAGAGTACATTTTAAGTAGAGTGTATCTAAATGAGTAAGTACCCTGCAGGAGCAATCCCCATATAAACTGCTTCCTGTTATACTAAAGTTGGTTTATGGGTGGAGAGCAGCTCTATTGCTGACAGTGGTCTTTTTTTTTTTTTCTTTTTTTCAAGTCTAAAAGTATTTAGGCTGATCACTTTGTTTATATAGATTAAATCATAATCATCCTTATTCTGCCAGTAGTACTTTGAAAGGAGTAATTTTAGTATCAATATTGATTTGTATAGGAAAGATACTAAACGTACTTCCATACACGGTTTGGATGATTGTGAGTAAAGCACCAGTTATTTTGACAGCATTATCATCTAGCAGACTCCTAAGTAGGTAAGGGTAGCCTAATCGTGCTAAGCTGTGAATTGCATGCATAGTAGGAAGTAGCCTCTGGCCCAGAGAGCCTGCAGTTTTAAACAAGAAACAGTTGGAATGATTGCAGTTATCTGCTGCGGATGAGGGGTGGAAGTATGGAGAAACTAACTCTTGCAGAGGTCAGGCAGAAAGACATTAACAGAGCCAGGAAATGAATCGAGATATGAAATCTGAGACCATCCGTCATCCAAAATGTCATTATCAAAATTAACAATTAATTCTGAAGCTACCTAATCTCTTCCCGCATCTTTACATTTCCCAGCATTTGCCAGTCTGCATCAAAACTTCTGAGCTGGAAAGGAAATAATCAGCTTGGTTAAGTTTGGGTTTTAAGGACATGTCCCTTTCAAGAAGGAAAAAAATACGGGGGTGTTATAGAACATATCAGTATATTTATCTGATGCGAAGATGAGTGAAAGGACAGGGTTCATTTACATGGCAGCAAAGAAGGCAAAGTATCTTGGGCTGTATTAGTAGGGGTGTTGCCAGCAGGCCAAGGGAGGTGATCCTTCTTTCCCTCTACTCAGCACTGGTGAAGCCACACCTGGAATACTGTGTCCAGTGCTGGACTCCCCAGTGCAAGAGGGACATGGACATACTGGAGAGAGTTCAGCAAAGGACCACGAAGGTGCTGAAGGGACTGGAGCATCTTTCCTATGAGGAGAAGTTGAGAGAGCTGGGACTGTTCAGCCTGGAGAAGAGAAGACTCAAGGAGGATCTCGTCAATAGGGAACCTGAAGGGAGGGTGCAAAGCAGATGGAGGCAGGCTCTTTCCAGTGGTGCCCAGTGACAGGACGAGAGGCAGTGGGCACAAACTGAAACACAGGAGGTTTCCTCTGAACATCAGTGTCCTAGTTTCAGCTGGCATAGTGTTAACTGTCTTCCTAGTAGCTGGTACGGTGCTGTGTTTTGAGTTCAGTATGTGAAGAATGTTGATAACACTGATGTTTTCAGTTGTTGCTAGTAGTGTTTAGAATAATGTCAAGGATTTTTCAGCTTCTCATGCCCAGCCAGCGAGAAAGCTGGAGGGGCACAAGAAGTTGGCACAGGACACAGCCAGGGCAGCTGACCCAAACTGGCCAACAGGGTATTCCATACCATGGGACATCCCATCTAGTATAGGAACTGGGAAGTGGGGGTGGGGAATCGCCGCTCAGGGACTAGCTGGGTGCCGGTCGGCGGGTGGTGAGCAATTGCACTGTGCATCACTTGTATATTCTAATCCTTTTATTATTACTGTTGTCATTTTATTAGTGTTATTATTATCATTATTAGTTTCTTCTTTTCTGTTCTATTAAACTGTTATTATCTCAACCCATGGGTTTTGCTTCTTTTTCCCGATTTTTTCCCCCATCCCACTGGGGCGGGGGGAGTGAGCGAGCAGCTGCGTGGTGCTTAGTTGCTGGCTGGGGTTAAACCACGACAATCAGGAAACACTTTTTCACTGTGAGAGTGACAGAGCACTGGCACAGTTTGCCCAAGCAGGTGGTGGAGTCTCCCTGCTTGGAGATATTCAAAAGCTGCCTGGACATGGTCCTGGGCAACCAGTTCTAGGTGGCCCTGCCTGAGCAGGGGGTTGGACCAGGTGACCTGCAGAGGTCCCTCCTAACCTCAACCATTCAGTGATTCTGTGAACTGCATCTTCATTTAGAGTTTATTCAGGTGGTCACCAGTAGTAATGACATAGCCCATATATGAGCAGTGTTTCATTTGGGCAAGTAAGTTTTCATTTCGATGTAGAAGAGTGGGACCTTGTGGGGACTTGTTTCATGGCTTTAGGAAACCAAGAAGCTTCTCAGAAAAGCACATGTCTCAGTGTGGAAAACAATATGTAATATGAATTTAAAAATCATTACTAGCTTGCCCTTTAATTCAGAAAGCTGGCAAGTCATAATCGTCTGTTTCATTTGACAATTGATTTCTGTGAGAAGTCTTTTTCCCCGGTGATCTTTGCCAGTGGGTGTTAGACTGCTGGTTCTTTGGATGTAGGGTCTGCATTTTTGCCTTTCAGATGGGTGTATCATCTGTAAGAGTGATTGTATTATATGCCATAAATCATTACGAAAACAGCGCTGCTGATGGGAAGGTAATTTCATGGGACAAAATGATTATTTGTCCACCAAAGTCTGAAAAGATGCAATTTTTCTGAAATACCTTCTAATGAAAGATCAGGGTCCTGCAAGCAAACTACGTCAGCAGTCTTGGAAAGAAGGTACTGGTTAAAGCTGCAAAAAGAGTCGGTTATTTGTCTTGAAAGGTACCCTGGCTTCTATATAGTTATTAACCCATATCAGGTACTACACAGCAACGAGGCTTGGGTCTAGGTGGGAGGGATTTACTCAAGCTGCCATTAAAATCAGTGCCTTCCAGGTGTCCAGGTACCTTTTGGTATCTGGGCTCTACTTCTCAGTAGGGAGCACATCATTACTCTCCTTCCGGGTGTGAAGCAAGAAGAAGGAACAGTGAATGGGAATGGGAGAAGACCTAGAAATGAGCAGAAAGCTGTATGCACAAATTGTAATTTGCTCCCCTTGGGCACGTACACCGTGGCATTAAAGACAGAATCTCAATATATGAAGTTGTGTAGGACTTCTACCTAGTTTAGAGCATAGGTTTGACTTACAGTGAGGAACACTGAATAGGTGTAGTAAGAACTATATAGCAGTTCCAAACTTTTGAGAGCTTAGTTCTGCAGATCATTAGCACTACTAGTAAGTGTTTGGTTTGGTATATAGTCTCTGCTTTCTTCAGGCTTATCTATTAGTTTGTATCTTTAAGCAATAAAAGATACATTTTGTTAAGTAAGTACCAAAATATTTACATGGTGTTCTCCCTACTTTGAAATACAAAAATAACCACAGGTACTATTATGGGCTACAACAGTTGTTCTCTTCTTTGAAACAAGTGCCTAAAAAAAAATCTGGAAGAATTTTTTTTTATGTCTTTGGCTCCTGTTAGTTTATTACAGTGTTGTTAGTCAACTGGCTAGATCAGACTGATTAGGGGCTTTTTAATACTTTCTGTTTGGTTTGCTGCTGATGTTTGCTAAGAAAAGAAGAGTAAGAAGGTAACTACTTACTTGGATGACTCAGCTCAGTCAGGAAGATGCAGAAAATAGCTTCATAAAAGAAATCCTGTAACAGCTGCCAACTTTATTGTTTGAATTTTTTGTGTGACATACACCACTACTCTGTAACATTTTTCATGGGAGAATTTTCTTTCATTGTCCCCAAAGAGGCAGAGCATGCTGGGGCTACTTTTTATACAGCAGATGCCAGTGTGAATTTTCATTTTGTTCTTTAATTACTAATAACCTGTTGATAATTCAACACTACTGGAAGAAAGGGGAAGATGATGATGCAAGTGGTAGAGGACTGTTTGTCACAGATGGAAATGATTGGTTTATTCACTTACTTGAGTTGGATTTTGCTTCCTAACATCAGTCATAGTCAGCATTGCCAGAAAATCTTGTGTTACTGTGATAAAATCAAAATGAAGGAGCAAAAGCCACCTTACTGTCTGATTAAAAGTGTGGCTATTGCTGCAGGGTGGGGAATACAAACTCTTAGCACACCTTCAAAACTGCAGTACACGCAGCTCTGAATCTGAAAAAGCAGTAAGGGCAAGGCAGGCATGGTGAAACTATGCAACAGTGCAAGGGTTTGCTTGCGCTGTGAGTACCACTGTCTCCTTGAGCTTGATACACAAGCAGTTATGCACAAAAACGTACATGCCCCTTTCCCAGGGAGCAAATTGCCTTTTCTCCAGTACCGCTGTCCACTGTTTGGCACAGAGTGGGTACAGTGGGGGTTCTCCGTAGAGCCCTACTGAGGTCAGATGGCCAGCAGGAGCTGTGCAGCCCCAGCTCTTAGCTGCTTCCTTGTAGTTATCAGTCCAGTGCTTTCAAGTGCTGCTTCTGATCTCACCCACTGGGGGCATCTCTGTACTTTCCCTTTACGCTATCCTTGAGCCGTCTGGATTGTGCGCTTCTGCTACAAATAGCGTGGCTAGTTTCTAGGCAGGCACTTGGTGACTGCTTCCTGTTTTAATGTAAACAACCAGGCAGTTGTGTAACATTCAGTCGTGCTCTGTTAAGCAGGCCCTCCTTCTGATGGAGGGCGTACGGACTTCTCTGCATGAAAAACTGTGAGATCTAAGGAACAGATTGTCTTTGAAGAGTGACTGTTGAGTTCCTTATATCTTGTTTCCTGCTGATTCCATAAGGAGTCAGGTGGGGTATGTGGGGAAGGTCTTGAAACTCCTGTGATAAGAGGAGCCTTAGGCAGATACTGTCCTTTGCTCTCTGGCTCTTGGTCTCTGTGAGAGTAAGACAAGAAAAGCATCTGTGATTTTGTAACCTTCTTTCTCTTTGCAAGGGATGCAAAGGAGCAGTATTGCAGTGGTGAAAATTATGTGCTGCTGCCCTGTACCTTGCAGACAGGTGTGTGGGACAGATCAGGATGGCCAACTCCTGACCTGAGTAGCAGGGCTACAGAAATGAGGAGAGGCTAAAAGGCATTCCCCTGTGACAGCCATCAATTCACAGATAGCAAGAATCAAAGATTGGTTCAAATCTGCCTTTATTCTTGCCCTAAGCCTAGGAACTTACAGACACATCAGCTGGCCCCATATCGAATAGCTGAGGCCTTTGCAAAGTTGCAGCTTTCCATGCAGAAGAGAAGTCGTTGCACTCCAAGTACAAATACATGTGGTCCATTGCCCAGAGCAGTCATAGGTCTTACTGTTGTTACTTATTCCCATGCAGTTTGTATGTATGGTGCTAAACACAGTTGGATTTCTTTATTAGACCATGTAGTGATGCGGCCATTCTCTCTAAATAACACAGGGTATCTGAAAGTCAGAGATTAATATTTATACATACGTGATCTTTCCTCAGGGCTTTTCTGAGTGAAAGGGCCTGACTAACAACATCTGAAATATTATAATGCAGGAAATGGATGATGACTTTTCCCGTTTCCTCCAATTCTAAATAATTCATTCGCAGACACTGAAAAAAAGTGTGTAAAATCGGATACATTCTATTTGCAGATATTTGCATATCTTCAGTATCCCATAAAGGAAAAATTAAAATTAGCGTTTCAACCGATTTTAACAGCTATATCTCATTTTGCATATGTTTTTAATCTGCTGATCTCTTTTCCTATTTTATAACCTCACCCTTAAGGCTACCCTATTGGTTCTTTTTTTTTTTTTAAATCTACTCTAACATGTAACTTGTATTTAAAACCTTCTTTTAAATATTTGCTGGTGACTTAGGTGAGGAACTGTTGTGAGCAGTTTTACCAGCAGAAATTTTGTATTTTAACTGTGGATTGAATTTGGCTGTTGGCTTACTTTTCTCCTATAAAGTACAATATGTGACACACTGGGGCGAAGAAGGGAATGTCTCAACGAATTTTGTTCCAGAAGGTTTTCGCCATCCAGTTGGCTGAATCAGCTTGAGGCAGTGCATTTGAAGGTAAAGTGATAGTGGGTAACAGTTCCAGTTGTCAAAATGGCATGCTAGATGGTAATTTCTAAAGCATGTTTGACCATTTTCATGCAAGCAAACAGTTTCTCAATTGAAAGAAGGGAGAAATAGGATTTTTCTACTTGCAAGCTGCCAATGCATGTGTGTAATCTTTCTGAGAATATGAAGGCACCCTGTTGCAGGGTTTTTCTCTGGGTTTTGAATTCACAGCTCTTTTGTTCAGGAAGCTGTTCCTATAAATTCCCATCCTTTCAATGTAGGAATGCAATGATATGAACAAGCTCTATTTTGACAAGCATTGTGGTAATTCAGACTTGATTCCTTCCCTTCCTGAAAGCTTACTGTGCTCTTTTTTTCAGAGATTACTTGCCTGACTATTAAATTTAGCTGATTTCTTTTGGGTAGAATCACAGCATAATGTAGCTGTTTGTGTCATTTAGGAACAAATAAGCACTTCAGTGTTTTGTTAACAATAGATTTTCTCTAATTAATTGACAATGCAGTACTGGAGTAACGGTTTTATTTTTATACTCTTGAGCTCAATTTTGAAAGGTTTGTACAGAGGCAAAACAGGATTACAGGTGGTCATTAATATCATACTGATACTTTTGTTCCCTCGCAGGTATGCTATGTTTTCTGAATTGTGTAAATTTCTTGCTTTCTCTTCCGTTTCATTCCCATTCTTCTCCCTAAGCATGTTTTCTACTTCTCTAGGACAACTAAAAGACATTGTACTTTATACGATGGGCAACATTCCTCTCTTCCAGGAGTATGTCATATTCCAATGGCAGAGCCGTTCTGCACCAAAACCAGAGAGGTTAGTGAATTTTGTAATAGTATTTAGAAATGGGTTTTTTATGGCACTTATTCATGATATAGTACTCTAATTATGCATTCTTAGAATACAGAGGTAATCTGCACCTCTTTATTCCCGTTTCTCAGATATATATGATGGTATTAAGGAAAAATGTAACATTTGGAAGGCATGGGAAGTAAAAGATCTTGTGTCTATAGGAGCTGTCTTCCTAAGGGAGATATGCAGAAGATGTCAGTTGGCAACCTAGATTTCCCTGGGGTCTTAATAACAGGACAAAAGATCTTTATTTATCAGGTAACAAGCCAAGAGAGGAATGAAGTGGACAAAGCAGGAAGATAGAATTAGGAATTAGTTCCTTTTTGTTCTGAATAAAACTGCACCTATGGTAGAGGCACTTTACATACTTAATACAAAAATTGAATAAATAGTACTTTAACATTCACAGAAATTACAATATTGCATTTGTGCTTTTATGCATTGTAGCAGTGGGTGGTGGTGAAGAGTCAAGGCTTAGTTTAAAGGATATTAAATGTAGAAACAAGCCAAATTACAGTAGGCTTTTATTCTTAACTGTTGCTCTTAGTTTTGTCACTTCAAGATTTTCAGGCTTCAAAAACAGTTAGACTAAGCAGTGTGAAACACTGCTCTGTTTTTCAGCACCTTTATAAGCTTCTGGGAGGAGTGTATCTGTGATTAAATATGCCAACTTAGTGTATTCTTAGACCTGAGGAAAAGAGAAGGTGAAAATTGAACTGCGTACTTTGTGCTGTTGTGGAATGCTCTGATGAGAAGCTGCAAGGAGGTGCATTCTCCAGGGGCACAGGAATGCTTACAGAATCAGTCATATCCATCTAAGAGACGCAGTTACTGCACTGAGCAGGACAAAGCTGAATTGTGAAGCAGGTGGCCCAATCCGTACCCAGAGCATGTACAAATATTTGTACTACTGAGCAATGAAGTAAAGACATTTTAAATCTCATGAGGAGACAAACCACTACATATTATACATGTGCATGCTTTTGCCCTTCATAATTTGAGCAGCAAATTATGCAAAACACTTTGCATTTTTCATGCAACAAGAGCCTATCACATGCTCTTACTAAAGATTAGTTGGCATATAGTTGCTTACTGACTTTGAGCATGATGTCATGTCACAACAGATTCAAGGAGTTTATTGAGAGCTAACTGTACACTTTCTGAAATGGATTAAAAACAGTGTTATTATTGAAGTGATTGGCAGTACTTTACACTGTGTCTCTTTCTTCTTTTTTAAACAAGGTAAGCAGATATGCATAAGCCATTTTCTGAGCTTGCAGGAAACATACACCAAGGCTAGTTTGCATTTGATTGTTAAGTAGCTAGAGACAGTGTTCTTTGGGTATTAAATTTTTTGAAAAGCCAACAGAGAAATGCTCCTTTTCAAACAGAGAAAAAACATTTAGGTACTTCCCAGTCTCACATGTGATCATTATCTCATTAGCCTATGAGTTCTAATCAGCCTAACAGATGTTTTAAAGAACATGTGGTTTTGAGGTCTTAGTGAGGCAGAAAAGGGATACTTTCACTTCATTTGAAAATACCAGATAAAAGTGACTTAAACTTTTTTCCTGGAACTATCCCTGAAAATTGTTTGGATCATTTCAGCCCAGTTTATCCTAATTCAGGGGAATTTCGTAGATAAATGCAATAATAATAAACCCAAAACTATTAATGTAATAGACTATTTAAGGAATTTTGCATGAAAACATCTGAAAACGTTATATTAAATTGTATTGGTGCAAATACAAGAAAATACTCTGGTTTACTTGGTTTATGCACTGTAAATTAAATGAGAATCTGAAAGGAGTTTATCTTTTATCCAACTGCAAATTTTTTAATAATGTAGGGTGCCTTGGTTATTACTGTTTTCCAAAACTGGGGCTCACTGCAATATCTTATAGGGAGTGAAGTTGGAACTTTGTAAAAAAGTTTTGGGGAAATACTGCTCAACTGTGGTTTAAGTCAAATCACAACTGGACTTGTCTATTGATATATTAGCAATGTCTAATTAACTGGCTATCAGTGAATCATATATTCAGAATTAATATCAGCAATAAACCACAATATTAGGTATAATTAATATTAGATTAACTTACAGCATGTTAATAAACACCTACAAATTTCTAAGTGTCATTCTGTGGCTAATCCCCAGAAGCTCTGCTTTACCCCTACATGCATATTCATGCAGTTGCATGCACAAATACCCTTCCCCAGCACATGTGGGTTACATGCATACCCACCCTCTTCGGGAGTGCAGGTTTACCTGTTCACATGCATCAGCAGTGGGAGATGTGGGTACTCGGGCTTTATGTGTACTTGTGCTGCTCCACACAATCCACTGATCCACATTCCAGCAAGGAGACACCTCACAAGGTCACACAGTACACTCGAGGTATTGCTGCTTGTAGCACCCGTGTATGACAGGTTGACCAACCAGCTGGAGTGCAGACTTTGCAGAGCGTTTTGCTCCACCTGGCCTGTGTGAAGGTCATGATGCTGACAAATCAGCTTCTAGTGGTGTCAGACTAGGTTTTCACTGCTGCTGTGGTGTGAAGGTCTCTCCTGTCCCGTCACAAATTTTCATGGTGCTTTTATACTTATTTTCAAGCGTTTCTTTTCTGTTGATGGTCATTTTAAACAGATGTCATCATAGTTACTTTCCCCTTCCTACTCAGGACAGTTATGGGTGTCCTAGTCCCATTTACACATGCTGGTACACTCTTATTCCTACTGTATCAACTGGTGTTACCCGGGCCATTTACCAAGAGAGAAAGTCATGATGATTCTGCCATATAGAAGGTCCTAGTTGGAACTGTAAAGACTAATGTGAAGTACATGGTATATGTAAAGTGCACAGCTCAGTCACTGACATGGGAAAATGTAGTAATAATTTCTTTACAGATTCCCAGGGTACTCTTTGAAGTACGTGCTTGTAAAGTTTTATTTTCAAAAAGTAAATTTCCTATTACTGTTCTCACCAGCTCAACTCCACCATGTGGTAATGTAGCGCTCAATGGAGCGTTTTCACCATTCTGTTCTCAAGGTAAGCACAGCCTAAATATCATGCAAAAATCTTCTGTTTTCCAATCTTCTTAATCTGCACTGAACACAATAATCCAACTGATACTAACAAACTCAGATATCATTCCTGTTAGTAGGACTATTAATTTCTCTTGCTGGATGAGGAAACTGAAACTGATCCTTGGTTTTGGACAGCTGTAGCCCTGTGAAGCTTGACTGCTTTGTATAAAGCTAATTTCTTTTGTATATAAGTTTTTTGATGGAATGCAAAAGCAGCGCACCAGGGGAATTGTTTCCTTTTCCTGATATTGGCCTCTTTTGCAGGTTCTTATTGAGACTGCCAAGAAGCTTGGGCTCCAGTGTCATTCCAAGGGGACAATGATCACAATCGAAGGCCCACGTTTCAGTTCTCGAGCGGAAAGCTTGATGTTTCGCAGCTGGGGAGCTGATGTTATCAACATGACCACAGTGCCTGAAGTGATTCTTGCAAAAGAAGCTGGAATGAGTTATGCTAGTATTGCCATGGCAACAGATTACGACTGCTGGAAGGAACATGAAGAAGCAGTGAGTGAAGCTTTTTTTCCTCTGGGTCTTGTCCTGAGGGATCTGGATGAGAACCTGTAGGTTTTAATAAGAGATCACATACTGAACTAAATCTGTTCTTACTTAGATCAGTATCACTGAGTTATTCTGGATGAACAATTGTGAAAGTAAGAACGTAAAGTAAGAAGAAAGAAAGTAATTGTTGCTACCTCATTCATTTTCATAAACTTGCTTCACTACTAGCAAACCTTTTATCTCCTCTTGTCTGAATCTTGGAGTCTGTGTGTATGAAGCTCATGAGCTCTGTGTATGAGCTTGTCTTCCAATAATTGGTCTAGTGTTTTCTTCTTTTGCAGCTCTCTGCAAAATGATGTATCTGCTTTAGTTCTCCTATTTGTGTAAAATACAATCAGTCATAAATCCACAGAGGAAAGAAGTTTTTAATGGCTAAAAAGATTGTGGCATTTTAAGGCTTCACCTTTTCACTTAGAGATGTATGAGTTAAATGATTTATTTGGGTATTTAAAATGTGTGCCATCAAAATTGAGAGACAGCACTCAGTTTTATTGTATTTCTAGGTGTCAGTGGATAAAGTTTTAAAGACGCTGAAAGGGAATGCAAATAAGGCTACTAGCGTACTCCTTACTGCTATACCTCAGATAGGTTCCATGGAATGGACTGACACCCTGCACACCCTGAAAGTAAGTACACACATGAGGCTGATGAGTACTGGGGACAGTGTATGCATATGTACACATAATACAGGTGTATGTTCCAAGATGTTTCTGCTGAAATCATAACTTCTTAGAGTGGATGCTTCAACAAACCAAATCCGTTCAAGATGGGCAAACAAATTCATTAAGACTCTCACAAGCTTTATTGCAAAGATCTAGCTTCCGTTTCACAAGAAATGTTACAAAAGGTAAAAAAAAATAAGGACATCTGCGTATGGTTGATGAAGTGTAACCCTTCATAGCACAGGTAAGGTACAAAACTATGTGAGTATCCAAATGAAAAACCTGTACCTCCACTCAGCTTTAGCTTAGATCTTAGAACAACAGAGACCCAAGCAGAGAAGACTGAACCAAACCAGAAACATTATGCTCTCTTTAATATGTAAAAGGAGAGGAGTCTGTTGCAAGATACAGGTAATAACCAGACTGAAATTATTAGAACTGTGGTCTTGCACAGGTTTCAGATCCATAGGGCGTGAAAAAAAAAATGAAAAAGAAAAACATTTCAAAATGTATTGGTGAAGAAATTTTTAGGCAGAATTTTTCTTAGGCAAGAGTTTACTTACATGTTTTATATCAACTCTATTTCACAGGCATGCTTGAGGTTCATATGTGGCTATAACATAGAGGGAAAGAACAATGTTAAAATAGTTTGGGTGTCTGTCCAGCTTCTCGACAAGCTTTTTGTGACAAGTAGCCACTTCCAAGAGTACAAAAGCGTGAAGCGTGAGAGCAACTGAGGATTATATTGAGATGGTATGGGAGACAGGGAAGGAGGATTGGAATATGAAAGGCAAAGAGCAGACAGAAGTGGGCCACAAGGATCTCCGTTAGTGGAAGCAGCAGCAGTCTGAAAAGGAGGAAGCCTGTTGAGGAAACTTTTGAGAAAGTCCAGTCTCTGATAACTCTCTCTCTCTTAGGTTATAACCTTAGGTTATAACCTATCTCTTAGGTTAAGAGATAACTCTTAGGTTCTTTCTCTTTTCACTGTGTTGACTGAAATTTGAATGGGTAAGAAAGATGAACACAGATAGTAAGTCATGTCTTCATATCTCTGAAAGTGTCTCCTTGAAATTCAACTATCAACAGAACTGTATGTGGTGTAAAAATCTTCCATGTCTTCAGATTGGGATCAAATTTTCAGTTTTGTTTCCAGTATGGTTCTCTTGTCAGTGACTCTCATCTCTAGTTTAGTCAGTGTCCTAAAGGAAAGACATATTAAGCAAAATTCACCCCAGACACTTCTAAGCATACTTGACCAGGTCAGGTGCATGGAGGTCCAACCCAAATACTTGAAATGAGTCTTTTGCTGATTCTTCACTAGAAAACTTACTTTTTATTAGGAAGCCTTGGATTATGTTTATGACTATTCCTCACCCAGTTATCTGAAACAGCTATTTTAATGTCCCCTCTATACATTTGTGAGAGGTAACAAACTTTTCCCTTCCCCTTTGCAGTGTTTAGGAAGTTGTGTCATGGATGGGTAAGGGGGGCAACAGAATCAGTATTCCTTCTCCACTCTAATCCACAGAAAACATTTTCAGAGGGCTGGGTCACACTTTTTTTTTAATACAGATGCCTAGCTATACAAAAAAACTCACAGTTTGAACAAGTAATCTAAAATATGTGCTAGATATTCCTCAGCTACTTTGGCCATGCTGCCATGGAAGGAAATTTCCCAGGTATATAATGCTGCTTAAGTACTGAGGGATCTGCCTCCAATTCTGGTGGGTGTACTTCAGTAAGCAGTGTCCTGTTGGCTTTCCCTTGCATGATTGTCTTGATTCTTCATTGGGAGTGAAAGAGCAGGTGACTGGAAAGAGCTGGCACTGAGTTTGCAAGATCTTTCATTTCATTGTCAGTTGTTTAAGACACCAATGCAAGTGCTTCCTCCAGCTCCGTCCCTGAACTACTATTTGCTGGAAGAAGAAAATATGATGCACCAGAGGAAGAGTCACTCCATTCTAATGTAGCTTCTTACACTCTTTCTCTTAAGCATCTGCTACTGCCAGGTATCAGTGATGCGTATTGAGATAGTTTCACTTGGGCTTGGCAACTCTTATGTGTTTATGCTCTTTGCTGGTAGTGGCTTGGTCTGAGTGATAATATACTGAGAAAGGGAGTTGATCTGAAGACATTAGAAGAACTGGAAACAGGAACTAGGTATTGGCAGTGAGGATTGAGATTTTATGTCAGGAGAGTAGGAGTCAATTGGTTTTGATTTAACACAACCAAGTACACTGGAAAAGTGACAGGGAAGTCTGAGGCTTTGGAGGCTTCCTCTGATTTTACTTAGGAAGGGCAGGAAAGGCCAAAAATCTTTCTGTTTGAGGCATTAAATGGTGGTAGAGTAGATGAAGGATTGGTCCTCGGCTTCTGTGTTAATGAGTAAGGACAGAGGCAATTTTGCAATACAGCAAAGAGAGAGATGCGTGTATGTGCCTCTGTATGAGTGCATACAAGTGTGTAGCTGAACCATAAAGAGTTTTAAAAAACTATTCTCTTTGTTGATTTGAAGTGTTCTTCTGTATATTTTACTCTGGGAATTTTGAAAGTCAGATGATGGGTTTTTTGAACTGATCTTTCTGAGGCACCTTTTCCTAAAGCTTGAAGGCAGCTCCTCTTGCATGCCCTGTGGTAATGTGGTAAGGAACACAGACAAGGAGGGAGCTGAGCAAGACTGCATCTGGTACTCTGCTATCAGTGATGATGTAAAGCCATGCCAGCCTATATCCAAGCTGCAGCTGGGCATCTCAAATGGACATTTGCCAGTGTCTGTTTCTAGTGCTTGGGGAAGCATGTGAAGCTATGAAGTTCTACATGGACACAGCTTTTCCTTTCTGAGCTCTGTAATCTGGCTGCTGTGACTGGAGGAACTTCACCAGGCAGGAGAAAACACGCTGCCAGTCTCTTTGCCCACCTGCATTTACCTATCTGCTCCCATGGCGGTATACATCCCACCCACCCACCCACACATGTGGTGATGTCACCTCTGAATCTCACAGTGGTCTTTAGGAGACCCTGGAGTGTTGAAACAAGAATGTCCAAGAGCTGTTTTTCTGCTAAAGGATAGGCTGCCTGCCATCCATTCCTTTTCATGTGTCTTTTCATCTGTGATGTGCCAATGAGTTTAAGTGTAGTTTGAAAGTTACTATTTTTTAACTGCCTAAGATGTCTTTAGGCCAGTATTTCCTGGCTCTGTTGCTGTGAAAAGAGATCGTTCTCCAGGCTTAGGTTACATAAGCTTGAAAAAAATGTTTGGAGCAAACTTTTCTGCAGGGACAGCATCTTTCTAGAGCCTGTCATTTTGAAGCATGGCCAGGGTACAAAGCCCTTGCTCTTTTAGAACAGGGTATGACCACATTGTATTTATGTCATGGATCAGGAGACACAGATGATGCTATTGATCACAGTGATTTCTGGCTGGTGTCAGGGAAATTTCTGGATAGGATGGGTCAACATGGGTGATATACAGCTGGATCTGCTGTTCACTGAGAAGAGTTGTTTAGTGAGGTGACAATCAATGGCAGTTGTTGCTGTAATTCTCATGAAATAGTGGCGTTCCACACCTTATAGGGAGCAAGGAGGACAAGTAGCAGAGTACAGATGCTGGAGTTCAGGTAAGCATACTTGGGTTTAACCAGTGAATCATCTCATGGGAGGCAGCTCTGAAGGGGCAAGGAGCTCCAGAAAGCTGGCAGGTCTTTAAGGGCAGCATTCTCTAAGCACAGGGGTGATCCACAGAAAGACCAACTGGGAGACTGACTTGGCTAAACAGGAAACAGAGCTCCAGTGTGAAAATGCAGCATTCAAGGGTTGGAAGCAGGGACAAGCTACAAAGAAGGAATCCAGAAGCAAGAGCAGGCGTGTAGGGTTGATTTCAGGAAAACCAGACCTTGCCTGTAGTTGACGCTTTGAAGGGATGTCAAAGGCAACAAGAACTTCAGCCACTGCCTTGATATCAAAAGCTGATCGAGTACAATGTGCACTCATTGCCTAATGAAGTAAACAAATTAGTGACAGCAGACAATTTCAAAAGGGAACCAGTATAGTAGATTATTTTTTATCTTTGTTAGGAAAAGTATTGGTGAAAGAGGAAAAACTGTCTTGTTGAAAAGAATTTTAACTCATAAGAACTGGGAATTGAGATCTGTACCTTTATTAGAGTAAGGTTCAACCCCAAGAGGATTGGGAGAGCATCTGTACTGGGATGGTAAAAGGAATGTCATGTTAGAACTGATTTTTCTTACAGCGTGGGCGTAAGAAAATCAGCTTGTGGTGAGGTGTCAGAGCTTCTGTGAATGCTCCTCAGGTAAACTTCTTGACTCTGTGAGGAGACCTGCTGATATTACCTGCTTTTTTGAACTTCTGTACTAGCCTATGTGAAATGGTATTTGTCAGACCTCTGATACAAGGAATAATGTTGTACTTTGGTAAGAGAGCTGTGGTAAGTGAATACTGTGGGATAGTTTAGATTGGGTAAGGTATCTGTAGATGTGTTTCAGCACACTTCATTATTGACATACTTGGACTTTTAATATGTTTGGTAGCTAACAAGTTGAAGGGCATAAAGGTTAACATTTTTCAGCCATTTTTTCTAGTCTATCACAAACTGAAACTGACATTTGTATGTTATGAATATAGAGCTCTGATCTGGTAAATATTCTTGAGTAATTTTCTTCCTCAAAAAATACCTCAGTGAAATCAGTGAACATACTTATGTGACTAGGGTGAATTGGCTCAGGTGAATAAGGTGGAGGGGAAAAACTCATTGAGGCTTCACTTCAACTGTAGCTGCATTGGTCTACATACTGTGGTCCTTGCAGGCTAAGGACCTCTCAAGAAAGCTGAGATTGAAATGTTTCTCAGGTCCTACCCTTGAAAGAGGCTAATGTCAAAGTTGGCTGTCCCTGCATAACATGAGTATTTCATTCACTCCCAATCAGTGCACGTTTAGAGAAAGGTTTCTGTTCTTGATAGCTGTACTTCAAAATTGATGAAGAAACATGTAGAAATCACTTTTTTAAAGGAACTTCATTTTCAGAGCCTTCTGATAATATTTGTAAAGAGCTTTCTATGAATGTGATGTATGTAAGCCAGTATGCTAGCCTTAAAAACAAAAAGCAAGCTGCACAATTTTTCATTTGTAGCCTGTGATCCTGAAGTCCTTAATTTAGTGTTTCTGCAATATGATTGTTGTTCTCAATACCAATAAGCCTGTTACACAGATACAAAGTTGTAATGACAAGTCCTTGAACTGTTGTAGCATATGCCCTCCCTGCAATTCTTTTAATTTTTGTGGTGTTGGAGGAAGTTGGAGATACTATCAACATGGAAAGAGTTACACATGTTTGTAATCCAAATGGAAGCGATGTAGTCTGCCTTTATGTTGAAAAGTAATTCTGCTCTGCATTGGCAGAGGAAGCATTCATCTACTTTGGCTTTGTATTTCAGACAACAGTGCAGTGTTCAGTCCTCCTGCCAAAGCAGTAACAACCTGGATGGACCTTGAAGTTTGGGTGCTCACAGGGAAGAGTGGATCACTTTCAAACTTCCAGAGTTTATAATATCTTCAAGAGTCGTTACAAGTGTAAAAGAATGGAGTAAATGTTGACCGATGATAATGTATAAGACAGCTTTTATAACCTTTGTCATGCTTCATAACGTATAAGATGGCTGAATTTAGATTTTTGAGTATGTTTTAAACTAGGAATAGCCTTACCGTCAAGCTGGATCAGACAGTGGCCGAAGAAAAAAGTCAGCAGCAAGTTGTCATCCTCTATTCAGTGATACCTTTAGTTGATGGAAGAAAGGAAAGGCTAGGTAATACTCTGTTGCAATTTTGTAAGATATAAGAAAGCAGATTCACAGGTATGCTATTTGCTTTGCAATTTCTGCCTCCCATCTTTTCCTTTGACAAGGCAAATGCTTACAGTTCACTCCAGAAACATACCAGAAAAACCGAACAGGCCATTTCAAATTATACTATTTTTATACATTATCCGTATTTTTTATTTCAGTAGTTTTTTTTTTAAAGCAGTGGGTTTTGTTTGTGTGCTAGAAGACATGGTTTAATAATTGTGATTCTTTCAGAGCAGCAGTTGTGTAATGAATGAATGTTCTTATTTAGGTAATGCCAAAGTCAAATTTGTGCCTGAAGATTTACTTATGTGACTTACAGAACGGTACAGAAAAGTACTTTGCTTCCAGTGTCCTGAACACTGTGCTGGCCTTTTGCTGCTTCATTGATGTGAAAAACTCCAGGTTTAGTTTCTGTTTTAAGTGATGAATGTGCTCAAGTGCTTTGAATGTATGCATTTCTTTTTTTAATACAATTTGACTTCAGTAAAATAATCTGCAGCTTCTTGTCTAGTAAATAAAACAAATGAAACCTATGCTTCTCCAAACTGTGTGGAAATTGTTTTTTTTATTTGCTTCTAGTCATTAGTAAGTGAATTTTGTTTGTCTGACAATGACTTTTGCCATTCATGGAACAGGTTGATGATGATACCTTGTAAACACCCCTTTTAGAAAGACCACTTTTAGAAAATACTGTGCTGCTTAGAACTTAAGGTTCTAAGTCCCTGAAACAACAGGGATTGCTGAGACAGAAGTGGATCAGAATGCAATCCAAGCCAAGCAAGGGAGAAACATGAAAGGTATGGATTCTCACAGCAATGTAAAAAAAAAGAAAAAAAATTAATCCAAAGGAAAATTTTAAAAAGCAGGTACATAAGCTTTTTAGCTTGCTAGTCTTGTTAGACACCCAGTCTCCTGCTGCGAAAGCCTTTAGATTTGGACATATTCTCCCTAGCAAAACCAGTACAGGTGCTTTTCAGATACTGGGGAAAATAGCTTAACCATCTTTCCATATCTCCTGGTGGTTTTTAAAAGAACTTAGTTTGCAGGAGCTAGAGCTTGAAGCTTGACAGGAAGGCTACAGATCTAACATACATTTGACTACTTTTAAAATCTAGCCAAATCAGATGGCTGGCCTTAAAAATGGTTTTCATTGTTGTTATCTTTGCCCCCTAGACAGTTTTAGTGAAATGGATTGGAGCCATAAAGTTTGTATTTGGGTGTTCTAAGAGAAAGTTGTTTCTGGCTTTCCATTTTCAATCCCCTTTTGTTTTTGTTGGGGTTTTTTAACATTCCGTAGTGACATATAAATTGGTTGTGTTAATTTTCTTGTTTTATATACTGAGTACTTACAGTGTCACAGGACAGTATGGCACAGACTAGGCCCATGGTTAGTGGTTTTTGTTACACATTTCTGTTACACATTCATCGTCATATGCAAGGCTAGATGGTAACGCTAGGTAAGCATAAGGAATTGGCTGGATGGCCACATCCAGAGAGTTACAGCTCAATGTCCAAGTGGAAACCAGTAACAAGTGGTGTCCCTCAAGGGTCTGTACTGGGACCAGTGCTATGTAGTATCTTCAGCAATGACATAAAATAGTGGGATTGAGTTTGTGGATGACATCAAGCTGAGGGGTGCATTTGATTTGCTAGAGGGAGGGGATGCCATCCAGAGGGACCTGGACAGGCTTGAGGTGTGGGCCCATGCAAACCTCAAGAGGTTCAACAAGGGCAAGTGCAAGGTCCTGCTCCTGGGTCAGAGCAACCCCTGGTATCAATACAGGCTGGGGGATAGAGGGATTGAGGCAGCCCTGCAGAGAAAGACTGGTGGGTGAAAAGTTGGATGTGAGCTGGCAGTGTGCACTTGCAGCCCAGAAAGGCAACCGTATCCTGGGCTGCATCAAAAGTGAGGCCACCAGGTCGAGGTAGGGGATTCTGCCCCTCTGCTCCGCTCTGGCGAGACCCCCACCTGGAGTACTGCATCCAGGTCTGGGGTCCCCATCACAGGAAAGACATGGACCTGTTGATCAGGGGGATGGAACAGCTCTCCTATGGAGACAGGCTGAGGCAGTTGGGGTTGTTGAGCCTGGAGAAGAGAAGGCTCCAGTGAGGCCTTATTGCAGCCGTTCAGTACTTAAACAGGGCTTGTAAGAAAGATGGGGACAGACTTTTTAGCAGGGCCTGTTGCCATAGGACAAGGGTAATGGTTTTCAACTGAAAGAGGGTAGATTTAGACTGGATATAAGAATTTTTTTACGATGAGGGTGGTGAGACACTGGAACAAGATGCCCAGAGAGGTTGTAGATGCCACATCATTGGAAGTGTTCAAGGCCAGGTTGGACAGGGCTTTGATCAACTTGATGTAGTGAAAGATGTCCCTGCCCCTGGCAGGGGGATTGGGCTAGATGAGCTTCGAAGGTCCCTTCCACCCCAAACCATTCTATGATTCTGTGATACCTATTTGTTCTGTCAACATAGGCTTGGTATCTAAAGGTGTCTCACGTAGAATTTATAGTCAGTAACATGGTGGTAGTGTGTACTGTGTTTTTGCAAAGTTTAGCATACATTTTATATTCTTTGAAATGTATAGGGAGATACTTATCCAACAGACTACATGATGAAAATGGTAACTGGCAAGAAAAGCATAGGTAACGTTCAATTATATAAAGATAGGCCAAGTAACTGGTTGTAATGGTCTGTCTAAACAGTCCTAAGAAAGGTATCGAATTTATTGTAGGAAGTACAACAGGTATGATAGAGAAGAAGATACAAATTTAATGTACTGCATTACTAAAAGCAAGTAAACATTCTAGCAGAGAACAGTGGCTGTTCTAGGCTCAAAATGTCTCTGGTTTGACAAGAGTGAGACAATGACACGCAGAGGACTTTTTTGATGGAAATTACCTCTCTTCTGTTTGGCTGTCTCTCCATGACAATTTTATTTTTGTAGAACCGTTATTCAGTCCGTTTGCAGTGATGGATTTGGAGTGCCTTCTTGTGGTGCATAGTATTGACTTCTCCTATGTTGTAACGTCATAACCAGTGTTAACAAATACTAGCTTGAGGTTCTTGGAAAATCACATCTTGGCCTGGTAAACAGCTTACCAGGGTATAGGATGCTAAATTGTTGCAGTTGCCTAGTTTTCAAACATCTCAGACTCCAAAATGAATGCCTCTCAAGGTTGACTGATGGCATTGCTCCTCTTAGAGAAACAGTGTCTTCTGTGTGTTAAACACAACCTGTTATACACTTACTGGTACAGTTTTACACTGACATCTCTTACACCGAATATTGTCTCTTACAAACATTAACAAAGCTTTCAGTAGGACCTTTCAGGACCTGACTGGTTTCTATGTGTATGTTTCCCAATCTGGTACATTTTAAAGCCTCATTTAAACAGTGACTACTTCAATACAGGTATGTAAATAGTGAACACCGAAGCAAATGAAGCAGCTTCTCTGTGACTAAATGGCATGTCTTGTGCAAGATGGATTAGAACCATGGAAAGCCTGGTAAAGTATTAGCTACTGAAATTTAACCTTACATTTCTCAAACCTATTTCTCATTCTCCACTGGAATTGTCCTAAACTAAGTCATTGATTTGTATGGCCTGAATGTTTTCAAGGCTTTTGTGGGAAGGAGATCACCCCTAGAGCTAGCAGGAGCTGCTGAAGAACAGATCAGTCTCTCATGGTCCTGTGTCCTGTGTCCCATGTGCCTCTCATCCCCTCATGGGATTTGCATTGGGGGAATAGAAAAATGCAGCTGGGAAACTGGGTATATTAGAAATAAATGCTGAAAGCCTAATTTTCTTTGCCATTGTTTTGGGTTTGTGTGGTGGGGTTTTGGTAGTGGGGGATGGGCTACAGGGGTGGCTCCTGTGAGAAGCTGCTAGAAGCTTCCCCGGCTCCAAGCCAGACCCACCTCTGGCCAAGGCCGAGCCCATCAGTGACAGTGGTAGTGCCTCTGGGAGAACAGATTTAAGAAAGGCAACCTGCAGTGAGTAGGGGGATTGGAACGTGAGAGGAACACCTCTGCAGATACCGAGGTAAGTGCAGAAGGAGCGGGATGAGGTGCACCGGAGGAGGGGATGCCCCTGCAGCCTGTGGTGAGGCAGCAGGCTGTCCCCCCCAAGCCCATGGAGAGGAGCAGGGGAGCGGAGGTCCCCAAAGATGGCCGTGACTCCATGGGAAAGCCCGCGCTGGAGCAGCCTGTGACTGAAGGACTGCGGCCTATGAAAGGGAACCACGTTGGAGAAGTTCATAGAGGTCTGCCTCCCATGGGAGGGACCCCATGCTGGAGCAGGGGAAGAGTGAGGAGTCCTCCCCCTGAGGAAGAAGGTGCAGCAGAGACAACGTGTGACAACTGATCCCAACCCCCATTCCCTGGCGCCCTGCACTGCTGGCGGGGAGGAGGTGGAGAAAATCAGGAGTGGAGTTGAGCCAGGAAGGAGGGAGGGGTGGGGGGGATTAAATTTGGTTTTACTTCTCGTTATCCTTGTTTTGATTTGATTGGTAGTAAATTAAATTGATTTTGGTTTTTTCCTCAAGTTGAGTCTGTCTGTTGCCTGTGACCATAAGTGATGAATGATCCCTCCCCATCCTTGTCTCAACCCGCAAGCCTTTCTTTGTATTTTCTCCTCCTCATCCCAATGGGGCCGGGGGGAGGAGTGAGTGAGCGGCTTCAGGGTGCTCTGTTACCGGCTGGGCTTATATACAGAGAGGAGACTGAATGGAAGTGAGTGATTGTATATAGCACAGGTGCACAAAGCAGGAGGCATACCAGTATTAGCCAAGGACTGGGAAATACAGAACTGGTAGCCAGCTGATTCCTTGTAAAATTTTCCTCTGGGCTCCAAAAGAAATACCAGAGCTTGGAACTACATGAAGTGTCCAGATCAATGCAGGCCACAAGCAGAAGTTCCACTGCAGAGTAAGTTCCAACATGCAAATAACAAATGCAAGAGGAAGACATACACCCACTCACACTTTTGTCCAACTGTCCCTCCAGTGGCATTCGTTAGGAGTTCTGCTTCATCTTGGCTCATGTGTCACAGGCGGCAGATCTCCTTGCACTTTGACTGCAGAGACTTCTGGATCTGGACTCAGCAGCATTCAGACCCAAACAGCTGTTGCCTATATTCCAAGCCAGCACCCCACACTTCTCTGTATCATGAGCATTTGACCTCTCTCACTGTGGAGTTGTTGTGTCTACCCTGCTTCTCACCGATTGTTTGGATGTTGTATTTTGCTTACTCCAGCTATCCAAGGCTTTTAAAGTCCTTTTCTCTTGGAGATCTCCATTTATTTTGCTCGGATTGTCCTCCAGTGTGGATGTTCACAGTGTAATGTACTGATGCCAATGCAATATTGCAGGTTCAAATATGGCACAAATGGGACCATGAAGCAAGCCATTAGATTTACCCTTTTTCTCCCTTTTCTATTTCCTCTATATCACTCTGTGCAGCCTAACATTGATCTATCTTGCTAACATGAGATAGCCCACTCATATCTCATTTTCACTTAGCTAATACTTTGCACTGTTTCATCCTAACAACACCCAAATCATCTCTCAGCATCAGCACAGGTGGCACATGACATCAGAATTTAGTTTTCACATTGGTATTCAAAACAGACCTGAAAGCAGTTGGGGTTCCCAGAACTGTAACCGGTAAGACAGTATTTTGTTTATCGAAACCAGCTGAGTGTCAGTAAGGGGAGGAATTAAATCAGGAGGTGCTCAGCACTGGGCGGGATCAGCCCTCTAAGATGGAAACTCTGGCTTAACTGTTTTAACGACTGCTTCCTCTCCTTGCTGTCATTGCAGTACTGACTGAAGCAGGACAGTACAAGAGAATTTAAATTAACATTTAATCACTCTTTTGCAAAAGTTTGTGATTGTTTATTTAGATAATTATCAAGCTCTCCAACACTTTTACTATGAATTGTCTCAGGGAATTTGTGGTGTAAAGCCATGCATGACTAGGCATACTTGGAAATATGTCTTCTGTCTGAACATCAGGGTGTCATAGAACTTTAGGATGAAAAAATCAAACTCTGCATTGTCTGTTTTCAGTTAATTCTTGTAAATGAACAATAAAGTCATTGTTCCATAGCCTAATTCCTAGTACACAACTGGCAGTCTGGATCTCTTGACCTTTGTTGAACTGTATGGGAGAAAATAACACTAGTTTGCTGTTTTTACTGGAAGAGAGTACAAAGATTCTGTGTAGGTAAGAAAGCCCACACCTAACTCTGTATCTGTATTTTCTATTGCCTTTAGATTTTATTCTCATGAAACCAAGCAATAAGGAATAACTTTATTGCTCTTGTGTTCACCACTGAATACAGACCCTGCTTCCAGAAACCTTAGGCAGGTATGAATGACACTATGAATCTTCTGACTCAGTCTTCTACTCAGAGCAGGGCAAGATAAATGCCTTATGGTCTCAGTAACAATACCAGAAAACAGAATGCTTTAAATTCATGTGGAATAAATCTAAGTGGAGTCCAGAAGTTTCTCAATTTTTTAATTAACATCATCTATTTTTTCCATGGCTATGTAGACTGGGATTTTCTACAAATTGTTGTTGACTGACATGAAATGCGAATGTAACCTCTGCATATAATTTTTGTAAATGAGGTTGCTGGACTAGTCTGTTTGCAGGATGTTCTTTTTGGATACATACACCGCTCCGTTTTTTCAAATGTCCTGCCTTAGGGCAGGCATTCCTCATTGAATCAGGTTTCTTCTGCACATTATTTAGCATGGAATTACTTAGCTTGACATTTGGTGAAACAGATTGCCTTGCTACTAGTGAACAGAACTGCATGAACATTTACTGAAAACAACCACAGAAGGAGCATATATGCAAATTAAGTATATTGATAAATCGCAACAGCTTGTGTGCTTCTGTACAGCTGTAGAAAAGAAATGGATGATGCAAATCTGTAGAAAATGTTGATGTCCACAGTGTTGAATAGCACTGATAACGGAACAATGTGAGTTAAAAAAATCAGTGGTTTCTATGTACAACTTGAGAAAAAAACATTTGATGCGCAAATTTAGCAACATACAGAACCAAGAATAATGCCTGTAGTAAGTGAAATATATCTTAGATGACACATGAAGTCTGTCCAGTTGTGTGGTTTCTTACAGCATGGTTCCTCTAGCACAAGGAGAAAGACATTTGTTCTCATGGAAATCTTTTCATTTGACCTTAGAATCTGTGTTTTATTAATTAGTGCTTTATAGGAAGCAGCTTTTGTACGGGCTTTTATCAACTGTGTAAGAAGGTCCTGAAATACATTTTATTTGTTTTCATACTGTGGTCAAACATTTAAAATCATTCTTTCACATCTGCCTGAAAATAAGCCGGGAAGATAAGCCAATAGGAGGAAGGTGATGGTAGGAGTTACTTTCCTCTTAAAGTGCATGTGAAGAGGACGGTGGAATCAGCTCTGTCCTTGGACCTAAACCATATTTGATATATATTTGCCACTCCATGGTGTTATTAGTACCTTGGCTTGACTCTCAATTCCTTCTTCTGGCCCTTAGGCTGCTCAGGACCTAAGTTGTAAACAGATGTAAAAAACCCGTAAAGGTAGCAGTGTTCTAATGCTTGATCTCCGGAGGCAAGAAATGCCCTCTCTCCCATGATTTCCACCAAACAGGGTCTGCTGCCTAATTGTAAGAGCCACTGCTCATCAGCCACGTACATTGGGTGTCTGCAGGAATGAGTTTTGCTTTAGAAGCCAAAAAAACCATAGATCTGGGTTGACATGGGATGGGGTAGAGGTAAATATCTGTTGTGCATCCTTTCAGGCTTAGACAGACTCTGCCATGTTTGTCTCCCGTTTCTCCAGGAACCTCTTCCCTGAGCTGGACCTCCCTTCTTTCCACCTGTTCTGGACACCCTGTGCCTCTGCCCCATCCTCCCAGCTCTCAACATGCCTGTTTTCTTAGCTTTTTACCCAGTCCATGCTATCAACCACCAGCACCGTGCAGAGAAAAAGATGCTTATCTTGGGACTTTCCCCACCTGGGAGATCAAACTCTTATGTTCTAGATTACCAGTCTCACCTCCTCAAGTAGCAATGTCTTTGTTCAGAAATCACGTGTAGGAGGCTGCTTCCTGAGGAGAGTGACTACATCAATGGCAGCATGAGCTACCTAGTTCAGTGGTAGGAAGCAGGGTATTTCTAATACCATGACCTCTGCTGACAGTGTGAGCTGAACTCTAAATGTCTTGTTCCCTTGGTCCTTTGTGGAAATCCTCTCCCTAGTTGCACAGACCCTGGCTGGAGCAGTAGGTGCAAACAGGGCTTCTCACAACCCAGCCTCAGTCTACCAAAAGCGATGCTGGGACTAGTGGAAAATATCTGTGCACCTTTCTGTGAGGCAACCTGAAGCCTACAGTTGCAAGGTTCTTGGTTTTCAACTCTAAGGACCACCTCTCATTTTGCTTCCCCTTCTTGGGCTTTCTCCAGCACTTTCTTAGCAAGTGTTTCTACCAAAAGCGTGCAGGTACTTAGGAGTACATGGTAACTGAGAGAAATGTGGAGAGATTTGTCCTCTGATCTCTTTTCCACAGAGAAAAAGAGTGTTCCTTCTTAACTTCTGTTCATACAGAATCTTAAAGTATTCCTACCTCTTCTTCCTGTAAGTTTGGGAAAGAAAAGGAAAAAAAAAAAAAAAGAGGAAATGGTGAATTACTTCAGTGAGTGTCAGGTTAGGATTGATTGAGACCTGATTAAAAAAAATATGTACCTAGAACCACCAGATATATCAACCCTCACCTCTACTACTGGGGGTGATTGACCCACCAGAGCTCTTGTAAAATATTAATGTCTTCAGAGGTCCTCTCTCCAGCACCAGGTCCTGTGGCTTACCTGTCCCATCTTCAAATTCCTCACTTTCTTCTGTGAGGGGTCTGAGCATTTACATTTTCCTCCTGAGACTCACAGTGTTTGAGGCTTGTTTTCTATGTAAGTAGGCAGTGAGCTTATTTCCACATTATTTCCACGCCTATGGCCCAGGCAAGGTCAGGTGATGACTTTCCTAAAATGCTTCTTGTTTTTCACTTCTGTGAAGCTTTTAAAGACTGAACACAGTATGTAAAGCCTATGGACCTTTAGACACAATAAACTTAGGTGAATTTAAAGGGGATGATGCCTGTTGTAAAGTCTGGGAGTCATGTTCTCAAAGAGTAAATTTCCAGAATGTGTCATAGAAAACAATTTGTTTTTCTAAGTGCCATTACACCTAAAGGGATTTTCATTAAGTATAAAAGCTTGACAGAGGACACCACAGTGGAAGATATCTAGTCAAATTATTTAGATGCTGGCGTGCACACACAACTGAAGCATGCTTTGTAACACATACTGCTGCTGGGTCCTTGTCCAAAGAGTGAACATTTATGACAGAAAGGAAAGCAGCATAAAGCTGCTACCTCAATGTGATGAACCTATCTTTTTAAAGACTTTTTATAGAGACAATAAAGTGGTGAATATTTTTTCACAGAGGCTGGGCTGGACACTGGGAGAGAAAACCTTTTTCTATACTTTCCTAAGCAGTGCGAAGTCTTCCTTTCCTCACTCTGGTGAATGCCTTGTCCGTTCAGGCACTTACCGTGCTTACACCACCTCCGAAATCACCACACGTTAAATCCATCCCAAAAACTCTTCATCCTCCTCTCTTCCGATGACTTCCCAAGGAAGTTTGGGGCTTCGGCAGCTCGGAGGCCAAAGCCCCTGGGAAAGTCACGCTCTTTCAGCGCAGCTTTCCCGGGTGGGGAGAGGCTGAGTGGAAGCCCCGATGGCATGCCAGTGCGAATGCCACTCCTCCACCTGCCGTGTTTCCGAAGGGACTCGCCGGGGCTCCCAGGGGGTAGGGGACGCCTCGGGTGGGCAGCCTGTGGGCAGGGCGGCGGGCAGCGGGGGCCGGGGCCCAGCAGGATGCGGAGAAGGCAGGGATGCTCCGGCCGGGGTCCGCCGGCGTCTTGGGCGGGTGGGACCGTCACCTGCCCTCAGGCCCAAGCGTCGCAGAGCTGAGCTGGGCTCCCGCCTGCATGCATGCAAGCCGGAGAGGGGGGTCGGGGGAGGAAAAAAAACCCCACGTTCGTCCCGCCCGCCCTGCCCCCGCCCCAGACCGATTTGCTGAGCCCTCGTCCCGCCGGCCGCCAAACGCCCTCTGGGGCGGGGGTTGCTCTCCAGTTGGCCCCCGGAGAGCTAGGAAATAGCCGGGGTTTTTTGAGGGGAGAATGATTTGGGGTTTTTTCCCCCTTCTATTTTAAACAAATGAGCGGCAGAAAGCCGTTCCATGGCAAACAAAGGCGAAACGAGAGGGCATTGGAGCGCTTCTTCTGGCCTCGTGGTCTGTGCCCTGAGCGAAGTGCAGGCTCCTAAGCATGGGCAACAAAAATACCAACGTATCTGCCGGAGTGGGAAAAAATAGCCTTCAGGCATAGTATGCGCCCGTGGTGCCTTATTCTACAGAGTGTGCTTGCCATCGGTCTTCTAGCAGGAAAAGAAAAAAAAAAAAACTATTTCGCTTTTAAAGAGATCGTGAAGTCATGCAAAGGTACAAAGTGCAGCTGAGCTTTCCTGTTGCTCTGTAAGCCGTGTTTAAAATAAGGAAATTAACGAGTTTCATGGATGTTTTTAGCTCGAGTGTGTATGTGTGTAAATAATTCACACCTGCGTATAAGCCCTGTCCATTCTACCCGCGTGAATGTGTTGCGTGACACAAAAAATGTAAGCCAAGGACAAAGTCGATATAACACTGCCCAACACTGAGTAGTGCTGCGTACAGGGAAGTTTAATAGTTGAACACAAGGATTGGTTGGGTTTTGGTTTTGTTGTTTTTTTTTTTTTAATATATATTTTGCACTTGAATAATAACACGTATTTCATCAAACATAAGTGAACATTGGGTAGCCTACGGAAATAGCGTAGGAAAAACAGAGGCAATGCGTATGAAGAGATTCAGATTTATCTCGGTCATTTGTTTTTATTTCCAAATATCTGGTTTAGAGACCCGGAAAGCTATCTTAAAAATACCGAGCTCGTTGCCCACATCTTCTTTATCAGCGGGGTATCTCCAAATGTTAACACTACGTAGTAATTAAACGATTACCAATTGGTTTCTGGCATGGCTAGCCGTCCCTCAATACATCTCTACAAAATATTTGTAGTAGTTCCCAAATTGTAATCTCGACCAATGTTAAATATTTTAAGACTTTTCTAAATTGAGCGGGGCGGTGAGGGGAGAAGATTTGAAGATGACTTACATTTGTAAACGGGATGGTGACTGCGTTCACTATTTCTGAGAGCTATATAAAAGAATCTCAAGGTATCGCCAAAATGCAAAGCCCTCTGGAATTGTGCGATAATGAATAAAATCAGTACCGTCGTGAATGAGACAGGTATCCGATGGAGATCGAGGCAGCGGCTCGCAGGTCAGTGAGCAAGCTGCTAAGGGAAACGGAGCGTTCTCACCTCTCCAAACCGCATCAATTTAACAATAAATGGAGGGGGGTAAACGACGAAATTGTTGCGGGTTTTTTTCTGCCTGGAATGCCGGAGAACGGTTTGCCGGGGAGCCTGCGGAGGGGGGAGGAGCAGGAGCGCTCCCCGCGGCCGCGGTTTGGTTCTTTCCGATTTTTCTGGGAAAATTCAGCAGCACGCATGGCCTCTCAGAAGCGGGACACGGAGCGCCCGGGGTGTGCGGGAGGAGCTCTGGGGCAGAGGGACAGAGGATCGCCCTCCCCAGCAGCCGGGGGTCCCGGGAGCACCGCCAGCCGTGAGCGCTCGCCGGGTGCCTCGACGGCAGGGGGGACCTCCCCGGCAACCTGCGGCGGAGATGCGCGCAGGGGGCAACGGGAGAGAGAGGGTCTCGGCGGGGGGAGGCGGGGGAGGGCTGCCGCCGGGGCTTCGGGCGCTGCCCCGGGGAGGGGGGCGGGACGAGCGCCGGGCAGCGGGCGGGGCGGGGGGTGGGTCAGGGCGCAGCCGCCTCCGCGGCCGTCCCGGCTCCCGGTGCGGCGGCGGGGACGGGCGGCGGGTGGCGCAGGTAGCGGCCCACCGGTCCGTGCGGCCCCCCCGCCGCCACGTCGAGGGGGAGGCGGCCGCGGCCGTCGGGCAGGTCGAGGCGCGCCCCGGCGCGGTGCAGCGCCGCCAGCGTCTCCAGGAAGCCAGCGCGGGCCGCGTCGTGGGCCGGGAGGGATCCGGTGCGCGGGTCGGGGCGGTTGGGGTCGGCTCCGCGCTGCAGCAGCAGCTCGGCCACCCGCGGGCTGCCCAGCATCATCACCTGCGGGGAGAGACAGCGTCAGCGGCGGCGGCGGCGGCGCCCGCCCCGCCCGCTCAGCCGCGGAGCTGCGCGGAGCAGCGCGGCTGCGGAGAGCCGCGGCGGGGCAGGTGGGGTGGGTAGTGGGGACGGCGGCGGCTGTGGGCTGGGAGGCTGCGGGGCTGGGATGTCTTCTGGGCATAGTTTTCCTGCGTCAGCTCTTTGTAGCTGTGACCCGCGTCGGTGCGCACGGCTGTACTCGACCATCCGTCGGGGTGGGTGCCGTCCAACCTGGGGTGTTCTATGATAAAATACTAGCTGCGATGCCTGTGACTTCCAGACTAGGTGCTACACGTCCGTACGTTCTGTTCCACTTTTTGTGCCATTTCTAGATACCATGGCATACACAGTACTTGTGGGGTGTGTATACGCACGCACACATACATATGTATGTACACACATATATACGTAGGTATACATACACACACACAATCTGTATGCCATTTACATATACCACCTATATATGTACCATTCATTGTACCATAAATAGTGCGTGTGCCTGTCTGTGTGTATACAAACACACATATATATGTACACACAGACAGGCGCGCACACACACTGTATATATCTATGCACACTGTGTATTCTGTGACAGCCCTCAGGAGCCTTGCGTTAAGCCTCCTGCCGCTTAGGGTGCGTTACTGATTTACCCCTGGAGAGCGGGGCTCGCAGCACAGCAAGCACCGCCTGACAAGGCAGTTAGTTGGGTGTAACGGCCCTGGCAGTGGTTTGGCTCTTTTCAGTGCCCGGTGTGGATTTCCCCCCCTCCCGAGTTCTTGATCGAGCCCTTTTTCTCTCTCTCTTTCTCAGCTCTGGCTAAACCTGCGCTGCTTCTCACAGGAGCAAGGGAAGCTCTTGAGTACCCACGGGTAACGCACAAAACTTTCCTTCTGAAGCCCCAATGCCACTCTGCAGCTGAACCAAAAGCAGAAACTTCTGGCAAGGTCTGATCACGCACGATTGAACAAAAGCAAAACAAAAAAGAAACAAACAAAAACAACAAGCAAACAAACAGAAGAATGTGACACTTGGGGTTTTACTTCCCGCATTGTCCTGGTTGTTTTCAATGGAATTTTAACCTCTATAAATCGAGTCTTAACACTGTAGAAAATACCTTGAGACAATAGGTTTTCTCGTTATTTTCTTTCTCGAGAGAATTTGGTTATGGACTACAAATATTTGGTTTTATTTATCATAGAAGTGCAAAAGTGCTTATAAATTTCATAATTCGTAAATTCCTGCAGAGGTTAAATTTTTCAGGAAGATATAGAAAGTCCACATGTGAGAGTGGCAGCCATTTTGCAAAGTGTTTGTCAGGGAAACAGAACTTAATCTCACTCTGACATGGGGGGAGGAGAGAGAAAATTTACAACAATTTGGAGACCCTTTTCATCTGGAATTTGAACCTACAACAGAAACAAAACGAATAACTTTCTCAGTGCCTTTCTCAGCAGCTTACTTTAGGAAAATATTTCTTTATCCATATGAAGTGCAAGGACCAAAATGGCTGTTCAGTTAGCTGGTGAATCATTAAATATATGCTTCAAATGACAACTCGAGAAAACCTTTTCATGAAATACACAGCTCCAGTTTAAATCACAGTACCTTAATCGTTCGATGAGCATTTAAAAAACTTTCAGCTTAAGTACGTCGATTAAAATAACACACTTCTAGCTCTCAAAATGCCTGGGAAGCAACTCCACTACACACTGGTACTTGTAATAGCCATCAATTAATACTACCACTATTGATGAATAGTGAATATTAAAAATACTAATAATAATACTGGCGACTACTAATATATACCTAATTTCGAGTTACAGTTTCTACTCAGTGACAATTTCTACGCCGCCTTCTGTGCTGTTCTTTCACATGAATATATTAGTAAGGGACCCCACTTCGATTTCCTTGGGGAAAAAGACCCATTAAGGCTGTATTTAAAACAAAAAAAACAAACAAGAAAAGCTGATCGAAGCGCAGGCAACTCCCTGAACCCATCTGGAAGCGGATTTTGCAGTCCCGCTTCTCCTTCTGAATACCCTCTAGCATAATTCGTTTGCTGCCAGCCGTGCCCCTCTAAACTCCATCTAGCATTCGCAGGAGGGCGAGGGTTCAGAAAAGCGCCCGCTTGTATTCGGGCAGCTGCGGCTGCAGTCCGGCTCTGATAACAACAATAAATACTCACTCAAAACCCGAAATTCCGTGTCCCCCCCCCCGCCAGCGTGGCAGAGGACAGCTCCCCCCACCCGTCCCTCACCCCCACCCGCCGGTGCTCCGTACCTGGAGCGGGGTCCTCCCAAAAGAGTTGGTCCCGTTGGGATCCGCGCCCGCGTCCAGGAGCTTCCGCACCTCCTCGCGGTCCCCGCAGGCGGCGGCGCTGCACAGACGGTCGCCGGAACCCTCGCTCCGGGGGGACCCCTGCATCGCCCCCGCCGGCCCGAACCGCAGGGCCGCCCCTGGCTTTCAGTCTCCCCAGAGAACCTCCCCCTCCGCAGCTCCTCCTCCCCGAGGGCAGCGGCCGCCCCCCGGCCCCCCCATCCGGGGAAGGGGGCCCACGGGCCACGGGCACGGCCCTGCTTACCCCCCACCCCCCCGCCCCGCACACCCCGGGCGGGGCAGGGCGCTGCAGCCTGTGTGACCCCCGCCCCCGGCTCCAAGCCGGGAGAGGAGCACGGTCCTGGCGGCTGCGGTTAAAATCCGCGCACCCTCCCTGGGAGGGCGCGGGGGGGAGGGGGGGGGCGGGGGGGTGGGGTACCGGCAACCTGCTCCCCAAGCTGAGAGCTGGGGGCAGCTCGGCAGCCCCGCGGGGCAGCGCGGTTTCACACCCCCCGAGGGCGCGGGGCGGCTCCCGCGGGGGCTGCCTTCCTCCGGGGGCGCCGTCGGTGCGAGAGAAGGAAGGGGATGGGGGCTGCGGCCCTGTGCGCCCCCCACCCCCTATATTGGGGTGGGTGGGGGTGGGTGACGGCAGGGGAGGGGGGCTCAGCCCCACAGGCAAACGGCTTCTGCGGGCTGGCCGGGCCGGGGCAGATACCACGGCCCGGGCAGGTGGGACGC
This sequence comes from Aquila chrysaetos chrysaetos, assembly GCF_900496995.4. Taxonomy (NCBI): domain Eukaryota; kingdom Metazoa; phylum Chordata; class Aves; order Accipitriformes; family Accipitridae; genus Aquila; species Aquila chrysaetos. The sequence continues at coordinate 16,805,974 of NC_044030.1, read as the reverse complement.
GCCCCGCGGCTACCTTGCGTGGGACGGGCCCGGGGGGGGGACGACACGGGACCAGAGCATTCCCTGAGGGGCAGAGAGGGAGTCTTGTGCGAGGGACGGATTTAGCTTCTGCCCCCGGAGCGGGACCCTGCCCTGCCCCGAGCCCCTGCGAGCGGTGGGTCTGGGGTCCGTCCCTCCGTCCCGCCGCCGGCCGGGAGCAGGCGGCCCGGATGAGGAAGAAAGCCGTGCCCGCAGGAAGTCTGCGATCCACCTAATGGCACCCGGCAGAAGAGGAACGCTTCACCCGGCCCCGCGGGAGCCTCTCGCCGGCAGGAAAGCCGCGGCGAGACCCAGCCGGTGTAAGGTACGGCTCCAGCCCGGCAGCCGCAGGTCGGGCAGGGCCTCGCCTTGCCGCTGTGAAGGTGTCCGTCCCCCCCCCCCCAAAAAGCACCTGACTCCTCCCCTTGCTTTCCGCCCTTCCACTCACCCCTCCTGGACCAAGCAGCTCCCCGCTGCGGGGCCCGGGGTGGTCCGTGACACACGCCCACCCCCCTCACCCCCCCAAGCGACCCCCCCACCGAGGGGAGCGGGGCGATCGGCCCCACGGGGGTCCGCGCAGCGCCCACGACCCGGGGCTCGAAGGTTTTGTTCTGCCACGTCGGAGCTAAGGGCAGACCTGGGTAAGAAAGAGACAAGGCGGAGGAGGGGGTTAAGGCAACGCGGGGAGCGGGGCATCGCGGAGCCACCGCCGGGGTCGGACAGTAAAGTCAGCAAATACAGAAAACAGGCTAAGGAGGTTCTTTAGGGGCTTTTTCCTTTTTTTTTTTTCTCCCCCCCCCCCCCCCCCCCAATGTCAGTTCCCTAATGTCCTCTTTTTAATTGTAGAAAGCCGGTGCGATTGCCACAGAAGGAGTACCTGCCGTGCAGATGCACCTTTGTTCCCTTCGGCGTTAACCTCCCCCCGCCGCTCGGGCACATGAACAGCATTGCGTGGCGAAAGGGGAAAACAGGCGATTTTATGTCTACATGTACCAACGGCTGAAAGGCAGAGGCATCCTTGGATGAGGAGGAATAAACACAATTTTTTTCCTGCGCAGACAAGTTGGGGGTTCACTGAAATTTCCTCATTTGGAGGCTTTCTGAGCCTTCCTCGCCAAGTTTCTGGGGAAACTGGCGTTGCAAGAGCAGGGTACGACATTTGAAGGGGGCTTGGGTAGGGTGAGATGCCCGCTCGGCAAGGACCTGCGGTGAGCTCCCATGCACCGTGGTTTCGCTGCAGCGCATGGTGCAGAGTGGACCCCAGGGCTGGCAGGCGATTACATAAAATAAAATAAAATAAAATAAAATAAAATAAAATAAAATAAGTAAGAAATTAAAAAAAATCATCAAATAAAGTTTAAAAGTGGATTTTTAAAAAATCCGTAACGTCTGAGAAATTAAAAGGGAAGGATCCTCCACCCAACAGGCACAGTGCCCTCCAGTCCTTCATGCACTCTCTGCCATTAATGATAGCCTTGTAGAGGTAAATCCAAGGAGAAAACCTTGGTTATGTGTGTCAGGTGTCTTAAAATTCCAAATCAATATTGAGGTGCGGCAGGGTAGCGTATTATCACTGGCTAATCTTGCTTTCTGTGAAATAGCACTGATAGTGCATTTTATGCATCTCTGTGTGTGTGTATAAATATATGCATGCGTGTCTTTTTGTGAATATATAAGCATAAAAAAATGTATACACTCACACGTCAACATATTTGTAAGTGAAGACGTTACTAGATGAGTCGGAGGGCCTGTCTACATCTCCATCCCTGCTAAAATCTGTTAAAAGCTACGAAATAGCACAATGGCGTGAGACAACAAATACGGTCCTGTGCTAACAACTACTGACCCTCCAAATTACTTATCAAAGCTACTGGACCATTAAAACGACACAATTTTAAGTTACAGTATTGAAGTCATATGATTTTTTTCCCCCCACAAATGCAAATCCTATTTTGCACAATTCTCGTACCAACAAACGACCTCAAATTAATCGAAGCATAACAACACACGGTCATAGCTGAAGTTAGGGAAATAACAGCCGAGCCCATGCTAATGTGTTTTGAAAGCGACCCTTGTGTTACACCTGTATCTTGGAGGAAGGGAGGAGAAACCACCTTCTCTCCCCAACAAACCTTACTGCAAAGATATTTCCCTGAAGGAAAAACAAAAACAAAAAAATCGATCCGCGTTAAGCAGTTTCCCTATCCTACATTTCTCCTCTTATTTCTTTTTAAAGTCGCTGTTTAACAATATAGATCTTTCTTTGACACTGAAAACAGATCCATTTTAATACTACAATACGCCAATCCTCCAAATTGTTCTCAGACGTTTTGATAATAGCATACAGGATGGAAAAGGTAATTTTCAGTTACCAAAAGCAGCCATCTTATGCCCTGTTTAAGGCTTGGCAAGTACTACCCTTTTAACGAAAATAATTATAATAAAAAAATAATTTAAAAAATGTACTTCAAAACATTTACGTGAGTTATTTTATCATCTAACGAGTACTTCGGTAATAAGTTTAGGGTTAATTAAATAGTACAAAGAGACACACTATAGAGAACATAATACTGGGATCTCCTCGCCTGTAAATAGGCAAAAAAAGCACACGAAGGGAGGTGTGGGGGGTGCAATAGAGAAGTTGCATGGAAGTAACCTGATTTACAATTAAGGGGGGGTGGAAAAAACAGTTCTTTGGAGTTATGCTAAAAATTAAGCAAAAATGATAAAGGAAATAGCTAAACATTATCATTCTACTCTTCAACTTGAAATGTCACTATATTCGCAAAGATAATTATCCTCATTACACATATTGGGTAAGAACAGAAAAATCTAGCGCCTTAATTTTAGACCTTTAGAAGTTGTGCCACAGAGGTGTCTTTTGAACATAAAAATGCGCCCCCCCGCCGAAGCCAAAACCCCTACCAACAACCTGCAATAACAAAGAATAAATACGATGGTTTCTGTTTTGCGAGTCGTGTGATATAAACTTGTGCAGGGAGCATTTGTGAATGTAATATGCTGCCCTAAGTAGCTGTGAAAATATCCCTAGATACTTTGACATTTTTCTTAGAAACCCTCCATAAAATTTTAGATACATATTCTTTCGGTACCTCGTTTTGGGCTATGGAGTCATCGGCAAGTAAAACGACCTAATGGCTCTGGATAATCACCTAATAATTTACAAAAAGTAACTAAGCATTCATGAGGCAAAATATTCCCTTCCTTTAAAAAAAAAAAAAAAAAAAAAAAAAAAAGACAAATCACAAATAAACATACATGCACACAAAAGGCAAAACAGATAAAATCTCTTCCATCGTCCTAAGAAATAAGTAGATTCAGATGCTGCAAGAAAAATATCTCATGGTGTGGCCAATGCCCTGCCCGGGTGGGCAGCTGTAGGATTGCCCCTATCAGCCAGTTTTTGAGTGTCGGTCCTCGTCTCAGACCCACTCGGGGTTCAGAAGCAGCTTCATGGACGCTGTTTCAGCAAAAGAGTGTCTCTAACTCTGCTCGAGGAGTGTTAACATTTTCTTTGTTCCATCTAGTTAATTAAGCAATTTAATTTTGAACGAACCTTGAGAATAGGACCAGTCTCTCTAAATAGGCAGTAAGGGCAAAAAGAGCTGTTTTCTCTTTATTTCTAAACTTATTTTCCCCCCTGAAATAGATTCCCATCTAATCCAAATATGAAGCCACCCTCTACCTGCGGACTGCGGCCCGAAATACTGTGGGTTCAGGGTTCGCTGTCTCCGAGCTGCCAAAATATTTATGCATTACTTTTGTGACTGTAATGTTGTTACATCCTATTATGGAAGGAGTACGGTTAGGCAAAAGGGAAAATCTCATCTTTTTTTAGATTAAACACACCCGCTTGTTTTACCCCTCCCCAGCCCCTTCAGAATCAGATTTTCAGCACATTTCAGTGACTATTTTAGACGTAACTGGCATTTGAGAAGAACACGATCTTCCCCATGAAAAGCTTGGGGGGGGGGGGGGGAGAAGCAGCAGCATTTAGAGCAAGTGTGAAAATAGAGAGAAAAAAATTGCCACACTGCCTGATCCATAAGAGGGTTTTGTCCTTGCTACAGCGAATTTACTTCGAGATAATCAGCACCTTCATATTTATATTTTATATTCGAGATTCGTGCATTTCAGGTCAGCCAGGGTTTATAGTTTCTTTTTTCCCCCATTTAGTATAAGATGAAGAAATTAGGCCTACTACTAATTCAAGAAACGAGGGATCTGAAGGTAACAAGGAAAACTGGATGTTTTTTCTGGTTTATATATATGTGTGTGTGTGTGTGTATCTCCCCACACTTGATATTCAATAAAGTGCTGAAAGTGATATAACCAGAGACTGGAGCAGGCAAACTGTGAATTGATTTATCTCCACACCTCAAGTCCTATGAAGGGTTTAATTTATATATTTAATTAATTTATATATAATTTTAATATATAAAATCTCTATTTTTGTAGATCTTTTCAGGCACATATTTCCACTTTCCTTCTCTTCCACCTCTGTCCTTCTCCAGTCTGTGCTCTGGATTAGAGGAGGTTGTGGACTCCTCTAATGACCCCTACGAGGATTTTGCAGAACAATCCTCAAATACTCCTCAAAATTAATATTCTCTTTATTATTCATTATGTGTCTAATTATGTGTAATGATCGAGGCCTAAGCTGCGCCGTGCAGATCCGCAGCAATCCGATTTTGCATTCTGCCGTCAGGAGAAAGTCTCTAAAAACGTCTGCACCTCGGGTGTCTCTCAAGGTCCTTTACACGTCTGTGTTTTAATTACTCTTTCTGACGCTGCTCAGCCGCTCTGACCCTTGTTGCGCATATTTATATAACAGCAAGGGAAGGCAAAGTAGGCCACTGTATTTCACTGTCATTTACAACAGTGCAAAGTAACACACGCTCGGAAAACAGTGGCCATTTTCTCTCTTCAGAGCAATAGTTATGTTCCTTGTTCTGCAAATGTTGGTAAGGGGTGGTGGGATTGTTTTTTCTAAATCAGCCATAGAGAAAACAAAACCAAAAACTTCTCAAGGGGGAAAAAAAGGCAGCAGCAAGGTACAGTAACTTTTCAAGAACCTGTCGCTTCCTACTGCGTTAAAAAAAAAAACCCAACCAAAAACAAAACAAAACAAAAAGAATAACCCGCACGCCTGTACAAACCTCACGTGTTCCCAGTGCAATCTGAGCATGTGGCGCGGAGAGGGCTCCGCGGGCGCTGCGCGACCGGGCAGCCGCGGCGAGCGGGCACCCCGCTCCCCCCGGGAGGAGGGCCAGCGCCTCCCGCTCCTGCCGCCCCGTCGGGCCGTCCGCCACCACCGGGGCCTGCCTTCCCAGAACACCCCCCCTCCTTCCCCCCCCCAGCCCCAGCAGCCCCGCTCCCCGGAGGCCCTACCTGGGCCGGGGGCTCCCGCGGCGCCGCCTCCGCAGGACCAGCAGCAGGGCGAGCCGCGGCGGCCGGCACCGCCCCAGCGCCCAGACGACACCGCGGAGGATGCGCCAGGCCAGCGCCCGGGCCCGGCGCAGGCTGCGGGCGCGCCGAAAGCGGACGGTGCACCTTATCCGGGGGGTCATGGGTGCGGCGGAGCCCCCGGCGTGCCGCGCTAGAAATACCTCCCCGGCGGGGCCCCACCGGTGAATCGGCCCTCTCACCCTCCATTCATTGGAGAGGACTTTCTGGCGTGTTTTTTTTTTTTTTTTTTTTTTCCTCTCCCCTTCTTTTTCTTTCTTTTTTTTTTTTTTTTCTTTTCCGTTTGACTAATTTCGACTCCCCATTTCGCCTTACCTCCCTCCCTCCCCGCCCCCCCCCCCCCCCGCCCTTAAACGCCTCCCACGATGATGGCTCCCGCCTCGAAAGCGGGCGAAGGAGGACCGGCGGCGGGGGATGGGGACGGGGGAGGCCGCCGGCTCCTCTTCCCTCCCACCGGCTCGCCCCGAGGAGCACCACCACCGAACGCGCGTGGAGGCCGGCCAATCGCAGGGCGCTCCCCTGCTTTCAAATAAAGCCTTGACGACATGTCCTTGCCCCCCCGCCCCCCCCCGTCCGTCCGTCCCCTCCAAACACGCCGCCTCCCGCTCCCCTGGTGCGGGGGGGGTGGTGCTGGTGGTGGTGCTGGTGGTGATTCTGTTCTTTTTCTTGTTGTTCGGTCGGTTTTAGACCTCGCTCCCTTCGGGAGCCCCTCGGCGGGGCGGGGGCTGCGGCGGCTTGGCGCACCGCCACTCCAGCCCGTTCCCCCGGGGCCCGCGTTTGTCCCCCGGGCAGGCGGCTAGCGGATCCCTGCCGCTTTAAAAGCGCAGGCCAGTATTGGCCCGGGCGAGCAGCTATTTCCTTGTCACATGGTCATTTGAACGCGACGCGGGGCCGTTGCGTAGCGGAGCGAAAAAAAAAAAAAAAGGGAAAAAAAAAAAAAAAAGCGGATCTCGTCTCCCCCCGCCGGTAACCGAAACGGGTAATTAACTGTTTCCTCTCCCCCGACTTTCTTCCCGGTCGTGCACCGCGGTGCCAGACCGCTTTGTTTTCGGTTTGAAGGGTGAGATTTTGGGGCCGGGACGGGGGTGTGGGGGGAGTAGCGGAGGAGCGCTCAAAAGCTCCGAGCAACCTGCCGGCGCTCCCCTCCCGAGCCGGCTCCAGGCGCTGCCGCGCGGACCGCCGGAGGGGTGCTGAGCCCCCCGACAGTCGGTGCTGAGCGGGGCCTGCCGTCCGGCAGAGGATCTCTGGGCGGCGGGGGACGGGGGGGCTGTTGCTGGTGGTGGTGGTGGTAGGGGTGTCCCGCTCCGCCCCCTCCCCGTTCTGCCCCCGTCCCCGGGACCCCCTCTGCCTGCACATCCCCCCTCCCAGGGTGTGGGGTACCTCGGCGCGAAGCGCGGGGAAGGGTGATGATCGGGAGGGTGTCGGTCCTGCAGGCGCATCTTCGCCTTCCCCGGCTGCGGCGGGGCCCTGCTCGGCACGGCGCGGCTGGACGCGGAGCTGGGGGTGCAGGGACTGGAGGGAGCCGGCGGGGAAGGCTCCGGAGTGGGGAGGCATCGCGGCAGCCCCTGGGAGGGCTGGTGGACATACGCGTATGCAACACCACCCCCCCCACCCCCAATAACAAACACCTCCTTCTCTCGGCTGGACAAACAGTAATAACACCGATGTCAACAGAAGTTTCCTTCTTCGGCCGGGGCACGGAGTAACCCTCACAACAATGCTAATAAAGAAGAGCCTGTAATGGTTTCTCCTGGACCGAGTCCGATTTCAAGCCTGGGAAATGGGTGAGTGAAAACAGCCATTTCGAAATGAAAGCAGCTCTCCGAGAGATGCTGCCTTTTTTTTTTTTTTCCCCCCCCCCCTTTTTTTTTTTTTTTTTTTTTTTTTTTTTCCCTTCCCTTCTCTTCCCTTCCCTCCCGTGACGACTCCTCCCCGACAGGCAAGGCAAAACTGAGAGAAATGAATGCCTGCCTGGCTGCATGATGCAGGTGCTGGAGCAGTGCTGGGAGGATGAACCGACAGTTTTGGCAATAGAAACCAAATACCCACCAACGCTGAATGCATGGCCGAGCCGGGCCGGAGGAGCATCTCGTAGTGCACAGGGCGCAAACCATGCCGCCAGAGGGTTGTGTGTGCATGTGTATGTGTGCGTGGAGTTTGTGCACATGTACTTACTTACAGCTGCTATATTAAAAATAAAAAGTGCGAGGTGTCTGAGATGTTAAACGTAATTATTTTAGGGCTTTCTCGAAATATATGTTGCTGCTGCTGTCTGTTGTTAACCATTACTATTCTTCTTTTCAGGGAGGACTCCAAGACCTGGAGCTGATGCTGCTGCCAGAAGAAAAGGTGCCTGTGGAAGCTCCCGCAGCTGAGCAGGATTGTGTTGGGGACCCCAATCCTCCGACGGGGTGAGTAGCCCCCATCGTGGGCCTAGCCGGGGCAGGGGCTCCAGACCTATGGTGTGAGGCAGATTTATAGCAATTAGGCATTTAGCCCTGCTGGATTTTGAGGGCATATTCTGCTCGTTTGGTGTGGTCAGCCTAGGAAAGTCTGTTATTTCCCTGCCACGTTAATTTTTTTTTATATTATTATTATAATTTTATTTTATTTTTTATGTTTTATTTTTATTGTTGTTGTTGTTGTTTCATAAGCTGCAATGGAAATACTCAAAATTTTAAAATCTAATTCTGCTTCTTAGAGAAAACGACCTTTTAAAATAGGAATACTGGTCTAACTGAGATTGGAAGTGCAGTTTATTAGACCCTTACTTTTCTGTAAAGAGGGTGGTCAGGCTCTAGACGTGACCTGTCTCCATGTCTGGTCCCAGCTCCATCCCAGTTCCCTCAGGCATGGGATGCAGGTGCTTGACTGCTGCATCCCCAGTGTCGTCCTTGGTTCGCTTATGGCTATGCCACGTACTAAGAGAGAACACAGTACAATTTCGTAAGGTGGTATCGCCGCATATTGTAATTTTATATCTTTTTATTTAAACATATGTATAAAATACATATTCTAGGCACCCTTACAATAACCAAGCATGAATATAGACTAAATATAATGCGAATTTTTTGTACATATTTATTTGCATGTAATATAGTTATAATTAAACACAAGAGGATTACTTATACAAATAATTGATAAGCAAATACATAGGCTTGATACATAATATAATATTTTTTATATATATATGCATGTTACGTATATAGATATTACCTCGATCTATGACGTACATAAATGGCAAAACTACATATTTATAGCGTGCCAGCCGATACAAAGTAATTATAACGCACGCATCGTATGAAATTATGTTGTAATAAATAACATGTTCTAATACGTTATATAAAAGTACTTATATAATATTTTTTAATGTGTATGTGTGAAATATCTGGGGGTTGGACACTCTGTAGGGACGCAGAATGAAAAGAAATCTTCTTCCCCTTTAATTCTCCGCAGGCGGCTCTGCCAAGCGCCCAGGGTTTGCACGGGGCAACGGGACCAGACCTCTCCCGCTGCCCCGCCTCTCTTCTCCTTCCCCGTCCGAGCACGGCCCCGCGTGGGGCCCGGGGGGGAGGCAGGTTCTCCCACTCGTGCGGCAGGAGCCCCGTCCTCGCCGCCTGCCTCACCGCCCTACCCGCCGCTGCCCGACCCCTTCTTCCCGCTGCCCAGCGCCGGGGGTCGGGGACCGGCAGCGGCGGCGAGCAGGTTTCCCCGGCCGTCCGCTTCCCCGCGGCGAAGGCCGGGCTGCCGCCGTGGCTTTCCTGCGGGATGCTCACGCCCGGCTTGCTTACCCGCGCCGAGGCTGTCAGGGAAACGTGGAGCAGCTCTCCGATCGTGAACCTGCCCCTCGCCCCGGCTCGTCCTCCTGCTAGCAGCACAGCCGTTACAACCGCTTGTTGTTGCAACGGCTCGTTTGTTTCTTTACCAAACGTGCCACCTTCGAGCAGCTTGGGAAGCCCTGGGGCCGAGCTAGGACGCACGATTTTTGGTTTTTAGTTCCGCGCCGCCTTCCATTTGCAACCGTCGTCATGATGTCTTCAAAATACTGTTAAACGTACAGTAACTCTGGGAAGGTCACCTGCAAGTTGGTAAAACATCTATTACTTCAAGCGAGGGCGGTATCGGGCTTGCAGAGACACAAATCGCTCTTTATCTGCTCCCTCCAGGTCCCATGTTTACAACCGTCATGAGAAGAGCCACGGATGTGCCACGGGCCCATGCACAGACTTGCACAGCATCTTACGTGGTTGTAAGAAGGCATTTGCCAAAGCCGCAATCGCACCAGGAAGCCTCAGTTCCCCGCTGTCCCGGCCGGTTTTGCCAGGGAGAGGCAGAGACTGGCTTCGGCTCCCCTTGAGTCCCACTTAATCTGAGTCTGAAATCAAACGGGGAGCAGTCGGCTCGGGCCCGGGAGAGCCCGGAGCCTTTGCCGCTCCCTTCAGACGGGGGGCTGGGAAGTGCGAGTGGAGAGCCCCGGGGAGGAGGGTGAACAGAAAGCCCAGACGCCGTCCTGTCAAAATACGAGGGATTTATTGTGCCATTTCTGTGAGGGGGGTGTCCTTCATATATATTTCACTTCACAGCTTTTGTGCTCTCGCGTGAAAAGGGGAGAGCATGCAGGGGCGTGGGGTTTCGAGTGCAGGGTAGCATGCAGGCGCGTGCAAAGAGTAGACCAGAAACGATACATATCCCGCGGGCCCTTCGAGCATCCGAGCGGGGAAACGCGACTCGGGGTGGGGGGTGGGGGGTGGTGGTGATGGTGGGGGCGGTGGTGGTGGTATTTACGGCGCGTGAGGGCTGCTCGACTTCGCGTCTCCCGAGGCGGGCGCGGGCAATAAATTAGAGGATGGCATCGCGCAGGACGGGGGGGGCTAGGTGCGGGGCGGCGGGTGGCGCAGGTAGCGGCCCACCGGTCCGTGCGGCCCCCCCCGCCGCCACGTCGAGGGGGAGGCGGCCGCGGCCGTCGGGCAGGTCGAGGCGCGCCCCGGCGCGGTGCAGCGCCGCCAGCGTCTCCAGGAAGCCAGCGCGGGCCGCGTCGTGGGCCGGGAGGGATCCGGTGCGCGGGTCGGGGCGGTTGGGGTCGGCTCCGCGCTGCAGCAGCAGCTCGGCCACCCGCGGGCTGCCCAGCATCATCACCTGCGGGGAGAGACAGCGTCAGCGGCGGCGGCGCCTGCCCCGCTCAGGCACCCTCGTTCAGCCCCGCAGGAGCGGGGATCGCCCGCGGAAAGGAGCGGAGAATCCGCGGGTGAGGCCTAGAGATCGGCTCCGGAGTCGCTGCGGACGGCGGGATGCACGGACGCGGCGGGAGCGTTGGGCGGCCGAGGGAAACCCTCCAGGTGGGGCAGAGCGGCGCGGAAGACCCGTTGGGGCCGGGGCGTGCGGGCCTCCACCCGGGGCTGCTCCGCGAAAGGAGCCGGCGGGGGGGGGGGTCGGGGCGGAGGGCGGAGGGACGGGCAGGGTGGAGGGACCGGGGGAGTGGGCTCGCCCTTTTCCCGGCGCACCCCTGCAGGAACCGAGGGCTAGTCCCGAGCCGCTTTGCAAGGGCCACAGCGGAACCGTGCCAGTGGGGCCGCTCCCGGGGGCTGCCGCCGTCCCGCTCTCACCCGGGAAGCTTTTCCAGGAGGTCCTTGGCAAGGGGACACGCGTGTGCAGGGAAGCTGCCCTCCCTGCAGCGCGGAGCCCGCGCTTCCCTCGCCCTCAGGGGAGACTCAAACCGCACCTTTAACCTGCCCCCCCGCCCGCCCAGTGCAGCACCAAAACTCCCGGGAGCCCCCCGGCTCGGGCTCACCGTTTTCTAAGCTGCCTTTCTCCCCCCGCGCACCCGGCGGGGCGTTCAGCGCACGGGCTAAATCCCTGCTGCGCAAAGGTGCAGAAAAAAACACGCCGGGGGACGGCATCGGATACGTTGTTTCGAGAGAAATGCTGCACCGACATTTTGTAGGATAGAGTTTCGCAAGCACTGGCCGTAAAACTTAAATATAACTTCTCAGATTATTCCCGTTTCGTTTTATTTTGAAAATTTAAGAAGAAGCTGGCTAGAACTACCTCGGAAATCGACACGGCTTTATAAATCTAGTACCTACTACTCCTCCGGGCATTACATCTATCTACACGTTCACGCGACTGTAAAATGTAGGCAGACTGACCCCCCCCAGGGACTGCTAGCTTTCTACCTGCAGGGTCTGCTGGGCAAGGCTATTGCACCCAGATGTTTCTGCTCGTAACGGCCAGTCAATATATCGTGAGAGTCAGTGAATACACTTTTTTCACGGGAGAGGTGAGGAAAAATACTAATAGGTGTATAAATCAGAAGACGAGGTATGATGAAAGGGTAATTCTTTCTGAAAAGGTGACTCGTTACTTTTTATTGCACGTTTATTGCGAGATGAGCATTAAAGCTCTCGGTTTTGAGTCACCCTATTTCAGCTGGTTTAAGTCAGGGGTTGCTAAGACTAAAACCTCTCTCTTGCGGCCGTCACAGACTTTCGCCTTTCCAGCAAGGCGAGAAGAACCGCCGCCCCGGGCCGCTGCCGCGGCAGCCGAGCGCAGCCGTCGGGGGGCGGCCGGCTCCCGGAGGATGCCCCGGGGCTGCCGCCGCCGCTCCTCGGGCACGGAGGGACCGCTGCCCCCGCCCCGCCGCCCGCACCCCCACTAGCCCCATCACCCCCATCACCCGCACCCCCAGCCCCCTCCCCGGGCCTCCCTACCTGGATGGGGGTCCGGCCGTAGGAATTGACGCCGTTGGGGTCCGCCGCGCCGTCCAGCAGCTCCTTCAGGCGCTGCAGGTCGCCGCGAGCGGCGGCGTTGGCCAGCTCGTCCGCGACCGTGCTGCTCGTCCGCCGAGCCATGCTCCGGGCTCGCCTCGGTCTCACGCGCGCTGCCGGTCGGGGGTCGCAGAGAACTGCAGCCTCTCCTTGGTCTCCCCACGCTGCCCGGGGCTGGCGACGACGGCGGCCCGCGAGGGGCGCCCTGCCCATGGGAGCGCTCGGCCCCGCCGCTCCGCGCCGCTGGCCGCTCTGGGCACACGGGGCAGCGCAGCGCAGCGCGGCTCGGCTCCGCCCCGGCCCTAGCCCTAGCCTTAGCCCTAGCCCTGGCTCTGGCTCCGTCCCCGGCCTCGGCCTTGGCCCGGGATTTCCTGTCCGGTGCCGTCGCGGGGACCGCTTCCACCTGCAAGGACGCGACGGAGCCTCCCGCCGCTGTTTTTCGCCGCACAGCTGCTGCCGCTCCGCTCTTCTCCGCTCCGCTCCGCCCCGGCCCGCCCCGGCCCGGTCCCGCGGGCCCCGCCTCGCCCCTGCGCCCGTGTCACCGTCACCGCGGTGGAGCACAGCGGCCGCGGCCGGTCCCCGGCCTTGCTCCGACGGGGCGGGGCGCCTTGCGCTGCCCTCTGAGGGCCGGGGGGGGGCCGGCCTCCCGGGAGGGCGTCCGGCGGCGAGGCGGTCTCTCCTCCCCATCCCCCCCCCCCCCCCCCGCCCCCGAGAGGAGAAGGGGCCCGCGGGAAGAGCAGGAGGAAAGGGAGCAAAAGGCTTTTGTTTAACGAGAGCGGGATTTAAGGACGAGAGCGGGCCGAGGACTGCGGGCCGAGTGTCAACGGGGCTCCGCCACCGTCCCGGCAGGCGCGCTCGCCCTGGCGCTGCCTCCCCGCACAATCCGGACACCCATAGGTAGCCGAGGCGCAGAAGGCGGAGGTGGCCGCCCTTCTTCCCCCTTCTCCTCGGGTGAACCGACAGCTCTTCCCAGCTTTTTGCGTCGGCACGGCCGCTTAGTAGCAGAGAGTGGGCGCAGCGGCGCAGAAAGCCTGCGCGGAGGTACGAGCCGCGGCTGCGACGCCTCCACCCTCCGCCTGAACGGGCTGGTTTTTCTTTTTTTTTTTTTTTAATGAAAAAAATTCGGCAGGTCGAGACTTTGAACCCTTCCTCCAAACAAAGGCCCCGGAGGACGGGCAAGCGCTCCTTCGGCACGGCAAGGTGTTTGCGCGGCTCCGCGCACACGCCCGGCGGAGAGCCAGCCCCGGAGTGAGCGGCGGCTGAGGGCGGGATGCCGCGGGGCGGGGCGGGGCGGGGCGGGGCTGGGCGGGGCGCGGGGGGCGCGGGGCGGTGGCAGCACCACGGACAGCTCCCCCCCCCCCCCTTCCCCGGGCGCCGCGCCGCCCCGCGCCGCCCCGCGCCGCCCCGCCCCGCCCCGCCCGCCGGGCCGGGTCACCCTCCGCCGCGGGCGTGTTGACCGGCGCCTCTTGTCACCCGCTGCTCCCCGGGGGAAAAACCTGCCGGAGACTGAGGGGAAGGGAGAGCTCCTCACTTCTTCGTTCAGGCACGTTTCACGGCGCTGCTTCTTGAGGCTTGTAACTGCCCTTGCTTCCTTCACCGTAACGTGTCACGAAAGTGACCTATTTCCTCACCTTAGCGCACGGACGCGACCTTTGCCAGATGCATGGGACCTCTAAGCTCATTCTCTTGGGAAGTCTGCAATCCCAATTCTACCCCGTGTCGCCGTTCCCCACTTTTTAGGCTGTTGCCAATCATGCTGCCCACGTGCTCGCCTGCATCTTTATCTAAAACGATGTCAAATGTCAAAACAATGAAATTATTTTCTTGGCCTAATACTTTAGAAAGGCACAGCTATGCTACCAGGAAAGCGCTCTGTTTTCAGTACCAAGTGGTGCAGGTGATTTCCACCAGCAGCAAACAAAAGAATGCCAGCTGGCGTGGCCAGTGAAGACTGTCTATGTAAAGGTTAAGTTTGTGGTTCTATTTACAATGCTTGGCCTGTTCCTATAATCAAATCAGCCTATTGCCAACTTCTGCTTCTTCACTTGCACTGGCTACTATTTCTATGCTCAGATATGTAGAAATGAGCAGAGATCCACTCATGATAAAGAGCTTCTTGATATAAATAATTGCTTCTGGTTAAATAAATGAGCATTTATACACAATCTGGTGATTTCCTAGTGTTCTGGTTTTCTTTTTTTTTTATTTCTTTTTTTCTTTCCTATTTCTTTATTAATGAATTTGCTATTCAAGCACTGTGTGCCATAAAAATGAGAAAATAAAGATGCTTCAGACCTCTGTAGCAAAAAAAAAAAAAAAGAAGGAAACAAGAGGAAGAGTTAAATCTATATACCCTGGTATGTAGACCACTGTACAGTGGAAACACCCAAATAGTGAAAGCTACACTTCAACCTTAAAAAGACTGCAAGCTGATTTTGACAACAGCTGGAGTATAAAGCAATATTGCAGAATCAGTTCAGTAGAGATAGTACACTGATCCTGATTCTCAGGTACAGGACAACCATACACTAGTGATAAAAAAAGGGTTCTGACAGGGCTTCGGTGGCAATGATACGTCCATAAGGTAAACAAAATAAGTCCACATCTACTGGAATTGTGTGGAAGTTTTAAGCAGGGCCTGTTACTTTAACAACAAAAAAAAAAACATGTGTAAAGAAAGATAGGCTTTCTACTCATTTGTTTAACTCACTTGTTACTCCAAGGCTATGTGGTAAATAAGGTAATCAAACCCCAAAACATTCCTTCATGCTGCTTTCACAGCTGCCCCTCCGTGCCAGAAGAGGCTGGCATTTCTTAGAAACCTCAAGAAGTAACAGTCAAACATACATGAATGACAAAATAAGGAGTCCTTCCTGACTTTTCCTGCAGTTCAGAAAAACCCACACTGTGCTATTAGGGAAAAGAAGGCTGCCTTCAAAAAGACTGCCTTTGCAAATTCATAAATGCTTGTTCTCCTGAGCAAGAACTGAAACCCCATCCATGAGAGAAAATAAGATAATTCAGTTGAAAACTGCTTGCTTTGGAGCAGGAGTCTCAGACAGTGTTTCCCTTTTGCTCTGAATATGCAGTTGCTGGCTGAAGGAGAGTTTCACTGTTCAGCTGAAGGTAGCCTTAAAGAAGCTGTTACACAGTTGGAAGTAACTTTTTCCCATTTCAAAGTTAATTGTGCAAGGATAAGTTGTGTAATCATGACCTTAAAACAATCAGTTAGGGAGGCATTACACCTTTCATAACTGTATTACAAATGTGTGCTGCAGGCATACTAAATATGCATATAGACATTGACAAAATGCCAAATAAATACAAATTGTCTGGTAAGCAGGTAGACCTTGCAAGAACTGCAATGATACTGATTTCTACAGTCAAAAGGAAAAAAGAGAAATGTCAAGAGATTCAGGAAGATAGTTGTTAGTATGCGTACTGTGTAATCAGCTCAATATTACTCAAAAGCAGCTTACCACAAAGGAAAATCTTACTCACAGCAGATTTTCTCAGTTTTCACTGATTTGACTCCACAGAAATTGAAGTTCTTCCAAAACATTGTTTTACAATTAGAGCAAACAACTCAGTGCAACAATGAAATGTAATTTAGTACAGGTTAAAGAGCTTTGGATTTTGAAAAACCTGTCAATAGATTTTTTCTGCAGAATAATCTTAATGTATCATGTTCTGATAAAGTAAGTGCAGATGTTGGTAAAAATCCCCATCGTCAGTTATGTTACTGCTTTTGCTGGGGAGAATAGACATCATTGACTCCTATAGAAAATCAGGAGGGATGTCTGCCAAGAAGAACGGAGTATCGTAGGATAACAGGGATGTTTGGAGATACAGTGATAAGGGTTTGAAAACAAAAAAAAATCATACAAAAAAAACCAGGCAGAAAGTTTTAAAAATCCTCAAGCTGGGTGATAACATGACAGCAAGAGCAGTGGGCTTCCAATCTCCAAAACTATCAGCTGTTCACAGGCCAGTTCTCTGACCAGCTGCACCTCACAGTAATGATGTGCCAGCTCTGGCGGTCTGCTTACCTGTAAGCGAAAGGTGACCATTCAGTGCTCCCCTCAAATCCTAATTGCCTATATCAGGGACACTTAACCTTAGCAGGGGAGAATCTGGCTTTGTGAAAAAGTCTGTTTCTTCCTTGATTTCTTCTGCTTGGTCTGGGAAGAAATTAGGCTAGTTATCACTGGGCAGGAAAAAAAGTTATTGGCAAGTTTGTAACAGATACATTTTCTTCCAGGTTTGGAGTAGGAGGTTCTGTTCTTCCTTCAGCTGGGTCTCTTTCTTTGGGAAGGAGGAGGATAGACAGCACTGGCGACCTAACATTCCTTGTTGGCATAAAAATAAATATGCAAATAAATCAGAACAGATTTTGGATTTCTTTCAAGTGGAAGTATAAGTGCTAATTCAAATTTAGTTGTGTCTCTTTTTAATAGTATTGACACTATTTTGGAAGTGGATTTTCTCTTTTTTACCTAGTCCTTTATGTACTCTTTCAAACAATGTGGACACAAGCACTACAAAACTCTGCACAGACACACTTCTGGAAATTTTATGGCTATTTACTTGGCTGTGCTTGCAATGAGCATTCTGTGTGCACAGTTTTTCTTATTGAAGCTGTAAGCATTACAGATTCAGTGAGAGAGACCTTGAAACTTGCTTCTATGTTTGGTTACCATGTTGGATATGCCATTTGCTTCCTTGGGTCTCTTCAACAAAATATTCTCCCAGAGTAGCTGAATCAGTGGTAGAAGAAGCACTCAAACTAGAAAATAAATCAATGACTTATGTCAGAGAGCTGTAAGCTACCAAAACACAAGCAGATGCTAGTGGACTGTCTTGTCTGTAAGCTATCCCTGATCTTGTTATTTGGGATTTAGTTTTGTTCCACCAGAAGGAGTTTCCCAATCCATAGATGGCCCAATGGTTTGGTCCTGTGGTTTGTACTATGGAAATGCTGATAAACTACAGGATCAGAAAATGTGCTGTCTAGATCCAGGTTTTTGATTTTTTTTTTTTTTTTTTTCCATTTTAGATGTCCTCATGTCCAAAGGTTTAGCTACAAAGACATGAATACAGAATCTAGGACACATTCTCCAGTTCATAAAGTCTATCACAGCCCCATCTTGCTTTTGTGGCATCTGTGTAGCAAAACAACTTGGAATCTAAGTAATAATTCTCATGTCCCCATCACCTAACTGCACAGTGCTGAGCAGATCACTCTGGCTCCCTTACACATGTAAGGATTGTGCTCATAGGCCTGTAGGACAGCAGAAGAAAGGCTGGTGTATTTGAGACATGTTTTCAAAATATGAAGTCAAGTGGTAAAAGCTACTGTGCACCCTGTTCATGGGCTTTGTGATTCTGCAGTTGCCAGGAACTGTCATCTTCCAAGTGTCTGAAGAAGGGGGTGGGTCAGGTAATGTGCCGTCTGAGAGCTAAGCAGTGCTTAACGTGTCAGGTAGATGTCAGGCATCTTCCACAATCAGTGATTATGTTACTGAATTACATAAAATTCACAATGAGTATATCTTCAATTAAACATTTAATCCAGTCCTCAAGTGTATATACATAGATTTATATTGTTAATGACAACTCTTCTGCTTAAGCTGTAATGCATCTATCACATCGAGTTGGATAATCAGTCACATTGTGCTAGTTTTTTCTATTTTGATCAAGACTGTGGTGGTGAAGTTTAGCTGCTAAAAGCTACTGACATTCTCAGTACAGTTTAGGTGCATATAAAGACATGCTGGGAATCACAGGTTCAATTTAATCTTGTAGTAAATTATCCTTATTGACTGCTGTATCTCTATAGCTATGTATTTAATGTCTCCACAGGGAACAAAGGAGAAAGATTTCCTGATTACAGGCAACTCATATTCTCAAGGATGTGAATTATTCTGAACAGGGTTGGGGGCTTGGAGGCAGTGCAGTTTAGCACATTATTTCAGCACACAGAAATCTTGGAATATGAAATTTTGATTTATCTGAGCCCATGGACATCAAGGGCTAATTACTTTTTTAAAATTTTCATTCAGACTTCTTGTCAGCTGATTGAAAAGTGAGCTTTTCTAGCTGAGAGTTTAGTGAACATTTCTGAATTTTTCACCTGGCAGCTGTGCCTGTCCTGCCTTTAAGTAAGGAACACAGGGAAGAGGTGAAGACATTTTTTAAAAGCTGACCTGCAAAGAATTTGTATTAAATTAGTTTTGTTTTGCTTTTGTAAAGCCCACAAAGTTTTCAGAAAAAAAAAAAACATTAGGAGTTTTCTTTCCCTCCAGCCCACTCTCCTTCGTAGCTCATCTTGAAAATTAGTTGTTATGAATACCAAACTGGATCTCCCCAAGCTGGCTGGCAGACTACTGAGGATACAAGTGTTGTGGTTTAACCCCAGCTGGCAACTAAACACCAGGCTGCCACTTGCTCATCCCTCCCCACCCCCCACGGTGGGATGGGGAGGAGAATCAGAAGAAAAAGGTAAAACCTCATAGGTTCAGATAAGGACAGTTTAATAGGATGACACAAGGAGAGAAGAAGTAATAGTAACAATAATAATAAAAGACTATATAAAGTGAGTGATGCATAATGCAATTGCTCACCAGCCGGAAACCAATGCTCAGCTTGTTCCTGAGCCGTGATTCCTCCCCCCCCACCCTCCAGCCAGCTCCCCCAGTTTATATACTGACCATGATGTTCTATGGTATGGAATATCTCCTTGGCTAGTTTGGGTCAGCTGTCCTTGCTGTGCCCCCTCCCAGCTTCTTGTGAAAGCTAACCCTATCCCAGCCGAACCCAGGACATTATCCATCCCTTATTCTACACCACCTATGTCATGCCCAGATCCTACACTTTCGAATTATTTACCACTACTTTTCCCCTCTTCAAGACAGACAGACAGATAGATAGATAGATAGACAGATACACACAGAGATATCGTTCCCTTAGACTATGGGCCATGCCTCTAACGTGTCTGTTGAGTTCATTTAATCCATGACTTTGGGACTCCATCTATCATAACAGTCTTTCAGGGCAGGAGAGATGGTATGTGGTGTTGGATCCTTCCATGCTGCATCCAGAGCTTGCAGCTGGTGTATTTGGCGCGGCCCATGCCCACAGTCTGCGGGTTGAAGGTGTCTATCTTGAGGAAGTTGCTGGGTGCCAGTTGCTGAAGCCAGTTCAAGTTCCATCACTGTGGCACTTTGCTCGGTTTCATCAAAGCCCATCCTTCAGTGATTTGGGTGATTCTTACTGTAATACCATTGATATGGCATATAGCAACTGTAGTAGTGATGACATACAGTGGCAGGTTATTTAGCAATTAACATCATACAGTTTAATTCACTGGCTATTCTCTCCCAAAATCAAATCCCCCTGAGGTACACAGTGAAATTCCTCATCCTTCTGCATCACCCACCAAGTGCACCCAGCTCGTTGAGCAAAAGCAATCCTGTGGATGGGTTTGCCTTTGCCCAAGGCAGGAATAATCCAGAGTGTCTTCCCTAACATATTTTTCATGTGCACTACAGTATGTGGAAGTTTTGATTGGGCAGGGTGTCCTGGTTTCAGCTGGGATAGAGTTAATTGTCTTCCTAGTAGCTGGTATAGTGCTGTGTTTTGGGTTAAGTATGAGAAGAATGTTGATAACACACTGATGTTTTCAGTTGTTGCTAAGTAATGTTTACACTAAGTCAAGGATTTTTCAGCTTCTCATGGCCAGCCAGCAAGAAGGCTGGAGGGACAGGAGAAGCTGGGAGGGGACACAGCCAGGACCGCTGACCCAAACTGGCCAAAGAAATATTCTGTTCCATGTAGTGCCATGCCCAGTATATAAACTGTGGGGGAATTGGCCTGGGGGGATCGCTACTCAGGAACTAACAGGGCATCGGTTGGTAAGTGGTGAGCAATTGCATTGTGCATCACTTGTATATTCCAATCCTTTTATTATTATTATTGTCATTTTATTATTGTTATTATTATCATTACTAGTTTCTTCCTTTCTGTTCTATTAAACTGTTCTTATCACAACCCATGAGTTTTACCTTTTTCCTTCCCATTCTTTCTCCCATCCCACTGGGTGGGGAGGAAGTGAGTGAGTGGCTGTGTGGTACTTAGTTGCTGGCTGGGGTTAAACCACGAAACAGGGCCAGCTCCATTGGCAGATCCCCCAGTTTTAACTAACCAGGTGGCCTTTGCTAAATGTGTGTCCCATTGCTCTCAGTGTAGTCTTTAACAGTCCATTGTATGGTTCAATTTTCCCGGAGGCTGGTGCATGATAGGGGATATGATATACCCACTCAATGCCATGTTCTTTGGCCCAGGTGCCTATGAGGTTGTTTCGGAATTGAGTCCTGTTGTCTGACTCAATTCTTTCTGGGGTGCCATGTCACCATAAGACCTGCTTTTCAAGGGCCAGGATAGTGTTCAGGGCAGTGGTATGCGGGATGGGATATGTTGCCAGCCATCTGGTCGTTGCTTCCACTCTTGTAAGCACATGGCACTTGCTTTGGTGGGTGGTGTGATATAGTCAATCTGCCAGGCCATCGCCCTCCATATCACAGAGGCTTTAACCGCTTGGCTTGCTTGATTGCAGCATGTTTCCTGTTCATGGATAACTTGTGTGATAGTGTCCATGGTCAAGTCCACCCCTTGATCACGAGCCCATCTGCATGTTGCATCTCTTCCCTGATGGCCTGAGGTGTCATGGGCCCACCGAGCCATAAATAATTCACTCTTAGGTTGCCAGTCAAGATCCACTTGAGCCACTTCAATCTTGGCAGCCTGATCCACATGCTGGTTGTTTTGATGTTCTTCAGTGGCCCGACTCTTGGGTATGTGAGCATCTAACAGATGTACTTTTACAGCCAGATTCTCTAGCTGGGCAGCAATATCTTGCCATAATGGGGCAGCCCAGATGGGTTACAGCTTCCATTGCTGTAACCACCCCCACAGGGCACTTCCCACCATCCATGAGTCAGTACAGAGATAGAGCACTGGCCACTTTTCTCATTCAGCAATGTCTAAAGCTAGCTGGATGGCTTTCACCTCTGCATACTGACTCAATTCACCTTCTCCTTCAGCAGTTTCTGCGACTTGTTGTGTAGGACTCCATACAGCAGCCTTCCTCCTCCCATGTTTTCCTACAGTGCGACAGGACCCATCAGTGAACAGGGCATATTGATTCTCATTTTCTGGCAGTTTATTATACAGTGGGGACTCTTCAGCCTGTGTCACCTCCTCCTCCGGTGATGTTCTAAAATCTTTGCCTTCTGGCCAGTCCGTGATGACTTCCACAATTCCTGGGCGACTGGGGTTTCCTATTTGAGCGCGTTGTGTGATCAGTGCAACCCACTTACTCCACGTGGCATCAGTTGCATGATGTGTAGAGGAGACCCTCCCTTTGAACATCCAGCACCGGCAGTTGGGGTGCTAAGAGGAGCTGTGTTTCAGTACCAACCACTTCTGAGGCAGCTTGAACTCCTTCATATGCTGCCAATATCTCTTTTTCAGTTGGAGTGTAGCGAGCCTCGGATCCTCTGTATCCCTGACTCCAAAACCCCAGGGGTCGGCCTCGGGTCTCCCCAGGTGCTTTCTGCCAGAGGCTCCAGGTAGGGCCATTCTCCCCGGCTGTGGTGTAGAGCACATTTTTAATATCTTGTCCTGCCCAGACTGGCCCAAGGGCTACTGCATGAACAATCTCCCGTTTAATTTGTTCAAAGGCTTGTTGTTGCTCAGGGCCCCATTTAAAATCATTCTTCTTCTGGGTGACTTGGTAGAGAGGGCTTACAATCAGACTGTAATTTGGAATATGCATCCTCCAAAAACCCACAACACCTAAGAGGGCCTGTGTTTCCTTTTTATTAGTCGATGAAGACATAGCTGCTATTTTGTCAATCACATCCACTGGGATCTGACAATGTCTACCTAGCCATTTTATTCCTAAAAATTGGATCTCCTGTGCAGGTCCCTTGACCTCAACTTCTTTTGTGGCAAAACTGGCTTTCAGAAGGATTTGGATTATTTTCTTCCCTTTCTCAAAACCTTTTTCTGCTGTATTGCCCCATATGATGATGTCATCAGTGTATTGCAGGTGTTCCAGAGCTTTACCCTTCCCCAGTGCAGTCTGGATTAGTCCATGGCAAATGGTGGGGCTGTGTTTCCACCCCTGGGGCAATCGATTCCAAGTGTACTGGACACCTCTCCAAGTGAAAGCAAACCGTGGCTGGCACGCTGCTGCCAGAGGGATTGAGAAAAACGCATTAGCAGTATCAGTTGTGTTGTATCACTTGGCTGCCTTCGACTCCAGTTCGTACTGAAGTTCTAGCATGTTCAGCACGGCAGCACTCAACTGCAGCGTGACTTCATTCAGGCCACAATAGTCAACTGTTAGTCTCCACTCTCCATTAGATTTTCACACTGGCCACATGGTACTTTTAAAGGGTGAGCGAGTTTTGCTGATCACTCCTTGGCTCTCCACTCAACAAATCAGCTTATGGATGGGAATCAGGGAGTCTTGGTTCATGCGATATTGCCACCAGTGCACCGTCGTGGTAGCAATTGGCACCTGTTGTTCTTCAGCCCTCAGCAACCCCACAACAGAAGGGTCCTCTGAGAGACCGGGCAAGGTGGACAGCTGTCCAATTCCCTCCACCTCCAAGGCAGCTATACCACAAGCCCACCAATACCCTTTTAGGTCCTTGAAATACCCTCTCCTGAAATAGTCTATGCCAAGGATGCACAGGGCCTCTGGGCCAGTCACAATGGGGTGTTTCTGCCACTCATTCCCGGTTAGACTCACTTCAGCTTCCAATACAGTTAGGAATCCCCCTGTTGGGATACTGTTGCGATCCCCTGTCACACCAGAAATACAGATGTGTTCTGTCCCTTTATAGCTTGATGGCACTAGGGTGCATTGTGCGCTGGTGTCCACTAGAGCCTTATACTCCTGTGGACCTATTGTGCCAGGTCATTGGATCCACACAGTCTAATAAACCTGGTTGTCCATTTCCTCCACGTGGCTGGAGGCAGGGCCCCTCTAATCCTGATTAGAGTATCTGCTACTCACTTCTTGTAAACATGAACCAGAAGCCCCTTCAAGAGGATCAGAGGTGAGATCAGCCCTTCTCCTCTGGGGAAGTGCCTGCTGGAAACTGGAGTGGCATTTTTCCACAAGGAATCCCCTTTTGTGATTGTTTTTCCTTGCAACTCATGTACCTGTGCCTCTAGGACTGAGGTAGGTTTTCCACCCCACTTCCTCATGTCCTCCCTGTGGTCACGCAGGTAGAACCACAGGGTACACTGTGGTGTGTACCTTTTATATCCTCACTCTTGAGCACAGGAATGCTCACTCCTAATAGCTGAGATAGGGGCTCGTACAGGTGGGGAGTAGGACATATCCTCTTTGAATTGCTGGAACTGCTGGGACAGTTTCTCCACAGCCGAGATGCAGGCCTATGAGGAGGAAGAGAGAATTCCTTTGTATTGCTGGAGTTGGCCAGCTGCTTCATCCACCATTTGTCCCCCACCTTCTTTCCAGGTCAGTTCTGCCAATGAGTTGGCATATGATGGTGGCACACTTTGTAGAATCTTCCGCCACATGGGTTGTGTGCATTGGACTTCATCTGGATCTGTGGGTGACTGCTCATTTTCCAGATCATTATAAATCATCTCCAGCATGGCTAATTCCCTCAGGTACTGGATACCTGTCTCCATAGTGGCCCACTTGCCTGGGTACACATGTAACACCATCCTTGAAGGGACACCTTTCCTTCACACCTGACAGAAGTCGCTTCCAGAGGCTGAGGGCTTGTGTCTTTTTTCCAATTGCCTTGTTGACACCCCCTTCCCTAGACAGGAATCCCAGCTGCTTGGCTTCTCTGCTCTCTAATTACAAGCTACTAACCCCATTATCCCAGCATCGGAGCAGCCAGGTAACAATGTGCTCACGTGGATGGCAGCCAAAATCCTTTTGCATATCCTGCAGCTCACTCAGGGATAGGGATCAGGTGATTATCTCTGGTTCTGCCTCTTCGTCCTGTTCTCGTGATGACCCTGGTTCACCTTCATCCCTCACTAAGAGAACTGATTTTTTTTGTGTGTTTTTTCTTCTGTATGGGCGTGACTGATACTGGCACAGGCTGGTTCTCTGGTTCAGCTGCAGTGCCTGTCACTGGGGTTGGGGTAGCTGCTGTGGTTGTCACGAGGGTTGCAATAGCTGCAGTGCCTGTCAGTCTGTTTTCCCTCCCTTCCCCCTGAGGGTGCTGCATAATATCGAGCAGTGTTTGGTAGATACTGGCCAGGGCCCAACACAGTGCAGTAAGTTGTGCCTCTTTGGCATACCCACAGCATTCTCCTTTCAAATATTTTATCACTTCATCAGGGTCCTATAGTTGTTTGGGAGTGAAGTTCCAAACCATTGGAGGTGAGAAGTTCTCTAGATATCTGCCCATATTGTCCCAAATGCCATGCCACCTGTGACTATCCAGCCTTGGGGCAGATCTCTGGGTGGTATTCTTAAAAAAATTTTTTGTGGCCCTACAAGACCTGAGACGTATTCAGGAGACAGAGCAATAAGAGCATGCTGGCTTGAACATCCCAGGGATATTCAAAATTCTCAAAAGCTGTTTTAAGTAGCCTGAAGGAGAATGGGGAGGTGGAAGAGTGGGAGAAATTATCTCTCCCTATCTTCCCCATAGATAGGGTGCGATTATGAATAAATTCTGAGAGAAAGTGCCCAAGGTACAGGCACAACAACAATATTGCATGCAAGTACCAGCTTAAGCTCATGACCAGTGATGTGATAGTATCATAAGTCAACATTACCCAGTACGGCAAAACAAGAGTTCTGATCCCTCTCCCAGAGGTGATAAACATCACCGCAGGGAATGCATAGTGCATATAAGAACTTACATAACACCACCATGTGAACAAATAAACCATCATTGTGACCAGTGACTGTTTCACTCATATAAGAAATGTGTGTAACAAATTTGTTTTAACCCGCTCTGATCAGCTCTGTCACTATTTCAACCCTTCATGCCCCATGTTGGGCACCAAAAAGGACTGGCATGGTTTAAGCCCAGCTAGCAACTAAACACCAGGCTGCCACTTGCTCATCCCTCCCTGCCCTTGCCCGGGGGGATGGGGAGGAGAATCAGAAGAAAAAAGTAAAACCTTGTGGGCTGAGATAAAGACAGTTTAATAGGACGACACAAGAAGAGAATAAGTAATAATAACACTAATACTAACAAAAGAATATATAAAGTGAGTGATGCACAATGCAGTTGCTCACCAGCTGGAACCCGATGCTCAGCCTGTTCTCAAGCTGTGATCCCTCCCCACCAGGCCAACTCCCCCCCAGTTTATATACTGAGCATAAAGTTCTATGGTATGGGATATCCCCTTGGCTAGTTTGGGTCAGCTGTCCTGGCTGTGGCCTCCCCCAGCTTATTGTGAAAATTAACCCTATCCCAGCCGAACCCAGGTCAATGAGGTGTCTGTATACTGTTAGTCCAGCTATTGTAAAGGCCAAGCCATGAGTCACCATATAACACGCTTTAAATTATCACACTATAAAACTGAAACACTTTGGTGGTATTTAGGTTGTCTATTAATGATATCAGTTCCTGGGGTCATATTTTCAAATGTATTGCAAAAAGCTAAGGTCTTCCTTTTACCTAATCACATAAGCATGGAAACTGGGACTATCAAAAAAGCAGGAAACAGGGTAATGTCATTCTCCAGATGGCTACACCAAAGTACTTAAAAATTCATCACAAAGGTGGCGCAATGGTTTGACTCTAACCATGGCATTCTTTCTCCAGAGCGTTCATTAAATGCTAGAGTAAGTGTTTAGCTGAAAACTAGAATAATATTTTAAATTCCTCATGCAGTTTCTTTCCAAAAGTTGAACTTTTGGTTCCTTGCCTCTTGGCATGTCATAATTTCCCCCCTTCTTCAGGCTTTATACAGCCTTCCAAAATAAAGAAGTGCACTCTGCAAAGTCATTGAAAAGTAACTTGCTTTCCAACTTCACTTGATGTCAATTAAACATCAAAAATAAGTCTGCCCACTGGCTTTGTCTTTTGCTATTTGTCATTCAAAGCCCTTTTGCAGTGGGTAGAAGGTGGAAACATGGAGACCCAGCTGACACCTGAGGCTTTGGTCAAACCCCACTGTAGGCAGGCAGAAGCATGGGTTTCTGTGCTGCAGAAGGACCAGTACAGGAGAGAAAAAAACATAGGGTGAAGTTTTAGTTTCTGTCTAGTTTGCATTCCAGTTTCAAATATGGACTATTTTTCTCTTTCCTTCTTAATAAATTGGTTAAAAAGTGTGTATTGTAGCTGCAGGGTATGCTGCCAAAACTAACTGTAGGCAGCTCTAAAGGCAGAGTGAAGGACTGAGGGATGAATTTTGAGTCTGAGCCTGAATCAAGGCCAAAACCATGGGGGAGGGGCAATGTAGTAGATCTGATTGAAAGCATTCAGTATTTCTCTATGCCTGATGATGGGATGCTCTTTGGCATTTGGATTCCTTAACTATCCTGCAGATCTTATATACAGTAACCTATGGTGTAAGACCCATTATCCAGTTAACTTGTCTGCAAAGTGTTTACATGAGTAAAAATAAGCTTCAGTAAAATGTTGAGTGCATATTATGTATGTAGTAGCTGTCCATGCAATATGTGTTTTGTAGAGTACATACGTACTGCTGAAATATTTATGCTGGGTGAATCAGGTGCTGTTAAGTCTTCCTTACATTTCTAACACATGATTTAACTTCACTCTGTGCTCCACTTTGGGTTTACTGGTGTTTCTGGCTCATGCCTTGTGACCTGAATTATATCCTTTCTACAGTTTTGGACAGAATTAAATGCCCTGTTTTATTAGTAAGACTCTTTCCTGTTTAAATAATTTCAGGGGATTCTTGTGTTATGATTAGGTCTGTAGATGCAGCTGACTGATAGTGAAAGTTAACATCTCCACAGTAAGAGAAGACTAATCAGGCAATCAAATTTGGTGTTACATGTTGTATTGAGTCTGGCTGAGAGGGAGTTAATTTTCCTCGTTGCAGCCCTTATAGTGCTGTGCTCTGTATTGGTAGCTAGAAAGGTGTTGATAACACACCAGTGTTTTGGCTACTGCTGAGCAGTGCTCCCACCGCATCAAGGCTGTCTCTCCAACATTCCTCTGCCCCTCATTGGCAAGCTGGGAATGGGCAAGGTCTTGGGAGGGAACATAGCCAAGACAGCTGACAAAACTGACCAAAGGGGTATTCCATACCATGTGATGTCTGCTCAGCAATAACAGGTAAAAGAAAGGAGGAGGAAGGCAGGACATTTGTTATTTACGTTTGTCTTCCAGACAACCCCTACCTGTACTGAAGCCCTGCTTCTTGGCAAGTGGCCAGACATCGCCTGCTGATGGAAATTTGAAAAGAACATCATTTATTTTCCTTTGCTTCCTTGTGCAACCTTTGCTTTTGCTTTATTAAATTGTCCTTACCTAGACCCACGAGCCTTTTGCTCTATTTTCTCTCACCTGTCCAGTTGAGGAGGGGGAGTGATAGAGCAGCTTTGGTGGGCACCTGGTGTCCAGCCAGGGTCAACCGACCAGAGTCCTTTTTTGGTGCCCAACGTGGGGCATGACAACAGCAATTTTGTATTAAGCTTGCTATAGCTACAATAGTTATTAACTGGCAAGCTCCTGTGCAGGTCACAGACTTTGCAGGTTGCCCTGCTTATGTCTTCATTTTGCTGAGACTGGGAACATGTTAATACAAATAATGGCTATGTGCTTTGCCCTGGTATTGGCAGCCTTGCTGTGCTGGGGGAGCTATTGTGTGGAGAAGATGAGGGAATACATCTCCCTCTCCCTACCTGGGACTGATGTGGATGGTTTTATTATGCAGGCTCCTGAGGTCCTTGTTCACCCTTATGTGAGCTGTTTAATACTACTGATTAATACTGTTGGCATCTTATGGGTTTTGTGGAATCTGGTCTTGTCCTGGTGTAAGAGAAGGCAACTTTTGGGCGAGGCCATACTGAAATGTGCCCTCAAGTGGCTGGTCCCTGGGTGGCAGAGGGTATGGAAGGATTTGGGCAGACTCCTAGGATGGTTATCACCTCCCATAACCTGGGACTTTATACCTGAACAGGCAAGCAACCCTGGTAAACTGACACACCACCTGATAGAAGGGTGCCTTGCCTACCCCAGTGAAAACCAACAGCTTCTCGCACTTTACTGGGGCCTGACCTGTGCCTATTGAGCCACTGTTCAGCAGTCTCAGAGGACTGTGGTTGAGGCAGGCACCCAAAATGCATCTGAAGACACCATGGTTGAGATAGGCACCCAAACAACAACAGCTGCAGTAATTGCTGCAGTAGTGAAAAAGAAAGAGTGAACAAGGAGAATGGGTCCATATAATCCATTAGTAAGGGAGGAGGAAGAAGAGGAAAGGTTTGATCAAGAAGCCAGTCTTTTGACAAAGAATTGGAGGAAGGAGTGAAACAACTTAGACAGGAAGTGGGAACTACCCAATCCCTGACCTCCTCAGAACTTCAAGACATGGGGAGAGATTACAGCTGTCAGCCAGGTGAGCGGATTGCTGCCTGGCTGCCCCGATGCTGGGATAATGGGACTGACAGTCAGCAACTGGAAGGTAAGGAAGCCCAACAGCTGGGATCTCTTGCTAGAAACTGGGATTGAGAGAGGAATAAGAAAAAATGCAGCAATTTACAGTCTCTGAAGATGGCTCCTCTCAAGTGTGAGGGCAAGGTATCCATTCAAGAAAGATCTTGTGAACTCCTCAGGGAAGTGGACTACTGCAGATGAAAGCATCCAGTACCTGAGAGAGTTAGCAGTGCTGGAAGACATCTACAGTGTCCTAGACAATGATGAGGTCTCCAAAGATCCAGACGATGTCCTGTGCACACGGGACACGTGGAGGAAGGTGATTCGAAGGACCCCAGTGCCATATTCCAACAGCTTGGCAGTGATGTATTGCCCAGATATGGATGCACCAACTGTGGAGAGAGTGTTGTCTTGGCTCCAAAACTTCGAGGAAAATCTCTGTATCTCATCATCCCTTGGCTGTTAGGGGCGCCCCAAGAAATCAGTCCTCTCCTGCCTCGGTCAGAGGGAAAGGGAGCCCCAGGTGTATGGCACATGGTGCACTCTGGTTCTTCCTGCGTGACCAAGGGGAGGACATGAAGAAGTGGGATGGTGAACTCGCCTTTAAGCTGGAAGGCCATGTACGTGAACTGAGAGGGAAGACAGCTGTTAAGAAGGGGTGTCTCAAGAAGGCTGTCAGTGTAGTTGCTGTAGAGACACAAAGCGGCAATCAGTGATCTGCCAGACATAGAATAGCTGAGGTAACTACTCCCTTGATCCTGGTGAGGGGACTTCTGGTCTGGCACTGAAAGGGTCAGACAGTGAATACTCTGACGAGGAACAGGATTAGAGGGTCCCTGTCTTTGACCAGGAGGAGGAAAGGGATGGCCGGGTATACTGGACTGTGTGGGTTCAGTGGCCTGGCACATCAGACCCACAGAAGTATAAGGTTTTGGTAGACACTGGTGCCAAAAGGGTATAGGGGCACAGAACCCATCTGGATCTCTGGAGTGATGGGGGGATGCCAAGCATTGTCTGTACTGGAAGCTGAGGTGAGCTTAACAGGGGAAAAGTGGGAAAAGCACCCCATTGTGCCCAGACCAGAGGCCCCTTTTATCCTTGGCATAGACTCCTTCAGGAGAGGGTACTTCAAAGACCCAGAGGGGTACCGATGGGCTTTTGGTGTAGCCGCAGCGAACACAGAGAAGATCAAACAGCCATCTACCCTGCCTGGCCTCTTGGAAGATCCCTTCATTGTGGGATTGCTGTGAGTTGAAGAACAGCAGGTGCCTGCTGCTACCAGCATGGTGCACCAGCAACAGTATCTCAAAAGCTGAGACTCCCTGGCTCCCATCCATGAGCTGATTCATCAGCTGGAGAGCCAAGGAGTCATCAGCAAGACTCAGTCATCTTTTAATAGGCCCATATGGCCAGTGCAAAAGTCTGATGGAGTGTGGAGGTTAATAGTAGAGTATTATGGCCTGAAGGAAGTGATGCCACCACTGAGTGCTGCTGTATCAGACACATTAGAGCTCCAATATGAACTGGTGTTGAAGGCAGCCAAGTGGTATGCTACAAATGACATTACCAATGCATTTTTCTCAATTCCTTTGGCACCAGAGTGCAGGCCACAATTTGCTTGCACATGGAGATGTGTCCAATACACGTGGAATCGACTGCCTCAGGGGTGGAAGTACAACCCTGCCATTTGTCATGGACTAATCCAGACTGCACTGGAACAGCATGATGCCCCTGAACATCTACAATACATTGATGACATTATCATGTGGGGCAACAAGGCAAAAGAAGTGTTTGAGAAGGGAAAAAGGTAATTCAGATTCATCTGAAAGCTGGTTTCACCATAAAGAAAAGCAAGGTCAAGGGACCTGCATAGAAGATTCAGTTCTTGGGAATAAAATGGCAGAGTGGATGCCATCATATGCCCATGGATGTGATCAACAAGGTAGCAACTATGTCTCCACCAGCTAACAAGAAGGAAACACAGGCTTTCCTCGGCCTTGTGGGGTTCTGGAGAAAGCATATTCCAGGTTATAGTAAGTGTGTGAGCCCACTCTATCTAGCAACCCAAAAGAAGAACTATTTTGAGTGGGGCCTTGAGCAACAACAAGCCTTTGAGGATATCAAACAGGAAATAGCTTGTGCAGTAGCTCTTTGTCCAGTCTGGACAGGACCAGATGTGCAAAATGTACTCTACACTGTAGCTGGGGAGCATGGTCTTACCTGCAGCCTCTGGCAGAAAACACCAGCAGAAACCCAAGGTCGACCATTAGGGTTTTGGAGCCAGGGGTATTGAGGATCAGAAGCCATCTACACCCTAACTGAAAAAGAGATGCTGGCAGCATATGAGGGACTTTAAGCCACTTCAGAAGTTGTTGGTACAGAAGCATATCTCCTCTTGGCACCATGATTGCCTGTGCTACACTGGATGTTTGGAGGAAACCTCCCCTCTACACATCATGCAACCAGCATTACATGGAGTAAGTGGGTAGCATTGATCATGCAACAAGCTCGACTGGGGAAACCCAACCACCCAGGAATCCTGGAAGACATCATGGACTGGCCAGAAGGCAGACATTTTGGACCATCGCCTGAGGAGGTGCCTCGTGCCCAAGAGGCACCACCATATAATGAGTTATCAGAAAATGAAAGGCGTTATGCTTTGTTTACTGATGGATCCTGTCATGTGGCAGGAAACCATTGGAAGTGGAAAGCTGGTGTGTGGAGTCCCACATGACAAGTCGTTGAGGCCACTGAAGGAGAAGGTGAGTCAAGTCAGTTTGCAGAAGTGAAAGCCATCCAACTAGCCCTAGAGATTGCTGAAGTGGGAGAAAAAAGTGGCCAGTACTCTATCTCTATACTGACTCCTGGATGGTGGCTAATGCCCTATGGGGGCAGCTACAGCAGTGGAAGAAGACCAATTGGCAGCAAAGGGGTAAACCCATCTGGGCTGCTGCATTGTGGCAGGACATTGCTGCCTGGGTAGAAAACATGGCTCTAAAGGTACGTCCTGTAGATGCTTGCATGCCCAAAAGCCATGCTACTGACAAACATCAAAACAATGAACAGGTAGTCAAGGTTGCGAAAATTGAAGTAGGCCAGGTCAACCTGGACTGGGAGTGTAAGGGTGAGCTCTCTGTAGCTCAATGGGCCCACGAAACATCGGGACATCTAGGGAGAGATGCAACATAGGGCTCGTGGTGGAGGGGTAGACCTGACCATGGAGGCCATCACATGGGTCACTCATGAATGTGAAATATGTGCTGCAATCAAGCAAGCCACAGGAGTAAAATCTCCCTGGAATAGAGGGCAGTGGCTGGGTTTTTGCTATGGCAAGCCCTGGCAAATTGACTATATCAGACCACTGCCACGAACACACCAAGGCAAGCGGTACACACTCACCATGGTGGAAGAAAGTACTTGTTGGCTAGAAACATACCCTGTAAACCATGCCACTGCCCAAAACACCATCTTAGGCCTTGAAAGGCAAATTTTGTGGCAACATGGTACCCCAGAAAGAATTGAATCAGACAATGGGACTCATTTCTGAAGTAACATCATAAACTCCTGGGCAAAGAAACACGGCATTCAGTGGGTGTGTCACATCCCCTATCACCCATGAGCCCCTGGAAAGACTGAGTGATATAACAGACGGTTAAAAACTATGTTGAGAGTGTTGGGCAATGGGGCATGGAAGCACTGGGATACAATTTTAGCAGAGGATCTGCTAACCGTCCTGGTCCTGCCGAAACAAAACCCCTACATACTGTGGGAGGAGATAAGGTCACCGTTGTGCACATAGGGAAGTGGGTGGGGAAGGTGCTGTGGATTGCTATGGATTCCCATGTGGATTTTCCCATGGGAAAAGGGAAACCCATTCATGGGATTGTCTTTGCTCAAGGACCTGGGTGCACTTGGTAGGTAATGTGGAAGGATGGGGAGAACCAGTGTGTTCCTCAGGGAGATTTAAACCTTCGGGGAAAAATAATCTGTGATGTGAGTGGTATGTTGTAGGAAGTAATGTAGCAGGAATGACTTGAACTGATGAAGAGTGAGTTTCGCAAGGAAACAGACGAGTTTAATGATGACCCAAACCAAGCTGGTGTTGATGCCCAACAACCAAACATACTGCTTCTTCTGTCCTGTACTGTCCTGTCCTGACAGATGGGGCCCAAGTCATAGCCTGTTTGTGAACATCTGGAGGAGTGGAAAACTGTCCTTATCTCGACCCATGAGCCTTTCATTATATTTTCTCTCCCCTGTCCAGTTGAGGAGGGGGAGTGATAGAACAGCTTTGGTGGGTACCTGGCATTCAGCCAGGGTCAACCCACCACACATGTGTAGAAGTATTTTAATCCTCAGTGACAAAGTTTTCTATACAAGAATCTCTAAATCCAAAATTCAGTTATAAAAAGACTTTTATTGTTCTTAGCTTATAATTATGGATAAGCGAGGAGACGCCATATGGTCAGGAAAGGCCTACCTTGATACTCTGTTGGTTTCTAAGATCCTGTGAGCTTGGGCTTAAGATATAGTGGGTTTATTTTTAATATGAGAACACAGATGCTTTCTGTAAATAGAATAATGAAAGAGATTTGCCTTGTAATTTATCAAAGGGTCAGTGAAATGTGAGTAGATCAAGAGTAAGTGTGTTTTAGTATCAAATATTTTAAGACAAGCTCAGCAAAATCGGAGTGTCTTGACACAAAATGTTTTAAAATAACTTCAAATTTATAATTTGGCAATGCTGGCATTCTTGTGATTTAAATAATACATATATGATGTCATCAAAAAGAATGGGATATTTTATAATACATGTATAGCTTAGGTAGTTTTAAGCAATAAAGAGAGCATGTTATGGTATGGTTTAGAATGAAACTGTTTCTACCTGAGGAGATCTCTTCTATCTGTTATTTATCCTTTTCTTGTCAGACCAGATAAGCTGTTAATGTTTCTGTCATTAAAACTTCACCTTGGCAGATTTTTTTTTTTTTAATTTTTATTTTATTTTAGTGGTAAAACATGTTAAACTTGTGTCACATTGCATTTTAAACTTATGTATGCAGCGTTTCCTACAAAACTTTGATAAGACTACTTATTAAAGAACAATCCTGTTTAGAAATGTGGGTTGAGTCATCCTTCTTTATCAACAAGTATAGTCTTCTCAAGGTGGAAGAGACACTGGAGATCCTATCTGCGGGGTGATAGCAGACTCCTCAATAATTGCAACCCTAAGATACTCTCTTAAAAATAGAGTTAACCTGACTAGCCTTGTTTCTCATGCTGCTATATTACAATATGCCTTTTCATATTTCCATTTAGCTTGGTTAGATACAGTCATTACTCTATAGCGCCACTGTCTTTTTTAAAATTAATCCTGCTAACGCTGTTTTTCCTGGCTACAAGCCACAGAGGGTGCTCAAAGTGGGGAAAAGACTATAGGTTTGGCACTCTATGTGGGTATGCATATTTTTTTCTGTGAACAAAAGCAGCTCCAGACGATTTGTGATGCTGAACAACCGGTTAGTGGCATCCTGTTTCAGGGACACGGATAGCTTCTGATTCCCTCATTGCTTTCCTGCAGAGGCTGAGTAGTCAGCAGAAGCAGCTGCTGTGTATGGAGGAAGGATACAGCTAATCCACTGTTTTTGCTGTGCCTGCTGATGCTGCAGTGCAAGCTGCCGTGTGTGCTACAATGAGTTATCACACGCTGTTCTGTGTTTTTTTGGGGGACAGCCTAGGATGGCTGCTATCAAGCACATTTGGGCATGTGTTTGTTTTCAAATTAGATACTCATGAGAAGCGATTGCCTAGGGAACACAGGTGTTTCACTTTCTGTTGCCTATGGAATGGCACTGTGCCCACCTGTCACAGCACACATGCACATTAGTTACCATTCCTATAGTCTCAGATACCTCTAACCACTGTGCAGTCCTCTATAAAGCTATACGTATTTACCTCCAGGTTTTATTCAGGAGTGGAATGTGATTGGAAACACTTGCTTCTACTGAAAAAAAAAAAGTCTTTATTTACAATAAGGGAAAGCTGAGTTGCTTTTTTTTTTTTTCCTTTCAGTTACTGATTGCTGCTGTGTTCAATACATCTTCCAGAATATGTGTAATCTTGCAATGATCCTTAATGTACTAATGCAGCACATCTGCTTGATCATATCCCACACTGGCTGCCCCCTTTAAAGTCTTAACATTTTACAGCTCAGGAGCCCTTCTTCTGTTACTCCCACAGCAAAATTTTGTTGTGGGAAGTGTCCGTCCCTGTCTGACTCCTCACTGAGGAGTGACAGGGTTTCTGCAGCTGGCAGCACAGCCTCCTTTGCAGAGGCAGACCATTAATAGCACAGCCTAAGCCTGCTCGTCATGTCTTCTTTCATCAGATTTGCAGCAGTCCTCCTGGCTGGACTCCAAAGCAGTGACTGTACCAAACAGAAAGGCAGAAAAGCCTGGGTACAGGGGTTTGCCAGCTGCTGCAGCTGGTGGAGTGCTGGCCTCCCAAGAGCAGGTTAGTATTGGTCGGTGGCATTTTCAGGTGTCTACAGTGCATACCAGGCATGTGATTTCCTCCCCGTGTGCTGGATGTAGCTTCTCTGTCTCTTCAGTTGAATGGGGAGGGCTTCTGACTAGCAAAGTTTTATGTGGTTTTTGAAAGCAAATTTTAAAAAATCAAAAAATGGTTGCTAATGATCAGCACTTAGAAACTGGAGAATCTTGGAAGACTTGGAGAATTGCTCCTTATCATCTTAACTTCATCCTTTTGCATTTTCTGGTTGTATGCATATCTATATGGCACATGTTGGGTCATGACCTGTGGCCATTCTAGGTTTATATGTTATTAATTAAATCTGTGGTGTTGCTTCAAGATGACAGCAAAGCAGAGCACCACTACTGTGAGTGCTGTATGAATAAGGCCTTTAACAGCAAATATAATATGGCTCTTTGCTTATTTGTTCCCCCTCCCCCAACATTTTTAACAGCTTGTATTTAAGTGTCAGGGGTAAGAACCAGGACTTCCAAACACAGAGGTAAGAGTACAGCGAGGAAGTGGTTAACAAGACTACTGCAAGACAGCAGGTCACAGTAATGGAGAAATGGGATGTGTGGTGAACGTGCCATTCATCTGTGGGTAACGCCTGCAAGCAATGAGATACCACTATGAATATGAGTAGCAGATGGGTGGAGGTCATACCTGTGACAGATGTAACCCCTGACCATGCAGGCTGCAAAACTAGACCAGGCAGGGGCAGCACATACAAGGTGTTTGGCACACTCCAGCCCCAGCAGACATGACTCTTGCTTTTGGGGCTGATGGTACACCTCTCCATGTCTGCGGGAGATGGCAGGCTGCTCTGGGGCAGAATTAGGCTTTTCTGTACTTTCCACACAGTTGCTATATTCGAATATGCATTTTTGGTAAGTCTGACTTTATTTAACTGTTCCCATAGTTTCCATGTGCTACCACAGTTTTCAAAGCCAACAGCATTTTTTTCAAGAGCATTCTGCTTGATGATGACCTTTACTCTTTGCATTCGTGGCCTTTATGGGGGATGGCAAACACGATGCCCCATCTCCCACCTACAGCCCTGCCTCACCCCTGCGGAGCCCACAGCCCCCCTCCCTGCACTGGGAGCAGACCTGCCTTTTATTTATTTATTCATTATTTTATTTTATTTTATTTTATTTTATTTTATTTTATTTTATTTTATTTTATTATTTTTTAATTGAGTTATTATTATTTTTTTTAAATTGCAACAACCCATAGAAAAACTGCCAAACGCAATGTCGGAGGCGGGTGCCCGCCTCAGTGTGAGTTTTAGGAGGGGTACGTGTGCCACCTAGAGGAAGCGCAGCAGTTTGGGCGGGGGGGGCACACCGAGGGGGGATGGGACGAGGGGGCCGCCGAGCCAAGCTGCGCTGCCCCGCCCGCTGCGGCCGCCCGCCGCCGTCGGGTACGGAGCAACATGAAATGTCGGCTCGAAGTTTGATGCCTGGGGGGGGATCTGCAAAAAACCCCCAACACCCAGCGATGATTGAATTCCCTTAGGAAAACTCTGTAAATGGCGTGCTGTGCGTCTGTGTTTGCAAAGCTTTTGCATATCCCTGGAAAAACGCTCTACTCTTTCCTATTCCAGTGAAAGAGATAATGCCTTTGTTTGCATATTTTAGTACTCCTGACATTTGTTAATGCTGTCTAGTTCCTAAGATGCAGAAAGAAACAGCTCTGATCTGGCAAAAACAGAATTCATCCTTCCCTCTTGCTAGAACCTTCGTTTTTAATTTGTGTCTCCTTGTTTTCTGAACCTTGCATGATCCGATGCTTCTGGCATGTATCAGCTTTAGATCAACTGACAGAAAGTTCAGAAGATCTCCCATTCAGGATAAGCCCACACAGGGAGGAGCAGATGGAAATAAGAGTGGTTGCTGTGAGGAATGGGAAATGTAAGATAGTAGTGCAAGAGAGGAGAAAATAGAACAAAAACAGAAAAATGGGAATTACAAATACAAAACAGCAAATACTAGAAAAAGGGCAGTGAAAGCAAAGAAATTCACAGGGAAGATATAGTTGCCTTTTATTCCTGCAGCATTATCGGTCCTTTGCAGAACAACTTCCCCAAGAGAAGGCAGCTGTGATGGATGTTGTAGTATATCTTTTTTTCATTAAGACACAAAACAACTCCTGGACCAGGGTCACAGGCATCCAGATGGTCTCCTCTTAGATAAATCCTGGTTTACATAATAGGACCTTGCTCACAAAGAACCGACCTCTAAACAGGACTGATTTCAGTGAGCATATTTAACTTGTTTTCTCAAATTTCTGTTTGCAATGCTCATTTCTACCATGCCTGTCCGTTTGTGAAGTTGGGAATGCAGGGACACCTGCTGAAGCTGTCTAATTCAAAGTAAAGGTTGTTTGTGAGAGTGTTAGCAGCTAGGGAGCAAGAGGCAGAGCCTCATAACTTCATTCCCTGTTCCCCAGATCTTGCAATGTAGCAGAAAATCTGTGTCGCAGATTTGGATCCTTTCCTTTCCATTCACTGTAGTTCAAGTATTGAGATTTTGGGGAATGACTAAACTCTATTTTGCATAAATACAGAGCCTCAAGTGTGGCTGAACAACCCATGCCATAAATACTTGTTCAAGTAGGACCTACGCCGGAAAGGAGATGATTCTGCATGGAGTCATGTGCACAAAGTTTCTTGTGGGTAAGACACCCTCAGCTATTTGCAGGCATGAATCTTCAAGCACTGCTGGAACCGCAAAGCAGGGTTTCAGTGTAGCAGTCATTTCTTGACAAGGTCAGCTCCCTGGTTTCAGATCATGTGTTTTAGTGAACTGACCTAGTTAAAGAAAACAGTCCCATCCCTAAGCCATAGGCTCAAGCTGAAGTAGCAAAGGGGAAGTTAAGTCTTGTTAATTAAAGCTCTACTGAGCACTTGCTCCTTGGAGACACGTACAGGCTGAAGCACAGCAAAATACCCTGTGATTGCTGCTGCAAAATGTACAGACAGCAACGTAAGGCCAATATGTCACGTTCGCTAACTTTCCCCTGATTTTGTTGTACTAAAAGATGGGTTTTTTTCTCATCTGAAGATTTCTAAATAGAAGCTATAGTGACTCAGTGGCTTTAAAGAACTGAAAGTTTTCCCCAAAACTCATTGTCACATTGCTTACAAAATAATTTGGAATAACAATTAATAAACAGTACACTCTGTCCACATTTTGAAACCTTTCATGACTTCTCTGATAAGTGACTAATATTAGGGGATGACTAACCAGGGTCAGAGTATGTCTGACCTGGCTTTTTTCTATACCTTCATTTGATGACATCAGCCTTGCACACAAGGGCCTCACTCACAAGGAGACTCTGTAACATCTATTAACTGACACCAAGAGAGCTTCATGCGTTTACTGCAAATGACAAACCAATGAACAGCAATGAATGTGAAGTACTTTGCCCTGTAGGCACTTGCCCACTGGCAGAAGCTGAAGAAGGTACAAACACAGCCGGGCAAGCTCAGGTGGTAACTTGTGGCTTGTCTCCTACTCCATCATGCCGTCTAACTGGTGCAAATGTGATGAAACTTCCTGGTCTATGGAAGAGGAACAGGCAGCCTCACCCACTCATTTACTCTGCACTATTTATTGAGGTTGCTGTCCATTAAGTTGGCCAGATCTGTGGTTGATCAGTACCACACTGGACAGCAGCAAAAGGATCTGTATCTGGGACATTGCACAGCAGCAAGGAGGAATGCTGGGCAGTTGTGTTTGCAAAAGCAGGTACCTCATGGCAGCACCAGGCATTTCAGGACATCTCTGCACAGCGTCAGGGGACATACACAGACATACTCACACTACCTTTGAGCTACCAGGCCTGGTTATTGAAGTCAGGGTGAAAGTGCTTTCAATTGCTAAGTACTCAGCTGCTGCTGCAAATTCCTTATTTCCTGTACCCACATTAGCTAAAAATCATCCAAAGCAAGTCTGAGAGCATGTGTACACTGCAGTGGTGCCTCCCTGTTGCCTCCCTGTATGCAGCATGGTCTGCTTTTTTTTCTGGTGTGAAGAAACTCATTAGCCTCTTGTGTCTAGAGGAGAGGTAATGTCCAGCTTTTCACTGCAGGGAACAAGAAAAATACAGCCTCCCCAGTACGACAAAGTGATAGATTCATTTAGAAGTGAATGGAGCATAAATTCACTTCTTAGAGGATGAGGGGTGAAGTCATGAGTAAAGGAGTCATAAGCAGATGAGGACGTGGCTGTAACCTTGTATTCCTTCCCAGCACCTTTGGGTCAGATGTCTTTGTTGAGGAAGTCATCACTGGGTCAGATTTAATATGAAAAAGGAGATGTAGGGGGGAGTCCCTTTTTCTTTTTAACATACAGAAGACTTCCCACACAGTGAAATGTGGTTCTTCTACTAACCCATCATGGGTCTTGCATCAGCAGGCAGAGTTTCAATTGAGTCAAGTTGATGCCAGATCTTCCTGAAGAGCAGACAGTTTTGATACTGGTCAGTTCATTTCATTAGTTCCAAGCAGAATCCTGGGGGTGTGTGTCATGGAATTTTGCAGCCTACAGGAAGTGCTCACTAGGAGCTGAGTTTGGAGTTTGTCTTTATTGTGATTTGCAGCAACGAGAGACAAAGCTCAGCAGAGAGGTAAGATGATGTTACATTCATTTTGAAGAAGAAATGGTTTCTATTTACCACGGTTGGTTCCAGCGAGCCAGTCTTGCTCCTGCAAGCAAGGTGAGTGGGACACTGCATGACTCTAAAAAATAAAACACTGTACAGGAAACATTTTTTGTGAGATCAGTGCCATAATCAGCTATAGGTCTGTGCCTATCTCAAAAGTAGATTCTTTTGTTAGTTGAACATGTGTTAAAGAAAAATGTTTCCAAGGGCATG
This sequence comes from Aquila chrysaetos chrysaetos, assembly GCF_900496995.4. Taxonomy (NCBI): domain Eukaryota; kingdom Metazoa; phylum Chordata; class Aves; order Accipitriformes; family Accipitridae; genus Aquila; species Aquila chrysaetos. The sequence continues at coordinate 16,765,638 of NC_044030.1, read as the reverse complement.
TCACAGCTACCCTTTAGAATACACAATGAATCATCTTTTCAAAAAAACTCACAGGGAAACACCATAAAGAAACCAATGCTATAAAGCAGTTGTATCCGTATAGATACTGTCACCTGACTTTCTATTCTGAGAAAGAACCTATTGCATACTGAAATGAGATAAAATATGAAAACATATGGGTTTTTATGCTACGGACAAAAATGTTTACTTACCCCTGGTTGGCCCTCTCTAGCAACATGGGGTGGTTTAAAAATAATTAAGCATTCAAAAAAAAAGGAATATGTTGTGCATCAAATACTGAACTTAATACTGTACACAGTGAATCTGTAAACTGTGACTAAGGGCGAAACATTTTTAAAATGCCTCTGATAATGAAAAGATTTATTGTAAAATATGTCTTAAATGGCTTGAACAAAATGCTCATTCTGTGTGCAAAATGGCTTTATTCAGCAGTCATTCTTGGATTTAGCCCTTGGTGGGGTTCAGATGCAGGAGGAGCAAAGGATTTGACAGCAGGGGAGCTGGAATCCGTAACAAACACCTTTTTAATTTAGGGCAATAACAGTGATGTGATTTGGTATGGGAGAGCTGAATTTGATTATTTTCTTCTGAGTGCCTGGAGCTACCACCACATGTGCTGATATTCTCATAAAAAATGTCTTTAGTGTGCAAGATGTTGAGGTCAGATACTGTACACCACAAAACTGCATGGCAGGTTCCACCTCTAGATTCGAGAGCTCCCTTTTTGTCAAGTGATCGCACAGCATGGGGTGTTGTCTTCTCTCTTTCTATCAATGGTTATATCCTACTGTGTTTCTTCATTCTTTGCTGACTTGCACACGCTCAGGGCTCCTGCAAAACCAGGCCTTGTACTCACAAGCCTCAGAAGAGCGCCCAAATTCACCAGCTGCTTTTGGAAACTTGCATGTACAAATTTTGCTCCTGATTCCCCAGCATGAAAGTCTCTCTCACTTTTGCCCATTCATGCTCTGTAAAACACCCCAAAACAAAGAACTGTAAAATTTATCACAATGAGTGGCAAACAAGAAAGAAGATGCTTTTTGCATGCTTGCTTTGAAAGTGATCTGTTCACTTAAGAGAAAAGACATGTTTCTGAGTAATGTATTAAAGCCTTTTTCCTTTTTTAACGCTTTCTTCTCACACAGACTTTTTCTGAAACTGTGTGGTTTTCTCTCTCTCTTGTAACTTCTTATCCTTCTTCCTTTTGCTGTTACTGTTTCATTTTGTGGGACATTTGGTGGCACAGCCAGAAGGAGAGGAACTTAAAAAACTAGAAACCAGATTATAGATCAAATTAGCCCAGAAAAGTGGGCTGGAATAACAAGTTTTGGCTCTTCTCTCCAGAGGAACAACTTTACTAGCTGCTGTGAAAGTCTTTCAGTCCAACTTAAACCCCATGTTTTTCCACCCATTTTAGACACACCAATAGTGCATTCAGGCTCGTTAGAACCTGCATCACTCAGTGGGCAGATGACAACATGACTTGGGCCAGAAACACCTTCTTCTCCCTTTGGGTTGCTCCAGAGAGACAAGTGCTACTTTTTTTTGCAGCTTTGTCTCCCTTACTGGCTCCTGTACCCATATCAGAGTGACAGGAATTAGTACCTCTTCTTGTCTCTGTTGGCAGCTGGGCTTGCAATCACAGCTGAGTAAATACTGTGATGATCTTGTTCTGAATGATAACTTTCGGTGTATCTATATGCCAAGAAAAATTACTCACGGTGGTGAGTAAAATGTGCCAAGGATGTGCTTGTGGACAAAGTAGAAGTGGCTGTGTCCTGCAGAACACTGCACAGACCCCCAGTTGCAGTAGACTGTGGTGGAGATTAATACAGACCTAAGCTAACGGGCACTAGCTATGGATGCAGTCTACGGTTTCCCACCTAAAGATTTTATCAGTCACCTGCTAATGCATAAAGTTCAGGATGCTACAGAGCCTACATTTCCATTTTTGTGTTTATTTCATTTATTTCTGAAGTGCCAGTGGCACATTTCTACGTGTCTGAAAAGGCAGCTTGAATATAACAAGAAGAAATCTTCAAATACAAATAGAGCGCATGGGCTTAGGTCATTATTATTTGTGGGTCATTCTGCTTGATTTTACCATAAAAGGAGATAGCAATTAGATAATGAAACAAAGTCCACCAGTTGCTGGTTGAAATCCAACTCTTGCAGGCTAGTCATTAGTCTTCTGCAACCTGGTGAAAACTGCAGTTCTGTGAATTTGGAAATGCTATCAGACTTCCTTAAGCAATAACACACATGCTGGAGGGAGATGTAGGTCATCTTGACACAGCCCACTGTGTTCCTGTTTCTGTGTTTCCCACCAGCTGAGTGTCATTTGGAAATGATCACAGTAAGATGGCATGGTTATTTAACTGCCAAATTTATGTTCTGGAGATCCTTGCTCAGTTATTGTTTTGCATTAGAGATATCTGAGGACCTTGATGCACAAATTTGCAATTCTGAAGCTCTTTAGGTATTTTACCAGAACAATCTGTATCTTAAAACACAGTGGAGAGCCAGATGTGTCAGCCATGCCTGATCCCTGCTGGAATAAGCTAGGCATTTCTGTGCTACTTGGATGCAGTAGGAATTATCACAGCATTATTAGTAAAGGAGGAATTTCACATAAAAACAACTGTATGATGTGATGGAGTTGGAGACCTTCTGTTTATTAACCTGAACTTGAATCCCTCCCTCCTTTCTTCAAGGAGTTTGACCACAGCTCTCATTTTCCATACCAGTACTCTGACCACTGGGCAATGGCATACTCTCCAGTTGCTCTCTCTCAGCCCCTAGGTGCAATCACAGTAGAGCCAATATCTCTGGTACTGAAAGGAAAGGTACCATCAGGAAAGAAGGCAGGGCTTAGGTTCCTGCCCTGTCTTCCCAAGGTGGAGCAGCTTCAGTGGGAGAGATTGAAATGTCTCAGGCTCTTTCACCTCTAACTCTGTCTCTGATTTGTGAAAAAAATGTAGCATTTTTAACATGTTTTAAGGATCTTTATGTGCTTAGAGCTGTGGTTATGATTTGTAAGCTGAAACAACGAGATGTTTGACAACAAGAAGACACTGTTGCCCTATAGGAGGGATATCAACAGCATGAGGCTCAGCATGGGGCAGCTTGGGTTGAAACAGCTTGTCAGATACCCCTAGACCCTAAAGAATTCTCTTCCAGAAAAGAAAATTTAATGCAACTTAGGACAATAGAAAGGAATATAAAATCAACAGAGTTAAACCTGAAATGCAGATTAGTGGGAATTTTGAAAAATAATTGCTTACAATTACAAGAACTGATAATAAGGGGTTTTGGTACAGCAGAAAAAGAGGGACTGAAAGAGAATTAGAGGCTTTTCCAGCTTATTAAAAGCTAGAGAATCCATGAAAAAAGTACAGTGTCTGTAGACTTCCTGGTTTCATTTTGCAACAGTTTCTGCTGGGTAATGTTGTAGGCAGATACTCTATGCTCACTATCTTCAAGCAACAGAGATATTGTGATCAGCAGTTCCTATGAAATAAATGAACACTATTTGTTTAACTGTACATGTCAGGTGAGAAGACAAAAAAGATAGCTAAGGGATGGGATTGAGTTCTAGTTTGGTTATTCTTTGTTCTGTGGCATTGAACAAATTATTCAATTTGAACTTACTCTGTTAGTTGCATGTGCTTATTCTTTTTTCAGAGGAGTTGTTGGAAGGATTAACAAGGAACTTGTGAGTATCTTTGCGCTCTCTTTCTCTGTGTTGAAAGACATGATTCTAGTCAGAGACAAAGTTCCTATCTCAAGACGTTGTTTCTGCAGACTTCCATTGGCCAGGAGGAAATCACAATCTTCCCTCGTTTTCTGGTCTGTTGGAAAGTCTCCAAATACCACTGGAGAAGTAATCAAAACATCTGCAGTTTCTGACCAGGTTCCTGCACTTCATTGATTTATTAGTACTCTGGCTTGTTTCATATCATAGCTGGGTCACCACGCTGGGTCATCATTCTTCGTGCAATTTCTTAGGAAATTCTTACTACAAAACAGGAAATAGTCTATTAGGGTACAGGACTCCAGGTGTTTCTGTCAGAAGATTTGGGGATGATTATGGCAAACTCGCCTGCTGAGATCAGATGCTCATACCTGACCGGTGCTCAGACATGTAACCACCTTTCCTGTGAGCAGCAGCATTCAGTGACTGCACCTGGGTAGTTTTACTGCAGTGCTCCTAGGTATACTAGCTTGGCTTGGCAGTGGTGGCATGGTGAGACATTTTAGGGCTGCTTAGTTCTTTTGTAGCATCTTCTCAGGCACTGGGGTGACCCAAATCCAGGTCCTTCTTGTCTCCCAAACAACTGTGTCTGGTAAAAGAGGGTATGAGAATGTCCTGACATATGTCTGTGGTTCTCAGAAGTGGAGCCGAGTGTTTTTCTCTGTAGCCAGTGGAGTTCAAAGGGACTGACTCCATTGATATAATCAGGACAAACACATAATTAAGGGGCTGTATTCTCAATCCTTTTTCTTAAAGCTTTTCCAAAGCCTGCTAACTGTAGTCATGAAAGGACTTAAAAGTTTTGGTATTGCAAGCTCTTGCTACCCAGGGGTTCAGCATAGGGAGACTTTTTATTCTGTTCTCCTGTCAGAGAAGGGATTGTGCAGATAAGCCATGCCATGATGTTGATTAACAGATAAACCTGGAAAGTCAGAATGCGTTGCCAGTGCTTCATACATGTCCTGCAGCAAACACGAAAGAAAGGGAGGGGGGAACTTGTCAGGTGGTGCTACTGCAGATGTGCAGGAACATAGTACATCTCAGCAGAAGCTATCATTTATTAGTACGTACCAGTGTGAAGAGCAAATCTCACTTTTCCTTTTCTACTGCCGTATAGATATATCTGTCACCAATTTTAACTCCAGAGAACTTTACACTATCCACCTCCCCTTTATCCTAGCTTCATTCCCATCTATCTTTATATCTGAAATAATTAGCACATCATGCCCTGAGCTTTCCCTATTCCTCTTGGCTAGCAGATATAGCTGAGATCCAAAAATGTTGAGCCATATGTTGAGGCATAGCCATATAAACATAAGACAGATGAGGGTTTCATGTCTGGTTCCCTTACACTTGTTTAAAAATTTGATGAAGCAGTGAGTTGGAGTAATAGATGCCGGACTTGAAACAGTGCTACAAATTACAAAGGAATAGGCCCAAGTGCAAAAAGATTTCTGTTTCATTTTAAGTGGCAAAATGGTGACAATAGTTGCATTTTACAACTGCATGTATTCAAGATAGAAGGTCTTTCCTCTCTCAGGGTTTTATTTGCAACATTATCTAACTTCAGTTCTGGGTTTCACACATGCTGGTGTAGTCATAATTTGCCTCAGGGTCAAAATGACTAAGATTTGCACCTGAAAAAATAAGAAGCTGGTGGAAGACTGATATGAAAATTAAAGAAACCAATACATAAACAGGTCAAGCTTTTAAATAAAAGTATGTTTGAATTGTGAAGCCCAGCATTACTGAAAGACTTGCTTTCGGAGTGACGTAGGTGAAATTTCTGTTAATTGTTTCCTGTTGTGAATCTGATGGGCTGGTGAACAGAGTCTGTCTATGCCTTTTTGCTTTCATCTCCTATGTTAAGCTTATTTATAAGAACTGGGTTTGGTAGACACCTCTGGAAGGGAGAGAAGAGTATCTCTTCCTTCAAAAGCAACTGAATGTGCTCAAGGAGATATGGTCCCAGACACGGAGACATGTCCTGATACCTGTCTAGACCCAGAGGGAAGAGCAGGAACCTTGCAGCAGAGACTGCTGAAGAGGGCAGGTTATATCCAAAAAATCCAAAAGGGTGGTGTTATGGTGGTGGACAGAGAAACCCCTAAGGGACCAGGGAGTCTGGGTAACCCCCCAGGTGGCTGAAGTCAGGCATGGAAACAGGGACATCGGTACCAGGAAATAATTATAAACATCTTTACATTTCTGCTGACCTCACTGCTTTAATTTTTTTTCTTTTCCCAATTCTAAAATAAAACTGGCTTAGTGAGTTTGAAAGATTTTTGGATTACTTTGGGAAGCTCATTATAAGAAAAATGTCTCAGCAAGTCCATCTCAAAGCTCTGGTGAGCTTGAGGTCCCATCACAGAAAGCGCAGTTGAGGCTGGTAGCCTGCATTGTTCCAGATCTCCTCCACTGAGTCAGGCATGCTGTTGCTGGAGTCTTCACCTTCCCATGTTTATGAAAGAGAAATCAAAGTTGTTTCACAGAAGAAAACCTAGTCATCACCAGTCATTGGTACAGCTGTACTGTTAGAGTAGTGCTCAGTCATTACTGGATCTCAGAGCCCCCTAAACCCCTGATGAAAGCTTCGCAGAACCAGGTGCCAGACAGAGGCGATTCACAAAGCCTGCAAGCTGGTAAGGCACCCCTAGCAAACTCTCTGGAGAGGAGGAGGCTTTGTAAGGTAGAAGACCCTAAAAGGTGCCAACTAGCTGGAAAAGTGCATCTATTCAGAGGTCACAGCAATCAATTTTTCCTGGAGCTAGACAAAGAAGCAGGGTTGGGTTATACTTTCTCGTCTCTGTCTCTCTTCCCCCTTTGTCCAAATTCTCACCAGAAGTGAGAAGGACGACGGTTCAACTCTTTTCTTTCCTTCACCTGATTTTGACTGAATCTTGAAGTAGCCCCCTCTCAGGAAGATGTCAGGTATTTGTCTTTCCTAAGTATCACCTGCTGAATGTCCTCTGCTCTGTTCAAGATGTGGAGAATCTTGAGGCTGTCCCAACAAGGACATGTGCTCTTATTCCTGCTTCTGATACTGTGTCATATTTGTGCTTCTCCAAGAAAAGGGTGAAGAACTGGAAAACATTGGCTGGCCTTTCTACTTTTCTTCTCCCTTAACACTGCTGTGAAATTAACATTTCAATAATAAATATTGACTAACATTTTTTTTAAGCTGTGGGTTTGTTTTCTAGTATAAACACCCACAGTTTGCATGCCTCCCATAGCACTGGCTTTGATAAAAACATAAAACTTCCTCCCTTCTCCAGTGCCACAGTAATAGCTGTCATATGATTGTGGGAGGGAATTCTTGAAATATTCCTGAATACATGTGATAAAATGTGCTCACCATAAATAAGTTAACTTTCTCCCTTTCAGTACATACGCTACTTCTGAGTCTTCTGGGAACTCCCAGAATATTAACTGCACAAGCTACTTTGCAAGTCCATCTAAAGGTTCATTTTAGCTAACCTGATTTTTGTGTGCCCTGTTTTGGAAACGTCAGGATCAAAAGCTTTGCTGACAACAAAATATCAGAAAGGAAATATTATGCACCTGCTAAATTCTGTACATCCAAAACCAGAGGCACTCACAAGTCAGTGGCATTCCTAAAATATACTTCCGTAAATAACTTGAGTAAAGCTGCAGAGTTTAATAGCAACAGAAACAAGAACTCATGGATATTGTAAACCTTCAGTGTTGGCCTGTGTGGCCTGATGAGAGGACTGCTCTGAGAATAAACTGTGAGTTAGTCTTTTCGTTTGTTGTCTTTCTTCTGTGAGAACAACAGATGAAACGTTTCTCATTTGTTTGCTTCCTGGGTATGTCTGCTACTGGATCAGCTTGCATTTTTCTTTCATTTCCAAGACTTAAGAATAATATATTGTTTCTAGTGATCTTTGCAAAATTATAATTTCTGGCAGTTAAATAAATATATTTAAAACTGCATAGCAGCTGCATGTATTTACCACCGCTCTTCTTGCACAGTAAAGCATGTAAAGGGAAGTTGCAGAGGTGCATTGATTTAAAGTTATTTGCTCTTTAAAACATTAAATTGGAGAATTAATAGCCTATTTTACTCATCCAGGTCTCAGTGAAGCTATGCCCACTCACTGCACAGACAGCAAGCAGATGACCATTCTCTTTCACACTTCAGGTATTCCTTTCTCTTTCTGACCTGTGCCCCTCACATAACACCATCAATGTGGGACAAATCCGCAGTGCTGTTACTCCTTCCTCAGCAAGTTCTTTATGTAGATGCTCTTCCTAAGCACAAGACACTGAGTACAACGTCCACACTGCTCTTGGCAGACAACTGTAAAAATGTCATTGCTTATCACCTGAAGCACTTGCCTTCTGACTCCTGGTGGCATATTTGTAGTACAAGGGTTGTGTGTGCCCAGCCTCCCAGGCAGGAGGTCAGTCCTGGGAGATGTTGTGGTTTTGTACCTCCTTACTTGAGGAGCTATGTAATCACAGATGTCATTTGGAGTAACTGTTTGGGCAGAAGGATGGGAGTTATGGGTAAGAAGGGAGTACATGAGAAACAGAGGCTGGGAACCGTGGTAGGAGTATAGATAAGGAGGGCAGGGAGGTTGCTGTCTCTGATGATCATATACTCTATTTAAATGAGTGCCAATTAGCTCCAGATCTCTGCCAGTTTAGCAAAGCCCTTAAAACTCCCACCTGCTCTCTGTTCCTTGGGGTTGTAAAATAAAAGGCTGTCCTCATCTCCTGTCTCCAGAAGCAAAATTGTCTGATTTCTGGGCTGCTATCCTTCTTTTTGGAAATCCCCAGCACACCCAATTTTACCCCGGACTAGTAGAATTAGAGTATTGCTGATTCTAGTCCCTTCTTTGCACTAGTTCTCACTGTTTTATCTCATTTCCTCTGTCCTTACTGAGGGGGTGCTGGTGGGCTTGCCTTCTCCCAGGCAGACCTGGGTCAGAACACATCTTTGAGAGGCTGTAGGATGCTGCCTTGGAGCTGGTGGCCATACCACTTCATGTCACTGTTGACATTACTCATGTAAATAGGTGGAAAACCTCATCAGAGTGCCGTGCCGGTGTACAGACATGACTTTTTATGGCGCAAAAAGATGAATCCCTTAAAATCTGGATGGTCTCCAAGGAAGAGTACATGACCTAACTGGTCTCCCTCTAAGAAAACATGCAGAGACTAGCAGAAGTAATTTCCCAGAAGTAGCAGCTCTGTCTGGGCTTGAGATGTAGGGCTATTTCTGTTACCAGACAAGCCTGTATTTTCACTGCTGAGGGTGGCAGCATCATGAATCAGGGGGGTGGCTTTGGCTGTGTAAACTGTGTCCCCTTGAGGCAGTTAAAATGGATCCAGAGAACTATATATTCTGTTCACTGTTTTGCTGTAAATGTATAAAAGTTGCCCCTGTTTTCTCCTTTTGGTCAGTATGCCCTGCTTTGGCTCTCAAAAAAAGCTTCTCATTCTGGGGCTTCGCAGTCATCTTGATCTCTCAGTTTTGACTAGGCTGGGGTTTTGCAGACAGTTCCCTGGGTAAGGATACCAATGGCGTTTACTTCCTTGACAAGATTGTCTTTATTTGGCAACTATTACATTTCTCCCAAACTTGGAAAATACATGAGTTTGAGGGTTATCAGGGGAGACAGAAGCGAAGATGGACACAGTGCATAATAGTGACAATGATTTTCCTGTTTACGCAGCACATACTGAGAGCTGTTTCTGAAAAAGATTGAGGAACCTACTAAGAGATTCTGTGTCACAGAATTTGGGTCTCTAAGTAGACCACATTAGAAACCTCACAAGGGAATTCATCAAACACAGTCTGTTCCTTTGGTTCAGTTCATTGTGCACCTACCATTATAAAAACGGATTCAGAGTTTGGAGTTCATTCTCTGCCCACCGGACTGCAATCATCCAGTGTATGGGTCAAACACTTCTACTTTCCAGTACTCCTTTAGCAGAACACAAACATGAGGTCTGAAATGATCTATCACAGAATTGTGGAGGTTGGAAGGGACCCTGGAGGTCTCTAGTCCAACCCAATGGCACATCAGGCCATTCTGGCCTAAGCTACACCACAGTGCACCCAGCCCTGCTTCCTGCTGTTTGTGGCTGGAGTCCCTTAGTGGATCCCAGGACTGTCTTGTTACCTCACCTTGTTTGGGGCTGCAGATGGGACTGGTCACTGTCACCAACCTGACACTGCTGTGGGCACTGCCTGTGCTGGGGGCACCCTGTTTGTGCCCACCATGGAGAAGCCCCATTCTTGCTGTGCCCTCCTGCCCACCGATACCTATGAGGAGGTTACTGAGAAGAGAAAGCTGCTCCTCAGGGCAGCAAACAGCAGGAGGGTGAGAGACAATGGTTACAGACTGAAATAGGATATGCTCAGCCTGACGATAAGGAAAAGGCTTTTCCCCATGAAGACAGCCCAGCAGTGCAGCAGAGGCCCAGAGAAGTTGTGCCATCTCCATCCTTGGAATATTGCCAGACCCAACAGGATAAAAAGCCCTGAGCAGCCTGGTCTGACCTCATGGCTGAGCCTGCTCTGGGCAGGGGGTTGGACTGCAGTCCTCCCAAGGTCCCTGATGGGCTCCGTGAGTCTGTGGTCCTCGGTAAAGTAGGCTTCAGTAGGGAACAGGAGTGTTTGTGTGTTCCTGCTGAGGATGTCAGTTCCCTGCAGTCATGAAAGCCATGCTGTGGTCTCAGCTGACGGCCTCAGAAGTAGAGGGGGATGCGGAGTAGCCCTTCTCTTTGTGGTGGTGAGGGGCTGCCTACCTGATGTGGACTAGCAGCTGCAAGTTGAAATGAACGTGAAATGCTGTCCTTGAGTTATTTGGGAAGGGTGACGGAATTATTTGTCTGAAATCATGGGAGAATGCACCTTAATTCTGTGTTATCCTTTTTGTTCTTGCTCTCATGGTTAGTTTTTGCAAGCAGTTTGGTCACAAAGTGAATAAAGAAAGGTCCTCCAATCTTCTTCATTCGCGCTTGAATAAGAGGTCAGTTCTTTTTGTAAAGTGATCCGGTAGAAGCAGGCATTTGCAAAGCTTGTGAAACTGTATTTTAGTTTTTTAAGCTTTGGCACAACTGAACTAGTGACAGGAAACCTCAAGCACTGTATTACTAAGCAATAAATAGCAAGTGACTTTCAGTAATTCCTGGAACTCATTCACAGTATTACTACATGACATTTCTCAGTAATTTTATGAAGGTATTTCCATCTGGCTGTCTTAAATTCTTCGTACTGGTTAAATCTGAAAAACAAAACTATTTACTAGAAGCAAATTTGAACACAGACAAAGGAAGCAGAATAGAAGGGGCCTGAGCCTCATGAAGTAGAAATTTTATATGCAAAAGCTGTTGGGTTTTCTCGGGAAGCCTTCAGGTATGATCCAGCCTATCCAAAATAGTTTTCAAAATAATCACAGAATGGGATACTCACAGACTAGCAATGTTCCTTCAGAGCAGTAAGATGGAAATCTGAAATGGAAAGCTTAGCTGCAAGGCTGCACTGCTCTTTTTTGATGTCACACTGTAAGAGGAGTACTATGTGAAGTGCCTGCAATCTTGAATGTAAGTCGTGGAGCTCAGTGATTGAGATGAGCCTTGAAGCACTCACAGATTGCAGATATTATTTCCAGCTGGTAGCATGAAAGACTGGAAGACGTTTGCCTGCCTGAGGCCACAGCTAGATGCATGTGACATATCCAGGATTATGAGAACTCCTGGCTCTTTCTCGGTTGGTAACCAGCGACAGCATCTCTCCCAGCTTGCTATGAGATGTGCTTCTCATGTCAAGGAATGGGGAGGAAAATAGTGCATTAGCCTAAGACACTCAAGTCAGCTGTGTAAAATTAGTTCTTGGAGATGTTTCTATGAACCAGGAAGGGTATGGCTTAAGGGCAGAGCTTCCTCTTCAGTGAAAAGGAATGCACTCACATGGCAATTGTTGGAGAACTTTCTCCTCTTGAAATGGACTTGTCTTGTACCTGGCTCTGCTTCCCATGAGGCACTGGTTTTTTTTCTTAGATCTCATGGGTGGGAATGCAAATCACCAAGAGTCTCTATTTGTGTCCAGAGACTTTTGTGGGTGAATCATTTAACCTCTGTGGTTCATTTTACCCATGCATAAAGTGGACACAGTGAAAAAAATATACACACACATGCACACTGCTCTCAGGAGTCATACCAGGCAAAAAGCAGTTTCAGGCTTTGGAGAAGTCTTGATTTTTTGATTCAAACCTAAATTTTCTAAAAGGGATAGGCTCCCCTGACCACTGCAGAGAGCGTAGGGGAGACCTGGGATTCCAGGCAAGGCAAGAGATCTAACGTGCACTATTTTAAATTAACTACTCCAAGCTTCAGAGAATTGCCCTTTACTGATGAACAGGTGCTTTCTTCTCCTTTTTATTATTTGTACTGAGCTGGTGGTTTTCAAGGTGTACTGCACCCTGAATTTGTTTATGTAAAATTAAATATTGAAGGATGTGCATTCAATACTAAAGCTAGCAAAAGAGACTTCAGTGAATTTTAACAGGTTTTGCAAGTGAATATGGGAAAAAAGATTCTGGCTGGAGTAATAAAGGCCATGTGTACATGTATAAATAATATGAGTACTGTTAGGTAGCATCAAGCTATTTTCTCCATTTTGCATTTGGAATATCAAGGCGTATGGAGGTAAATGACTTGTACAATGAGCAGAAGCGAGTACTGGGACACAGCTGGGAATGATACCCAGATGCCCTGAGTCTCAGAGTGATATTGCAACTGCCAGATGACAGATAGTCTTGCCAGCTTTTACGGAGAGGGTTCAGGAAACTATCTGTTCAGTTTTTTGTTGGCTGTTTACTTTAAGTTGGTGGTTCTGTGAAAAAGCTAATGTTCTGTGTTTTGAAGAAGAAGATTTTGAATTAGAAGTCTGATGTTCTAAGCTTTTTAAAAGTGTCCTGTCACTGAAACCTGAGTGTCTTTAACACTGTCAATGCAGGGAGCCATGAAAGCTGCACTTCTAAAAGAACTCTAGAATTTTAATTTGTTCTCATCCCCTTTTCTAGAAGAAATGGTTGCTTTAAGATGGTCTTAGAAGCAATAATACAAGGTTATATCCATGGGGAAACAACAACATTTCTTCCCCTCCCTCATGTTTAAGTTTCTGGTCCTTTGCTCATTTTTAAGTGCTTTGATTTTTGATCTTTCTCTACTTTCTTCCTGTGACAGGGAATTTATTTATTTCTTTCACACAAAAATTCTCCTTCCTGCACTCCAAGATGTTAATATGGTCTCTGCACTTGGCTTCAGGCTTGAATCTTGGCAAGGAAGCTCTCAATTATTAGCCAATTTTTAAAAACAAACACAGTTTCAGCTGTTTTATGCAGAGGAGGAGTGCAAAATGCTAGCTGTCTTCCAAGACACTCTGTAAAGCCCTGAAGGGTAACGGTTGAGAGCAAGGGGCTAAAATACATGAGTATTTCAAACCTGGCAGGATTGCTAACACAATTTTTATTCTGATGTGGATCTCGTTTTGTCTGGACAAATGTGTATCTGTACAACATGTAATATGTGTATCATTTGCCTCTGGCCTCTAATACAATTGTATGTCAAACGGCCAAGAGTACACTTACCCAATTTGTCAGTTATAATCTGGGCTGTGTCCATTGCAAGATTTCATAGCTTACTTGATGCAGCAAGAGCAGTAACAAAACAGGAGCACCACTGCGCTTGGGGACCTTGACTTTCAGTTTTATTTCGCGTGCTAGTGAACATTCAAAAGACTTCTGATGAAGGAAAACCCTTTAAAAAAGCTCTCTTTCGGCTTGTTTGCTTCTCTGCAGAGGAACAAAGTGAAGCGTGCTTGGGAATGGAAAGCAGTCGAGAAAATACACCTGGGGAAGAAGAAGGAGAAGAGGAGTGAGGGGCATAAGCTGCTGGTGGTACTTTCTGGAGCTGGGAGAATGGGGGGAGGGGAACAAGGGCTTGTGGGGAAGGTACTGATAGGTCATCTGAAAGAAATCCAAGGCTGCATGAAGCTGACATGGGTTGAGCGAGGTTTATTAGATGAGGGTTGGTTTGGTGAGCCCGTGGCTAGCCCTCCGTAGCGTGTTTGAGAAGGCAGCTTCCACCCTGCTGCATTTCAGCTCTCAGACTTTGTTAAAGAAACAAGGTAGAAAATCAAAACAGCAACATTTTTTGAGGACAGAGGGCTCTGGTTTCAAAGTTCTGTAATGGAAACTGAAGCCGCTGCATTAATTAAAAAAAATCCACCTTTAAATAGTTATTGAACATTAAAGACTTTTTGGAACAAATTTCCCATCAAAATACTACCACCATTTAATTTTTGACAAAGTACATTACTTTCATGGAACCCCATATTTCAGGAGGAAATATTTTGGTTTCCAGTTTCTGTCCGGCTCCTGAGCAAAGGGCTGTTATGTCACAGCCCATGTTGGGCTCCTCCTCATGCCTTGGGCTGTTACCACAAAGTAATTGCTATGGCTGTGGTAAGAATGGGCTTGGTGGGTTTTATTTTTGTCACTGTAGTATATTGAGAGAGGTGGCTGGAAATCACTTCAGAGCCTACCACTGGGCAACCCAAAAGCTGAGGAGCTGTCATGCTCCTACAAGAAAGAAACCAAAGAACTGCAGCTGTTCAGGTGCATGCCCCCAAAAACATGGTCTTTGCATACAAGAAAGAAACAGCTTGTCTTGATGGTCCCAATGCACCTTCCTTCCAGCTGCCCCAGTCCCACCAACATCTGATTTTGGGAAAGAGAGGGCACATACACCACATACCAACAGTGAAAGATGGCATGGAAATGTTGGTGGCCACGGAGACCTTTGTCTAGCCAAGGAGAAATCCAGGCAGAAGGGGACAGATGAAGTAAGCTAGCCTTAGCTGAAACATTTTGGGGCCAAAATTTGCTTTGTGGGATTCAGGCTCTGCTTTCATTCTTGCCCCGTCTGGTTTCCATTAGAGTGCAAACATTGCAGATATCCCCTTTTAATGCCAAAAAGGTGAAAGGCCTTTGGGAAGAGAAGAATAGCTCTGTAGCCACTGAGTGTGCCAAAGCAGGGGTCTGTAAGCCCCAGCAGATAAGATGTATGCAAAAAAGTCTAGGTTCTGTTAATGCCAGGGATGAAATGACTCTTACAGTACTGGAGTCCTTCATTTTTAAAAATAAATAACCATAAAATCATAGCTGTTCTACCATAGGTTGCTAAAAAGTTAATGCTATTTTGTTGTAATATTGCTTCAGGTTGCTGAGTTGAAGTCAGTTAACTTTCCTGTACTCACGTGTATTTCAGGCAAGCCTTCCTGAGAAAGGATTCACAGAAGTGGAAGTATCTCTCCTCTCAACAGAACCTGCCTGTGCTGGGGACCCAGCTTTTTGTTACAAAAACTTTACCTTTTTAATGGTCTTCTCTGTACAGTTTTTAAATGAGGGGGGCCAAAACAAAACATGATGAAGCTCTACAGTTTTACATATTACATGATTTATGTTTCAGTGCACCAAAAGAAGTGGTATGGGTATGAGATAAATGTCAAGTTCACACCACTCAGAAATCTCCTTTTCAGAAGGAAAGCAAATGCACTGATTTACACCCACTCTCTCTTGGCTCCAAGGCCAGGGTGGAGCTTGCATTTGTCTGTTTGTTTGTCTGTTAAAATAAACAAAGGATCTGTTAAAGGTTTTGGTGGACCGCATAGTCTCAAAGCTTGTGGGCACTGAATCAATGCTATTGAAAATACCTGTTTGCTCAAGAAAAAGGCAATTAAAACCCATAATTTCTGGAGCTATCAATACTAAAGAACATTAAAGTATCTTTCTGTTGGTTTCATGGATACATGCACTGTCCTCGTAACACACGTCTATTTGTAGAACTCCCTCAGTTCTTATTAGCCTGGTGCAGAATTCTGTAATTAAAAAAAAAAAAATCCTGAAAATTGCTATTTGTCAATTCCTTTTCCTTCTGGCACTTACACACAACCATAAAAAGCACTCAGAAAACCTTTAAATAAATTAAGTTGCTTTGTCTTATTAAAGGTCTAAGAAAATTACTGAAGTAAATATAATTGCACTGAATTTGATATAGGAATTAAAATAAAATTTTGGGTAAGGAAACTGATTTGTTGCTGCAGCACTAATGTCACACGATCTTAAAATATAGCTCTGAGGACAACAAAGAGGGAAGAATAATGTTTAAAGTAGAAAAATATACTCCCAAACATAGAAGGTCAGAAAATATATGGTAATATCAGCCTGGGTGAAATAGAGTAATCCAGAGATCCTTTCTATTAAAAAGTGTAGGTATTACTTCAGGCTACCTGTATCGTCAGTACTGTTGTTTCTAAAGGCATGCTTAGACCGACTTTTACCTTACGCAAGACTTTATTTTTTAACAAGGATGTTTCCTGGGCTGCTTTAGTGTGACACTGAGAGAAAGCTATAGAGATCAAAGCCAGCATATTGGAGACTATGCTCAGCTTAAAAAGGTTTCTGCCTCTCATCCCCAAACTATACAGGCAAGCAAAGAGGCCTTTTTCAGGATGCTTGTCCTCAGCTGCTACCCACAGGAGTTCATATATTATTTTGGGTGAAATCCTGACTCCACTGAGATAACTGGTAGTTCTGGCATTGTTTTTCATGGGGTCAGCAATCAGTCATTTACATTTAGAAATAAAAAAAAAAAAAAAATTGAAACCCTTGAATTTAAATTTCACTGTTTTATGTTTGCTCACAGGAAATTCAGTTTAGAGTGGATGAGTTACTATAATTTTGAAAATTAACATTGCATTTTTGTATTTGAATTTTTGAGATATTTTTATTAAATAGGTGTCAAATACATATATTTATGTGGACAAGTAGGTAATTTTTTAGATTTTCAAATAAGAAAAAGAAGTACTCTTGAGACTCCTGGCAACAAACTCCCTTCCTACAGCATCTTCTTGGGGGCTACCAGTAGTCCAATCTGCAGGTGCTGTGCTATCAGCAGAGGTGACCAGAACTGCAAAGTCTCTCTCTACTATCAGCTCTGCCCTGACTTGTTTCACAGCCCTGGCAACCAATTTAACATCCTTGGATATATCATTACCTGGTGTAAATTGTTGTGGTGCCATGTAAGCCATTAACACTGTCAGTGAGGCTCTGCCTTGCCGTGTCTAGGTTTAGTCTTGTGATGAAATGAACAGAACTGGCTGTGCTTGCCAAGTGCATTGCACTGGGTAAATAACGAACAGATGTCAAATGCTCTGGACTTCTCCAACGGGGAAAAAACCAACCACCCACCAACAAAAAGAAGCTGTAGGAATGGCTAGGAGTGGTGTTATGTTCAGAAATCTTCACAGCTGGCAGGTGAATTATTAGGAAGGTGAGCTGTGGTAAAGACTGGTTACCCTTAATTCCTCATTAAAATATTTGCTTACAGATCTAAGTTCTTCTGAGCAGTTGTTTTGAAGTCATGGTAATGGGTACGTTTGACTCATGTAATGTTTAACTTGCAGTATTCTATTTGCTCAAGGTTTCGAAAGTATTATAAGATCAAAAGTGTGTTGTGGGAGAGAAAAAGTCAAACAATATCTGAATTCCAGTCAGGCTCCAGGAAGACACAAGACTCTCGCGTATCTATTAAAAAGTAAACATTTGCACCTATATTTTGTTCACTACCAGTAGCTGCCAGCTACTTTTATACTGCATGATCTAAGTTACATTTTTTCCCTTAGAAAGCTATCAAGTCTCTTAAAATCAGTATTATGCATAGAAACCTAACTCTACATAATGAGAGTTACTTCTGCAAAAGGGTTCCTTGGAGCTTAGATTTTTTTGTTGTTAATTCATTCTTTTTATGTTAACATGGTTGTGTACATTTTTTTTGGCTGAGCTGCAAAGGACAGTGCTATACAAGCTTTAACAGAGAGTTGCCATGCAAATGATAGCAAAAAAATGGCAAAGTAAGTCCCCTTTGATGGCTTCCATGGCTGCTTACACGCTTTATCCCTCATACTGCAGCAAACTGAAAAGCAGGAGGAGCAGTGCTATGACTAGCCTGAGACGAGGAGTGTGCAAGAGGCAACAAACCCACTGGGGAGCATGAACTGCACCCAACTCGCAGAGAGTTGGGGCGCTGCTGCGGTGGGAAGGGACGGATGACCGAGGATGGGTGCTCCTGGAGGCATCCTGGGAGAAGGAGGACAGTCTCGGAGGAAACCTGGGGGGACACTGCCGGGCCTAAACTCCTCATGGCTCCAGGGACTGAGGTTTTGAGCCTGGTAACAAAAATACAGCCACAGGCTTGCAAGTGCTCAGTTTTAGTCACTGCTGATAAAACTATCATCTGTTAAAGGAACTATAGTTATGGGAGGGTAGGTGTTTAAAAACTCTTCCTATTTCTTAGAAGGCCAGACATGCTCAGCAGGCGGTGCCTTCCTCTGAAGTCACCCAGCAGCCACAGCAGAAAGCAATGCCCATATCCGTGGGGTAAGCCCATGGAGGGGTTGGGCTGTTTCATGCTTTCCAAGGTCAGCAATTGCAGCGCTGGTATCCCACCACGGACAGGGAGCTCCTTCCAAAATATGAGTCAGGGAACCTGATGCACTGCCCTGCAAATGGGTGGCAGCAACTTCCAGCAGCTTTTCTTTGCACCCACATCCTACATTTTACCTGATCCCTCTTCTGCCTGCAGCCCTGCTGATGCTGCAGAGTGCCCTTTGATTGCTGTAAGCTCTGCAAGAGTGTCTTTCTCCTGCACTAAGAATTTTATTTGCAGGGCTGCAGGTTGTATGAATAATTCATATGTCTCCTTTCTGCCTGCTTCCCCTCACTCTTGTTAAATCTAAATTTTATGAGTCTTCTGTGCCACCCTTCCTGAGGGTGAGCAACATCATAGTGGTTGACAGGGACTGCTGGAAGGACAAGCTTTGTTAAAGCTGTCAGAAATTCTCCACAGTATATAGTGGTTAAATGTTTGTTTAGCTACATCGTTATTAATTCCTTGTCAAGGATCTTGGAAAAAATGCTTAACATTTTAGGCAAAAATATGTTTCCATGCAACTTGATACATGCTAGATGTGTGCTCTTCTCATAAATCCAAAGCAAGAGCCTTTGCTATCCTCATTTACGCCCCCCCCCCCTTAAAAAAACCTGCTTGTACACAAGCTTAGAAAAACAGGCATAGAGAAAATAATTTTACTAATTTAATTAAGATATTTTAGAAAGACTTGAACCAGATGTGATTTCAGTTGAAGAGAAAAAAACAGGTGATTTGGGATAGTAACTGAAGAACAGTATATCCGCCCTGATGAATTGTACAAGGCACACGAAGGGTTTACTGGATACCAGTACTTCTATAAGTACTTGCTCTTAAAAGCTGAATTTCCAGCTACAAAACAGATGGAGGGGAGCTCACGGGTGAGGAGGAGTCCTTTTCTGCCTGAATGTAGCCACGAAACCTTTGGTACACTGGAAAAAAGGCGTTTTACCCATGTAGACAACTTCAGCCCTGTTTTGTTGGTTTTTTCCCTATTTGCTAGCCAGAGAGGGTCCTGCGTGGGTTGCAGGAGCGCACAGCCCTGGTGAGGACATCTGTGCAACCCCTCTGTGGTGTGGGCACCGCAGCTGGGCAGCCGTGGGTGGTCCCACTGCTGGGGGGGGGGGGGGGGAGCTGCAAGCACTCCCTTGTCTCTGCTGTGTCACAGGGAAAGGTGTTTTCCTTCACAGGAAACTGTTTTGTTCAGTTTCCTTCTGGTGTGCTGTGTTCACCTGGACATGCTGGAGGACCTGCATCCCTTCCCCACCAGTGTTTCTCTCTCTGTACCGTTATGTCTCATTTTGCTCCAGAAATTTTATCAACAGCTTAGAGAGCTGAGCCTGGGGGTAGGGGAAAGCTGGTGAGCACTGACTGCAGAAATGACAGCAGTGAGGTGAGCTGGACTGGGGCATGCTGTGACCTGCTCCTGTTCTGCTGCGGTAGGACCTTGGCTAAGCCCTTTCACCTCTCTGTGTCCCTCCTTTCCCGTGCTTCCTCCAATCTGTTTAGACAGGGAATGACTTAGGGCAGGGCCTGTCTTTTCTTGACAGTTTCTATGTATACAATGACTAACATAATAGACTTGTGATTTCATCTGGGACTGCTGCTTCAGTTCAAGTAGCACCCAAAATACATGTTTAAGCTCCAAGTAATTAATCTTTAAGTGGTATCTTGCTGGTGGAAGGTGGAAGTCCCCTCTGTTATGCACAAATCACAACTTCTGCTCTGACTTAGTGCTTCCACATGAAACCAAACACTTAAGCATCTTTGAGAAGTTTGGTCTCAAGTGCAAAGTGTACATGGAGAGGGGATTTCAAATATAAAATTTTGAACATGTTGCTACGAACCTACTGTGCTCCAGCCTGCAGTCCTGCGCATGTATGGCACACTTGCCTGGTACTTGACAAATTCTTATAATCTCTTGATAGGGATTTTTTGATAAGACTTTGCATTTCCATAATGTTTGTTCCAATTCCTCTCACCTTGCCAGGACCGCTGGACCAGGTAGGGGTATTTAAAACAACCACCAGTGGGTTTTGTTTTTCTCTAACTATGCAATGGCTGCGTCTTGTGCAGAATCCTGGTGGCCGCTCAGGGGACGTATGCCCTGTGCACTCCCTCAATGGGCTTCCCTTGGGATGGACGTTAAAGTCATTTTCTCCACATCACTAGTGGCAAATTGCAGGCCCTACTGTGAACAGTGGCACTGTTCCCATTCAGCTGAAATGGAAACGGACTCAGTCCTTTAGCCTCTGCAGTTAGTTTATCTCCAGTTTAGTAATGAATGACACCACCAAGCCTGTGCTGGAAGTTTTGAGGCGTTGGTTTTACACCAGGCTACCCAGAAGCCAGGCAGCAAGAACAGAAATGCTGCTGCAGTGAAGCTTTCCTGTTTGTTGTGTTTTGTGCCAGTGTATGGCACATGTAACATAAAGCCTCCCAGAAACTCTCCTAACCTCCCCACCGGGAGGCAAATATTATCCTGATTTTGGCATGGGCAATGAAGGGATAGGAAAGGGAATGGAGCTAATAACGAAGGGTAGCTGCAGACACACTTATCACCAGAGATATACAGAAGTCAGACTTTCTCCCTGCCAGGGGATACTCGTAGAAGACAGAGTTTTTGCCTGTTTTAGTAGAGTATAAATGTAATTTTCTCCATCCTTCAGTTAAAGTAGAAAACTGGGGGGGAAGAAGGGGTATCCTGCTTCCAGTGTGTCTAGCTGCTAAAGTACAGATCTTTCAAACAATCTTTTCAATTTGTCATGGAGTAACAGAAAAGTCTGTCTGTATGAGGCAGCAGATCATCCTAGACGTGTTACTCATTGCAGACTAATTGCATGAGATTGTTTTGATACTACAGACACACTGAGAGATTGAACTGTGGACTAACCATGCATCAGATACCTGACCTGACTTGCCATTATTCCAAAACATTGCAATGTTTCGTTTGCCAGCCGAGCATGCAAAATGGGATTGCTGACATCAGGGTACAGTAGGAAGAGGGACAGTCTGATTGGGAGAGCAAGAGGGACGTCTTGCGTTTTTAGGGGTTGACATCACATCTGGAAGGCTGCTGCCCTCTGGTGAGTCAGCACTCAAAAGGCAATCATACGAGTCTGATCATCCAATCACTTGGATGGAGGAAAAACTGCTGTTTCTGCCAGCAGACTTGTTATAACTAAGCCTTTGCCTTTATCAGGGAATTTTGAGAACACTGCCAAGAGCCCGTCGATAAATCTCCACCTGTTTTCCTTGATGGTAACCTCGTTTGCTGCTTGCAGGTTTTCTAAGCTACGTATATGTGTGTTGCCTGATGAGCCGTTACCAGCTGTGCTTTTACTGGATTGGGGAAGGAATGTCTTTTTTTTGGCTGATGACCCTGCATGGTCTTGTTCATGCCTGAAGCACCAGAGCACCACTCCAGAATGAAGCGTGGTGGTGGGAGCGATGCACCTGGCACAGTCCTCTTTTGGACAGTCTGGATGTAGTTCTCAATTCCTTTGCTGGTAGGAAAACCCAGAAGTTCAGAGAAAGAGGATAAAAAGTATTTTTTTGTATCTCCTCTGTGGTTTGAAGTCTAGAATGGTTTCTTCGTTCTCTTTTACTGATGGCTGCCATAGCTCTTGAGATGCCAATCAAGGTTTATTTTTTGAGTGTCTGACCTATTATTCACTGTGCATTTGACTAGTAGGAAAAAAAAGACATATTACAGTGTCATAACAATTGCAAATATCTACGTCTTATGGTCATTGTCACATCAAACAGGTAGGGCATCTCTTTGTTGTGACTTGCATCAAGCACCCTGTTTTTTTCTGCTGCAAACACATTTCAGAATTACTCGTTCATTGGTTTCCTATCACTGTCTCAAATATTCTATAATACCTCCCCCATGTTCCTTCCTCTTCCTTTCCATCTTTTGAGATGCACAAAGGACTCCTGAAGAAGGCTCTAAAGATTGAGGCAGAGACTATTGTACATCTGGGAAGAAAAGTGGGTAACTACTACCGTCTCCAAACAGCATGGATTATCAAACTCACTTAGTAATTTCTGTATCAACCCCACAGTTGCGCTTCAGTATGTCTGTGGAAAGATAAGTCTTATTTATCAAAAAGCTTTCACTGGCAGAGAACCAATCACCGCCTTAGTGGCCAATCAGCCTCCTTTTAAAAAATATACATCTTTATTGTAGGCCTGATTCTGTTCAGTTTTAGCTTCCAGCCATTGAATGACATCATGTCTTTTTACTTGCTTGATTGAAAGCAGCATATAGTATTGGAAATGTCCACTAAATGTAGGTACTGACAGGCTGTGACCAAATCGCTGTTTAAGTTTTTGTTGCATTAATCAGTGAGATTTCCCAAGTATCTCTTATTACAAGGAGAATTTTCAAGACTAAGGATTGTTTTTGCAGCTTTTTTGCCAGAATGTACTCTGAAGTGTAGACATCAGGACTGGACAGAGATTTCCAGGGTCAATCTGCAACCGCTGTAATATTTGCAAAAGTAACATAAAGCCCTAACCCTTCTAACAGATCTCACCAGCTTCTGGTGAGACTTAGCGTCTATGGCATTTCAGATATGCTTTTATTAATAAGAGTTGTCACCATCATTTTATTGTGACTATAGCTTTATGAGTCGTATGTGTCTAGTTCTTAGGAAGGCCTCAAATAGCTATTTGCAGTTGGGTGGGACTTACAGATGAGAAATGCCAGTTACTGGGGACTGGGGAGGGTATTAATCTAGTCTTAGGGAAAAACTAGAATCACCCTAAGATGAGTGTTTAAGACAAATGGGATCAGCTGCCTCCTGAAAGTGACTATCTTTGAATGCAGAGGAACCCTAAACAGCTGTGGTAGCCTCATTTCCTGATTTTTAGACTGCTGAAGGTGAGAAAAATCCCAAATAATGTTACTGTGCTGTGTTGTTCTGTGATGTGAATAGGATCATAGCTTTATGTCTAATGGCGGTGTTTCTCTGTCACCAGTGAAAACAGGATTAGCACAAAACATCCCACTGCTCTGGAGTGCTGCGGGGGACTGGTATGCAAG
Source organism: Aquila chrysaetos chrysaetos (assembly GCF_900496995.4). Lineage (NCBI taxonomy): Eukaryota > Metazoa > Chordata > Aves > Accipitriformes > Accipitridae > Aquila > Aquila chrysaetos. The sequence continues at coordinate 16,742,287 of NC_044030.1, read as the reverse complement.
CAAAAGAAATTGAGACTCTTGTGGGGGCTGGCGAACCATTCAGGCTGTAAGCAAGGAGCGCCCTGACATTAGTACAGATATCCACACAGCTGCCTTTGCCTGAGGTGGCAAGACTTGTAAAGAGATTTCTCAGATAAATTCTTCTCCTCCCTTTATGCTCCATCCCCCGTCCTGTACAAAGAACCCTGCCCAGCTGAAGCCTGTCCAGAGAATCACAGGCAACAGGCTATTTTTATTTCAGCTGTATCCTAATAGTGTGCAGGGGGAACGACTCCTGCTGAATGAACAGGAAGGAAAGGAGGTTTGGCGCATGGCATTGTCCCAAAGCATTTCTGGGCTGTGCTGTTAACCCCTTGATGGCTGTCTCGTAACAACCATCTCCTCTTCCAGCCTGCCTATAGCCTTCTAGCTCACCCACATCTCACACTTTCACACAGACCTGGGCTCTCTGCTGCCACAAGGTCTGAGAGGCTCCACTCAGTCATTCTGCAGATAAGTCTGAACGGGCTCTTGGCAGAGGTGCATCCCTGCAGCTTCTCAGGACGGTTATTGCTCCAGGGCAAGGACACATGCAGGTGTGCCACAGACAGCTACATGGGTATCAGAAGGAAAGCAGGGATGTTGAAATCTCTGGAAATGTGCCTCTGTACTTTGCTTTCTTCAGTGTGCCAGACATGGCCTTTTTGAGAAGTTTCTTTCCCTAATGGATCTTAAGGTGAGTTGTAATGAAAGCTGCGCTGAGTTTACACCAGTATGGGAGTATATGGAGCAGTTCTGCAATAAAAAAAACTAACCAGAAATTGAAAGGTGGGGACAGATTTGTTTGGAATCTCCCAGTAAAGATCTCATTCCTCTTTGAAAGCCTCTGGGAGCTCTCACTGCAAGGCTGTTGGACCTGAATGAAACAGGGAAGTGCATATGCAAATTCGTGCCTAGAAGGTCTCTAAATCCCACCTGAAATGTGAGAGACATGGTGATCAGTAAATTGTGTGTGACAGAACCCTGTGTTTGCTTTGCACATTTAGCAGTGGTACTAGAGCCTTTTTTCACAAGGAAGGCAGCAAAGGCAAAAACATGTACAGGCTGTTTTTGAAAGGGCTTTCAATTCATTGAAAGCAAACCCTACCATTAGTGCTGTTGGGAACTTCCTGGTTAACTTACTGTTATCAGAGAATAGCCGGGAAGGTCGCCTGTTGAGTAGGCAGGACGTATGGGATACAGCCACAGCCCACTCTTTCCTTACAACTGCAGAGTGACACACCTGATCACTCAGCTGCAAAGGCAGGAGTGCTGCCGAGTTGTGTTGCTTGCAGTAGCAGAAAGTTGGGGATGCATGCAGTGATAACTGCATTAGCCATAGGAGCCCTTCTTCTGCATACAACATATTCATTTCATCACAGAGACAAAAATACAGGTACCAGTGCTCAGTCGACTTAAAAAATATTATCAGATTTTGGGATATGCATGTGGTCCCACTGCATGGAGTAGCAGAGATCTTTGTTTTCTCTTCAGAAAGTTTGTATTCATGATTTGACGAATGCCTATTATTTCATCCCAGTGAATAAATGCTTTGTTTGCTAGCAGATCAAAGATAGTCCAGAGCAGATTTCTTTCCATATTGTTTGAGAAATTGTGGTTATAGACCACCAGCATTCATTGGCCATCTACCAGACAGACTTTTATGGCCATTTGGCAAAGATGCTGGGAAAAGTATGTAGAGTTTGCTACTATTGGCAAAATCCTACTCCATCCTATTAAGTGTGGATACACATGAAAGCAGATGGTAATAAATACAATATGTGGGTGCGTTAAAGCTGATCTTGAAACAATCTGAGTGTTTAGATAAACAAAACAGCCCAAACAAAAACCTATCTGATAATTTTATAGCTTTATCAGGTCTAAAAAATTTGAGACTGGCCAAAAAAGGCAACTGTACACTTGGTGCTTTTCAGGAGTCAGTGGTAACTTAAACTAGAAATGTATCGAAAAAAAAAAAAGCCCACAGAAAATGGTTCATATCCTGTCATTTTCTTAATATAGGATCATAAGTAGTTGCCATCCAGTCTAACCATTCTGCCTGCACATAAACCACATGCCTTTTTCTGTGGCCTGGAGATCGTGTGTGGGGAAATCCTGTTGCTCCTAAATATGAATATTCATCTCTTGTTCATGGACCAAAGGATGCCCCTTGTTGAATACTGAATCTCAGTTGGGGATGGAAAGAACAGCAGTGTTTCTCCCAAGTGCAAGATGCTCAGGGCAATTCTGCTGCAATGTTAGTATAAGCCAATTAAATTTTAACCTAATTTCTACCAAAAAAACAATGGGTTTGAGTGGTCAAGGCAGGAGACCAGGAAAAAAACCCTCCTGTCAATTGGTGCTGTTTAATATATAGCTTTGGGATATTTCGGTTAATCTCTGCAGGTAGCTGAGTCAGTGTCCTGGTGATAGGGAGAGGAGGGCTGCATACCTCAGTTAACGCCTTAGCTGAATCCTTTGCCACAGATGGTCTGTGTGGCAGGAGGCAAGCTGGATCAGCCCGGCAGCACCTCACTGCAAGGCTCGCTGCAGGGACCACTTCTGCTTGGGTCAGTTTTTTTGAAGACAAGTGCTCATCTGTAGAGGAGGACCCTGGGCTCTGTGTCCATGAGGATGTGAGTGCTCGGTTGCAGTTGGGAACTTAGTAGCCACTTTTTAAAAAGGAGTGAGGTTTCAAGCACACCTTTCTGCATGGTGTTTGCCAAGCTACAGGTTTCCTGTGCAGCAGCTGGTTTTATTGCACCGCCTTCCTAGTGTATTCACTGCTTCAGTGCAAAGCGCAGAGACCTTTCCTTGCTCTTTCTGGCCTTTTGGATTTCACTCCAAGGACCAGATATTGAAGAGTTAGGTAACTGAGCATCTGAGTTGAGGTTAGCTTTAATGTTACATTCAATCCAGTCTTGAGTAACTTGTCTGAAGTTACTGAGTCCAAATCTCCCATGTTCAGGAGTCTGGGTTTATGGAAACATGGAATAAGAATGATCTCTTTTCACTCACCAGATTTTTCACTGAGTTTTTCACCAATACTAAATAAAAGATGAAAAGGACTCTAGCTAACTCACCAGCAGGTGCCTGAGAAAGCCCTGACAGCTGCTGCCTCCACCTTGGTCCTTTCCCATCAGGCAGGATATACAGAGGAAGATGGCAGAAGGGCAACATCAAGCAAATTCGCAGCATAGTTCAGACTACCAAAAATTTGAGGTGTAGTCATGGTTCAGCTTCTTGTGTGAAAATTCTTTATAGTAAGGCAGAGTTTTGCCTCGATAATATTGGGGATTCTCTTGAAATACTTGATATATTTCCTAATGTCATTTCCCCATTGTCTTCCATTTGTTTTCTTAGTATTTTTCAAACTCACATAAAGACAAAAAAATGTCTTCTGTTTCATGTTGTTCATGTAACACTACACTGCTTGGCTAAGCACATAAAATACAGATATTTATCTACATTTTACATGAAGATACAAATCTCCAAAGAGAGTAGATGGCCTCTTAACCAAATTTCTTCCATCCTGTCCCACTGTGCTATCAGGTGTTGGAAATTGTTAGTTTAATGGAAAAAGATAACAGGTTTGGCTTAATATTAAAAGCTCACTTTCATTGTCACTGGACAAACTTTTTACAGGGGACCTAGTATTGGGAAAATGAGCATAGAAATGGTCGCTCAGAAATGTATGTATAGGTTATCTTTTTTGAACAGAAGATCATCTCAATAAGAAGCCTACCCAGGGCAACCTGAAGCTTAGTATGTAAGTTTCATGTTACCAGAACTCTCTACTCTCCTCCTGTTCATGGAGGTTTTATTTTTCATTGCCCCTATAAGCTTGGGAATGTGACAATGTCACCTTTTGTGGCAAGGACAGGAGTAAAAATCTTAAAAATGTGTTTTGAGCTGTGTTTCTGAAGGAAATTAACTTAATTTGTCCCAAATTCTCCCTGTGGCAGGGCTGGGAGAAATTCAATATTGTAGTAAGTTGTTGGCTCTTACTTAACTTAGGAGATGAGTCATTATACCCGCTCTGGCAGTGAATAGACTGAATCCTGGGAATTGCAGTTAGCTGATCAAAGAAGGATTTTCTTGTTGCTCTTAGTGACATACCTGTATGAAACTTGAACTAGCCTGTTACCACTGTCAGCCTGTTTGAAAAAGCAGGTGACTGTGGGTGGGGAGTGAAAAAGAAAGTCAAACAGGTTGCTGATTTGGCATTTTCAAATCACCTCCTCAAGCCTGTTAATTTTAATTCTCAGGCTTTGTAACATGGCCCACAGAAACCACACAATTTACCACCCTTGCCTCTTAATATTATTGCATGTGGGGAAAAAAAAACAAAAAAAAAAGAGGAGAAAATGATCTGCAGTGTGATACAACTCTTCCAATTAGAGAAGGTCATAGTCCCTGATCCAATGGCTGTAGAAGCAACTGTACCCCAAATCGCAGTTTGAACACCTTCATTCAGTCTCCTGGCAATAGTCACTACGTAAAGGGATCAGCTTCTACAAAGCCAGGAACGATGTTCTCTGCATAATGAGTGATCATTTCAGGTCACCCCTCCCCAAGGTCTCCTCCCAGCATATGTGAACAGTGTTGTACCAGGCCTCCAGCATCTTTGTCTTATTCGTCACAGATCTGGTTGAAGTTGCCATCTCTGCCAGCTGCTCTTTGTTCAGGGAGAAGAAATTAAGCTCTTTACAGGCACAGAGAGCCAGGGACGGTGAAAATGGCTGTACAAAGCAGGTCATCTCATGGCTGGAGATGGGTGGGGAATGTTCAGGTTAGACATTTGTCTTGGTTATTTGTTACAGGGCAGAAGAGGAAATGTTAAGTCTTTTGAAATGGAAGTTTTTAGTGGGAATGTTTGGAAGTTTCTCATCAAAATGAGAAAGAGACATTCATGTCAGATGTTTCTGCTTTCACAGCTATAGGTCTCTTTGTTTTTCTGTGTACTTTGGCAGGAGATACTGCAGATTATCACCCAGTGGTTATGGCTTTCACTTGAGGCATGGGGAAGTTTGGTTTATCTCCAGGTCGGAGCTGGGATGGCCAGAGACTGAGTCCAGAGCTACAAACTCTCAGTGAACAATGGCTCTGGCAACTGGTACTCAGTGACAGCAGATGAACAATTTTTCCTTCTCTGCTTCACTCTGCATGAAACTGAAGGGAGAGGAATTATTCTTTAAAAATACCCTGTTTAAATTTGGGGGAAATGTAGCTGGGCTTTCAGGTTTACAGGTTCTGAAAAGCATCGTCTTCCTTATAGTAATCGCCCTTAAGAGCTTTCCTCAGATAAATATTTCAAATTTATTGCAGTCAGTCAGTATACCTGTCATAAAGATAAGCACTGGAATTAAAACACCTATCTGGGTTATTATCTGATAAAACATTTCTTGGTTCAATAAACTGAATTACAGTTACTTTCTCTTTGTTTGTCAGCTGATTGCGGGCTGAGGAGATAGTGAGCAGCAGGAAGGAGTTTGAACAGTGAACTTTTGCTTTATCGCATTGAATAAGCTTTTGTTGACTAGTTTGAACGGTTCACATCCTCCTGAGTTACAAGCCTGACAGTGATCATTTCTGCATGCAAGCATGATGTTTAGGAGGACCCCTTACACTCAAGTGTCTAAACAGTGGGCCTCCATCTGCAGAGACACAGCGGGTAATGCTGCTGGTAACTCTGCCAGGGCATGTAGGAACAGCCCTTTTGTTTGAGCTTTTCTTTAGAGTCAGGCAAACACAGCCTGATTTTTAATAGCCAGATAGAAAGTTACAACTACCACTGCAGCAAGGAGATGTTCACACTTCAGAAGGGCATTAAAAAAATCATTGGGGCTACACCTACCATGAGCTGTGTCACTTACTGCTTTTTGTTTAAGATGAGAAGCTTCTCTTAAGAATATTTGCACTCAGCAAAACCCTCAAGCATCTTGTAGACAGCAAAATATTGTTGTCTTCATATGAACTTCAGGGCAGAACTGCTGTAGAAATACTTGCAGTGTGAACATTAATCTTTATTTTAAATGTCTATTTAAATGTCTAACACGGCACTTGCTGTGAATTCAGGGAGGTGCCTCTCTCCTCAGAAGGCACCCACATGACTGGGTGCCATACATGGTCTTCTGAGGCCATGTGGAGGTGTTAAAATGCTCATACCTGGAAAAAGTGTCAGTTCTTTATAACGTCAAACTGCCAAATGATACCTGTTGTTTTCTAAAGTCTATTGACTCAAGTTCATGTTGGTGAAAGTGACGAGGAAGATGCGTCTTTTCTGAATCTCAGTCACAGATCTCATGTTTGAAGAAGTAATTTTGAGAGTGGTGGGAGGACATGAGCAGACTGTGTAGCATTAGGAAGGAGGAACAAGATCTCCACAGGATCTTTTTAGATGTCCTGCAGAGGCAAGAGCCCAAGCCACACAGAACAAGGAGAAACAAGAGTTAGAGGCCATGGATGGACAAGGAGCATTTTGGAGACCCTTGGGATGGGAGAGGCTGGAAGCTTGTGCCCTGTGTCAGCAGCAGGCAGGCTCTCTCTTCATCTGCAGGTGTGCAACAATCACACAAATGTCTGGGACACAGGCAAGGAGGAAGCATCATGGTACTGTTTAATGTGTCTATTGAAAACCTGGATGATGGGATGAATGGCAGTCTTGGAAAGCTGGCAGCAATACCAAACTGGGGGGAGCAATCAATGTGCTACCAGGCAGGACTACTGCGCAGAGGGACCTGGACAGGTCCAGAGAAGGGTCCCTGTGGTGGTCAGGGTTGGAGCACAGGGCATACAAAGAGAGGTGGGGGACACTGGGCTGGTTCAGCCTGGGGAAGAGGAGGGGAAGGAGAGACCTCTCTGCTGTCTCCAACCGGCTGGTGGGAGGGAGCAGAGAAAATGGAGCCAAACTCTTACCAGTGGTGAACAGCAACAGGATGAGATGCAGAGAACATGACCTGGAACATAGGAAATCCCCATTAGATATTAGGAAAAACTGTGAGGGTGATCAGGCATCAGAACAGGGCCCAGAGAGTATGTGAAATCTCTGTCCTTGGAGAAATTAAAATTTGACTTGACAAACCTCTGAGAAGCCTTATCTAACTGGACCTGCTTCAAGCAGTGAGTTCGATTAATTCCAGAGGTCCCTTCCAATCTGAATTATTCTATGATTTCATGAAAATAATTTGGAAGAAAAAACAGTTGCATTTTAAAAGTAAATAATTAGCTTCCCTAGGATTCTGAACACAAATTTGAATGTTTTTTATGTGCTTTTAAAAATCCAAATGTTACTATCCTGTTTTTGCAAGTTTTCTAAATTATGCATATATAAAAAAGAAATTGAAAGTCCATTATTGCTATTGTATTGTTGTACATTGTTATTATTATTTGTTGTTAAATGCGGTGAAAGTTTCCACTTAAGTTAACATGCACAGGTAAACTGTGACATTTTTATTGTCATGGTACTTAGGACCATCAGCCATGTATCAGAATGTGACAGTACAAGGTGCTGCACAAATTAGGTTCAAAAAGACAGTCTGTACCACAAGGAGCTTTCGAGCTCAATAGAAAGAATGTCTTTGTATTCTCAAGAAGGTTTGCAAGTGGGTCTTTTCTGCACTGAAGTTTAGGCCAAACAAGCAAGAGGGAGAGCTGATGTGAAAGCACAAAAAAAGAAAGATATGTGAACTTTCTGTATCAACACAAAGTTAGTTCTAAGAAACTTTGCTTATTGTGCATCTCCAGACAGAAAAAATATCTTTTATTTGTGTCAAAAATAAGGATAAATCAAGCAAGTAAAGAGTTTTGCTGTCCATGCAGTAATGACTGAAATACTTGACATCTTCTAGAAAAGTCAATGTAAAAATACTCCCTGTATCCCAAACTAAGCTACTGATCCATAAGTCTAGCATTCCTAGAGGCAAGTCATAGCAAACTGTTGGGAAGCTTTCTTGAGTAAGGGAGGCCAGAAAGTAATTTTGAAATGTTTCAGATTACATAGGTTTATTATACCATGAAACACAACAACAGTGCAAAGTAGCTGAAGAAGCACAACTACCATAATTAAAAAATAACTAAACCCAGACATTATCTAGCTAGGTGAGCCTTTGACTTTTTCATGGACTGTGTCTTCAGCAGATGTCAAGCCTTTTCTCAGCGTACTTTCCTCCATATTTTCTCTAAAAAGAGGGAAACCATGCTTTAAAGACCCCTTCCTAAGTCCCACCACTGCTGCCTGTCACCCACTTCAAAGCATCTCTCCCCTCTGCCTCTTAATTTCCATTCATCTAGAAGACACACTCAGCGACTTACAAGATTTATTTTTGCCCTTTTGTGTGCAGCCTGAGATTGCTTTGAACTACAGCCTGCACTCACCCTCCTAGGTGAATTGATGTAGCTTTCCAAAAACTGGTTTTTCTTCTTTCCTTAACTAGACTGTCCTGGTCACATAGCACCAAGGGAGTGGATGTTTGACTCATCTTTTTCATACAGCTGCAGTTGCAAGGCTCTAACGAAAAACAGATGCACAAAACATGCCCAAATACTTAACAAACCAAATTGCTCTTCCCTGAGATCCTTCCTTCACTCCCCAGCAACAGCGTGCTTGGTTGCAAATCGCACTGCCTCCATGGGAGCAGTGCCAGATTACCAGTGGTGCGGCTGAATCAATCCCCAGCTGCAGAAGCTGTGCTTTATCTTTGTTGTTGCATTTGCAGCTAGCTTGGCCTAATGGTCCCCATCCCAAATTAGGTCTTTCACGAGGGACTTTTTTACATTACTGCTTTATCAGGGCTGCTCTGATTAGTTAAGTGACAGATCTGAAAGGCTTGGGGAAGGAGATGTGTGAGCAGAAAATAACACATAGCTCTTTTTCTCCTAACTGGGTGGTTTTGTAGCTAAGTAAGGACATTTTAAAGTTCCACCCCCCCCCCATTTCTTCAAAAATCAAGGCTTGTATTTTGAAAGATAGTGGTTTGTTTTTCTCCAAAACTTGTGGCTCCTGTTGCAGTATTGTCTGTGTAAAATCGTTTAAATATCCCAAAGAAATGGTAAACGTTTGCTGAATCTGGGCAAGAGAATATTTTCCACTGGTGACTAAACAGCTTTAATCCTGTTAACCTGCTTGTCTCTAGTAGTCACAATTCAAGGAAAAGGAGATAATAGCTAGGGGGCTAGAGTGTATTTGACATTGTGGTTATGTGTGTGGCCATGGCAGATAATTCCCAGAATTTTTACAAACAAAGTTGCACATTGTTTGTAGTATCAAAGCCAACTTAATGTAACTTTATCTACCAGTTAGGAAGCGCACATGAAGAAAAACATACTTCCACCTTCCTTGACCTTGACAGGGCCATATACACATCTTAGAGCAATAGAAATAAATGACACACACAGCTGCTGTCACATTGACTTCTGTATTTGTACATGCAAACAGTTACCACATGTGGAACACTCATATTTGTCAATGGAGTTACACTTTGCAGACATTTATCATGTCTCAGATGCCGTAACTGCACTCAGAATATAGCTGAACTAATGGTTACAGGACTTGTAAAGCATGTGTGATTGTGTGCAGTGGATATTTGCTCATATGTGTCTTTGTTCCTTGAAAGCTTGTTCTGTGGTTTATCTCCAGCTTTTTTTCCTCTTTTCTTTTTTTTTTTAATTTTGGCCTAATGTAAAAAAAATGTGTTTTTTTTAAAAAACATTTGATCAGTAGTTTTATAACCAAAAGTGTTTATTGCTATTCATCTTAGAACATGTTCTTAGCAGCAAAGCTGCTCCAGACAAAGTAGATAAGAATTCTGCAAACTGCTGAAGGAGAAAAAATAACTTGGACAACTACTATGTAGAGTAAAGGACAACTATTTATCTGGTGTTTGTTTATGCCCTTGAATGTATACATGTGATTTCTGGTAAATTCAGTTGTAGTTGTGCTGGGTACAGTTTTATGACTAGCTTTTCAGTAATAAGCTAGCTGAACTAAAGAGCTGCTCTCAGCACAAAGTGCAAGACCTCTAATGGAGCTAAATTTTTTTTTTCCCATTACAGAACAGGAAAGGTCTTGGTTACAAAATTCAGCTGTGGGTTTTATGTACCGTAGGCCAGGTCTTCCACTTGTGTGCAGCAACTCCCTCCAGCCCTCTGTGTTAGTGGGTGTATAACCATAATGGGATGTTTGCTCAGCCACTAGGAAGGAGATATTTTGCGTATTTGAATGGAGTCCAGATGTACATTTCTGTCCCTCTCCACCTAGGGAGGGTGTTTGGGAATTGCATTCTATCCAGACAAGCTGTTAGTTACATTTGTTACTAGATGTTTTTTCTTGTATCAGGTACAATACCAATACTGGGAAACAGCCATTAAAACCCATAGTTTTTAATTCCCTGCTCTCCACCCATTGCTTGATAGCATTGTGTCCCTGTCTGGTCAGACAGTGTGAGTCAGACCATTACCTTTCAGGGCAGAATTGCTGGGAGGGAAAACATTCCACTGAAAGTAATAGGACCCATGGAGTGAGGCACCATTTTGTCTCTTTCTTTAAAATATGAAGTCTCTTCCTGAACGAATGACCCTTATATGGAAAAAGTGCAGCCTGCTCTTCTGGCCCTGGGATGTTCAAAAGCATCAGTTTTAGGCATGTTTGGTATTAAGATGTATCTGGAAGATCAGATTATTTTCTCTTTAATCTCTAATAAATTATGAGTCTGAACACAGTGCATGTTTACTTCCTGCTCATTCCTGAAAGGGACATGAAAAAAGGGATTAACCAGACAGCCTGCTGTTCTTGCTGCTGCTGTCTATAATACTTCCTTTCCTTATGCAGTTGTTCAGTAGCAACAATTCCTTTTCCATGCAATCAGAAAGAACCTTTCAGTTGTTTTGTGTACCTGTTCCACCAAATTCAATAAGAAGTTACAGTCCTGTAAATTGGTAGGGGACTTTAAAAAAAACCATAATCTACTAAATTCCATGAAATTGAAATTTATAGGAAGTGTCTAGAATGTGGCTTGGTTCTATTCCATTGTATAAGGTGACTCTCCAGAGCTGTTACTCTGAGATAATACCCATCCCACAAAGAGGAATTAGTTAAACATGGATGACAGGTAGCAGGAGATGATTTCTGACTGGGACATTAAGCAGTACATGAAGGGGTGGGGTCTTCTTTTGCACACTGTGTTCACTACTGCTTTCTGGAAGAAGGCTGCTCCTCCAGTCTTTCTCCCAGTGACAACAGACTTTGCGAAGCCTATGTAAGTGGTAGCACTGACAGTGGATTTTTCTGAAGTGAGAATTCATTCTGCTCCAAGAAAAAGGCAAAGGTCCCACTGACTACTGGGAACAGGTAGCAGCAGCAGCACTTTCTGGCCAGTGGGGATCTTTCAAGGGACTAACCTCAGAGGTTGCTCAGCTGGGCGTTGTGGATGAAGCTGGAAGTCTGGTTTCATCCAGAGGTGTGCAAGTGTCTTGCATGAGAGAAAACTCCTGTGGGTGTGAAGCAATGGAGAACATGTAATAAAGATGTGACTTTATGGTGTGAGTGAGCACTAGAGTAACTTGGCATGGGGGCGTGTCACAGCCTTGTCATTAGTGCTATGTGAGAGCAAAGCTGTATGAAAAGTTACATGTTAGGACTCCCCTGAATCTAAAACATCAAGGGGTAATCAAGTTCATTACATGAATTGATTCTGATGAAAGTGTAATTAATCCAAGGTGCTGCAAACCAGATTTTTCTTTGTTGTGTTTAGTCACAAAAGTATTTGCTGTCTGTTCTTTAGATATGTTGTTTCTTCTAAGTCTTTCAGGTCAAGGAAGCCTGGATAACTTGAGTACTGATAAAAGTTAACTTAAAAGGCAGGCACACTCTGACTAAGACTCTTGAGGAAAGAGTTTCCCATTCTGCATCATATTTTGCAATTTAATTTTCCTCTCCCCCCATTCTGCACTGAAACAGCACCCCCAGATACAGCTGAGCTTTTTGTGGAGAAGCAGAAGCCTGACTCAGACCTGAAGGAGTGGCTCCTCTTAGAGGTGGTATAAGAATTTCAGCAGGAAGTTTCTGTGAACTGGTATTCTCCAGTTGCCTGAAAACTCCCAATCTACCCAACTAGATAACTTGTGGTGAAAGCATTTACAAGTGTAAAGTAGCACCAGAAGACAAGGCTTTTCAAGTGCATTTAGCATTCCTCCTATTAGCATAAGTAAAAAATACAGATAGCTGTACCTACATTCTGCACAACTTTGTTTGCCTTATATAAGTCCATAGTTAATTTGAAGTATAATCAATAGAATTTTGTGTTTTCTATGACTGTCTAATTACAAATGCTATGCCTATAGTATCAAAGTTCTTTAGTGTTTTCAGTAATTGGGCCCCTCTTCCCAGAATGTTGTCGGCCATATGTTTAGAAATTTGCTTAAAAGTGAAAGTCTGCAGCTGGGCACACAAAAACATGGAAACAAGTTGCATAACTATGCAAGTGGAGTAACTGCATACATATATGTAAGTGGAAAGTTGAAAGTAAAGCTATCTCTGAGCAAAAATGTGAAGCAGCATGAATGCTACCTTGGTTTGTAAGCATTTAGTACACTTTGGTCTGAATCACACCCATCAGCCTCTGTAGTCAAGCACAGTCTTGACCTTTTATGCTGCACACATACTGCAGAACTATCTGGAGATTGATTCATCTTTGAAACAAAAATCTTCCAAGGCAAATCTTTTATCATACCATGATAAAATAGCCTTGTGATAAAATCTGTTCTACTTAGCCTTGGGACCAAGGCAATGTTCTGGTCATAAGTACAAGGTCTAAAAAGATTATGATAGCGAGCATGTAATAGATGTCTTTGAATCATTCAGCACCTGCTAAATTGGCACAGTTTCAGTACCGCTCCCCTTCCTCAGTGCTGCCCTGCCTGCACACACACTGTTTCTAGCACTGCTGGGGTTATTTTCCATTTTATTTACAGTGATGAGTGACCATAGAGAATGGACCTGAAGTGGAAAAGCCTATGGGAGCAGCTTGTTCAGATCTAACTTATGGAAAGCAGAGCACTTGACCAGGCTGCGCTGACCTTAACAGCTGCCTTGGTCCTGCACAAATTTCCAGTCTCAAATTCTCTGTTTCCCCCAAGGGCCAGTGTCTATTTGAAAAAGGAAGAAAATGCCTGCATGTCTTTTTAAAATTTACATAATGCAAAAAGAAACCTGCAGTGAATGTTAACTAATTTTAATTTGCTGAATTATTCTTAAACTTATGCTTCTGGATTTAATCATACAGTAAAATCAGCAAAAATATATGCCATTATTTATACAAACATGTAGTCTGGGTGGTAACTTCTCAGAAAGTGTTAGAGAAAAAATGCTGCTTTCTCCCACCATCGCAAAATGAAAAAAAGAGAAGAATATAGGGAAAGTGAAGTGATTTGTCTCTAAATCACACATTTGGAACATTACGGCTGGCTGTTTGTTTACAACATATGTAATGGGATTACAAGTCTGTATGTTCCAAGAATTAAAAAAAACCCAACCAAACAAACAAGAGGTGAATAGGAGATGACTTGTTGAAACCTGACATATTTTCCTTTTTTACAAGTAACCTAATCACTCCAAATTTATTCAGGCCTCACATGTTCTTGGTTGTATCCCATGACCTAATGAGAATGGTCAGTCTCTCACCCATGCATGGACTGCATGCCTCCTTTCAGAATTTCCTAAAATACTCCTGGACATGTCCTGCCAGAAGGGTATTGGGGAACCTGCCTTTTTGTGTCTTAACGGGGTAAACAGCTGCCTTACTGTCTGCAGTAAAGCTGTAAGACTAATTTGTGCAACCCTAGCACAATCAATTTTAAGCTGTAAAGACTTGAAGTCTATCTTTACTAAAGAAAAACAGTTCATATGTACTAGACTTCAACAGGCACAGGCATATTTTACACATAATTTTTGTATGGATTGAAAAACCCCTTTTTTTCCTATTCTCCATTTTCAGAACACATCTAATGTCTGCCTACCATTACCATTTTGCTCTGGCCAGGGCTAGTTAAGAGATCTTGGGTGAGCTCTTGGGAGTATGCACCAAGCTGGCATGCAATTTGAAGGGTCCTCACACCTGTTTTCCACAGGGATAAGGGAAAGGCTTGGATCTCTCAATACTAGTAAATGTCATTGGCCCATTCTTTTCGGAGACAGTTGCTCACAATTGTGCTTTGTTTCAAAAGCAAAGATGAGCTTGTCTTCATGGAGCTCATGGTGGCTGTTAACACAGGATTCTCCAGGGGCTCACAAATGCCTTGGAGGAGAGAAAGACATCAGGACAGGAATCAAAACTTCAACATCTAATGGCAAAGTTTAAATGAGAAATAGCTTAATACAATGCAGTTGATTCCAAGGAGCAATGATGGTCAGCTGAATAAAGGCAGTGCCTGAAGGCAGTGATTAAGCTTTTGAAGTCAACCAGCTTTGAGAAGTTTTGGTTTGAGTTGTGACTTATGAACAGCTGAGGATGGTGTATGAGTGTGACATCTTGTTGCAAGGGAGGAGGAAGCCAACAAAAGCTTAGTAAATGATTTCTAATAGACAATCAACAAATTGGCCATTAGACAGGCCAAAAAGCAAAGATGAACCTGGCTAATATCCACCAAATGAGAGCGCTGGTATAAATAGGTAACTTCTATCCAGCCCATGGACACCGAAATGTCCATTTACTGTCATGGACAGTCTGGGAGACAACAGTAATAAATGGCTGTATATATTTAATTATTTGCTGTACTGTAATCAATGAAATAGCAGGGAATACATCACCATTGTCAGGAAGAGCAGCGCAGCTCAGCTGTACAAAGCTCCTTCCCTGTCTGCTTACATCAAAGAAATGTCTGTTCCATGACTTCCCAGTACCAGAGCTGCAGGCTCTGTGGTGGTCTTCTGTAAGGCTGGAAGAGGGAAGAGCAGAGGCAGGACCATGGCTCTTCTGAAGCCTTTAAGGATAGAAGTATGTCCATACAGCAGTATGTTGCTTCACTGTGTGCTTATTTTCCCTCTTGAGAAGCATGGGGGCTCTGAGACTCACTATGTCAATTACCAGCTTCTTCAAAGCTGAGCTAATTGACAGCTGAGTCAGCGAAGAACGGTATCGCAGTATAGCTTTTACTGGCACAAGTGCTGCTTAGCTTCAATACCACTGAAGCTGCCTGCAGTTGGTAACAGTGTGGGGCAGCAATGCATGGCTGGGGACTGCACTCGTTCCTCAGTTACATGCTCTCCTCAGACAGGAGATAACTATATATTTGTCAATAACGAAGAGAGAATTTCTCTCACTGATCCTCTGAAGATGGGTAGGTGTACTTCTGTTATCTAAAATACCCTGTGGTTTGACGCTTAATAGAGAAGTCAAGGTGCTTGCCAGAGCTATTATCACTTGAGTGGCCAACGTATTTTCACCACCTTTCTCCAGATGTCAAATGGAATAAAATACTAAAACAGATTTTCTGCACAGGAACAGTTAAAAGAATGGATCTTTCCCATGGTCAAGGAGGAACTGTGGAGATATATTGAGACGCTAAGGGTTAGGGAGGGCAACAAAGGGGAGGGCAGCTGGAAACTGAAGTGGTTATGTTCACAGTGGTTATATGTGTAGCCATGGGGAGGGAGGACACTGCTGTTCTGACTCTGAGGAGACAGTAATCTAATGACATATGAGAGAGAAGGCAATGGTCCACTTCATGCTCTGTGTTGACCACTCAGTGACTGTTGCATGGGCAAAAGCTTGTTGGTTCTCAGTCTTAGACTCTGTCCCGCAATGGGATGATTACCTTGAGAAAGACAGCATGTACTGAACTGAAATGTATTAAAGTTATTCTCATAATACTTGATGATATTCTAGTTAAAATGAGCCATAAATGAGTAAAATAGGAACACCTGAGTAACAGGAGTTTTCAATAGCCAAGCCTGCTATGAAAAGTCCTGAGAAGATAATATAATTTTTTAGTATTCAGATTAATATATAATAACACAATTATCCCAATTATCCTGTACTTCAAGATAATTGTGAGGAGACTTAGAATAGAGAATTAGAATCTCATTTAAAAACTGAGCATGTTAGCAAAGCTGTGAAAGAATTTTGTCAAGATTAATTAATCATGTTTGGCAGTATGCACTACATATTTAATTTTAAATACATTTCTTCTCTTTCATTTCCTGTATGCAATACTTTTAAAGCTGCACAGTCACTAGTTAAAGTCAAAGTTTTAAAAGAACAAACCATTTTTTTCCACCACAGCAATAACTCCAAGTCTAGCAAAAAAGTGCTGTAAGTGGCATTGATAGTCTTAATGCAGTGTGATGGCAGCAGCTGTGTGTGCATCCCACTGCTTTAGAATCTAACCAGGATTTAAGTTATCTGTGGGTCTGATATGCCAAAAGAAATAAGAGTGTAGCATGAAATAACACATTTATCTATCTCTTTGTAATATAGTATTCAGCAGCTCTGTTTTGAAGGGTCTCACAGTTCAAGCCACACACACCCCCTCCTCCCCCCCCACAGTTTTAGTTCATTAAAATGTCTTCTGGTTGAAGAACAACTAGAAAACCTAAAATTAGACTGTTTTCATCCCATTTCAAGATGTAATCAACAACTCTTTGTACGCGTCCCAAAAAAAATCATGAATGTCTTAGGTCTTCTGAAATCTTACACAGCTCTGCATAAACATATTTCTTCGCTATTATTAAGATTGCATAAATGTTTCATTACACTTCGTTATCATAGAGGGGACAATAGAGTTAAATAATTTTGTATTAAGTGCAGTATATATATAAATGAGATAGGCAGTAATTCTTTAACATTTTACTAAGGGGCTGAAGTTCTTCTTCCTATCTAAACTTACTGTTTAGAAACATGTCTATTATGGAGCCCAGTATTTACCGTTTTGGCAATTACTTTACAAAATAAGCTTGACTCATGAGAAGCAAAGTATTTTTAAAGATAATTCCTGCAAAACTGAACCAGTAGATGGGTGAGTAAAGATGGATTCTTTCTTCTGTGTGTAGAAACATGTTAAACTCCAGCATTGATTACAGCTATGAATCAAGCTGTCTACAAGTTTGTTTTGCAATAAACACACACATTTGAAGGCTGTAATCAGCTGAGTACGAGAAGGAAGGCAGTCTAATTTATGTCAATGGGTAGATTTACACCCTGATGATTTAAGAAGTTTTCCCTATGGTGCTGTTCTAGCCTACTCTTATCAAAGGGAGTTTATCACTGATTTCACAAGTCACATAATGAGGATGGCTGTTAAACACCCTTGGTCTGCAGTACTGGATTTTGCCTGCTCTCACATGAGATAGAGAAAGCCATTTGTAGGTTTGATCTGTGAGATATCTTGGTGGAGACAACTGTGTTGCCTAGAGATGTTAGATGAACTAAGGGCACAAGCTCTACACTATCTAAGTGTATGGTGCAACAATTAAATGTGATTTAAGCTTTATGATTTAAATGAGCTTTGGATAAGACTGTAAAATGTTTGATAAAGGCCAAGCAGAGAGTTAGGGCAGAGTGAGTTGATCATTCAGGAGCTTTTGAGTACTGTATCTGCATTGAGTTTATCAGTGATGTGTGCCTCAGATCTGTGAGAGTAAATTATAATCAGATAGGCTTATGTACAGGATTATAAAACACAGATAAATCTCACTTTGTCCTAGACATGCAGTGTTCACATTCATTTTAAAGTCAGCTTCCTTCCTGGAATGTGTCTGCTCTGGTCTGTTCTGGGAAGGATCCTTTAAAGCACTGTTCTGGGAATTACAAGAGTAGGGCTCAGTTCTGCACTTTGCTTCACATATCCTTGTAAGCTTCAGCACTTCTCCTTATTTCTCACAGCCAAAAGGTGGAGATCATACTATATCCTCCTTTTGATGGATAGTCTGAGGATAAACAAACCAGGTTGCATTGGTCTTCTGTGATATGAGAACAGAAATATACTCATACCTGAGTAGAACTCAGCTGCATCTCACAGCAATTTTTATGACAAAAAATTCTGTCTTTTCCAAATGAAGACTGTATTATAATTTTTTTTTTTTTTTTACATTTGATCCATTGAAATTATTCCCCTTTAGTTGCTAAAATTACTGTAAAGTTTTCTGGCAGTATTTGTTGAGCTTTTTTCACCTTGTAAACTACTGGCAATATTTATTTGATAGTCTTCTATATTTAGAATTTAGGGCACCCTTTAAATAAATTTTGATTAGATCCATTTACTTCCTGATTGATAAGCAATGGCTTTATAAGCATTCTTCTCATACTTCACAATTGCCAAATAAAACACTGTTGTTAGAAGCAGAAAATTTCAGGAATGTATGAAGCATTTGCAAGAAGAAAAGAAATCATTTTTCTGTTTTGTTGTCTGGAATAGCAATCCTGTCCATAGCAGATCTTATGCTAAGAATAAAATAATTTTTTAAAAAATCTCAACTTGATAACAAAAAAGAAATCAGAAAACCACAGGAATTTTCAGTGTTCAACTTGAGACAGCCTTCAGCTGATTTAAAGGACAGACAATTATTTAGGTGTGACTCACATGCCTGTTTTATTGATCTATCCTACTGTTAAAATGTATGTAGGCATGTGTGCTTCTGGGACTCTTTTGCTTCCAGCACAAATATTTAGGAATAACATGTGCCAAGACATTAAGATTTTGTCTCTGCTATTATTTCAAACTTCAGTGCTCTAAAATAGAAGACATTTCAACTGATAAGGATCACATTACATTATGCATAATATATTTACCCTTTCTGGAGTAAATAAGATGCCTTCCTACAAACTTCAAAATAAACCAACGTCACAAGTTCAAGCTCATAATTTCTTTCACAGGAACTTGCTAGGTAAAGTGGTAAATCCAACAGTGCATACACAGGTCATGTTGCTACCACCACGTTAAGTGACTCCAAGAGGCCCTACCTCTGTCATATTCCTGCAAAATCTCTAGTTTGAGTAATCTCAAAAAAAAAAAAAAAAAAATTCTGTCTTGTACATTGACCCTTTAATCCTATTCAGACATTCAGCTCCCATTAGAGGACCTTGTTTACCAGTTAGCCAAACTGTAATAATTTCAGATTAAATATTCCATCCTAGGTTATTCCATACAGAGATTAGGCTCACTTTTCACCAGAAAGGTTTGTCATCAAGCCACCCAGCCCCCTGAGCATACTAGCACAGTCCATGGGAGTGAAGTATTAAGCCAAATAGAAAGACACAGGTCCATGGGACCAGATGGGATGCACCAAAGGGTGTGGAAGGAGCTGGCCAGTGTAATTGCAAGGCCTGCTTCTCTACCATCTTCATCTCAGCATCTTTGATTACTTTGATTCCTGATGATGACAGAAAGGCAAATGTTGCATGCATCTTCAAGAAGGGCAAGAAGGTGGATCCAGGGATCTACAGGCTGGCCAGCCACAGCTCAGTCCCTGGAAAGGTGATGGAGAAAATCCTCCTGGAAGCCACTTCTAGCCACGGGAAGGACAAGAATGTGACTGGGAGTAGCCCAAACAGACAGATGTACCAGGCAAATCCTGCCTAACCAACTTGATTGATTGTTTTCTACAGTGACAGGAGTGGCTGTGTGAAAAAGAGGAAGGCAGCATTTGCTGTACACCTTGACTTTAGCGAGGCCTTCGGCATGATTTCCAGTAGACTTCTCACAGCCAAACCAGTGAGATATAGGCTACAATGAAATGGATGGAAAACTGGCTGGACTGCCAGGTGCAAAGGGTGGTGATGGTGCCATGAGATCCAGCTGGCAGCCAGTTAGTAGTGGTATGCCTTAAGGACTGGCAGTGGGACTGGTACATTTTAATGCCTTCATTAATGACCTGGATGATGGGTTGGACAGCACTCCTGGAGTGTTTACAGATGACACCAAACTGGGGGGTCATGCTCAATGTGCTGGAAGGCAGGGCTGCTATTCAAACAGGACAGGGTGAAGAAATTGGCTGATAGGAACCTCACAGGATTCGTTAAACAAAGGCCAATGCAAAAGGGCCTCCGTGATGAAGATGTTCTATCACCCTCAGTTACATTATTTTGCTAGTCTAGAGACCTCACCTGTGGTGACAGAATGTGGCCAACCAGCTAGGAGCAGCTCTGGAGAAAAGGCCCTGGGATCCTGGTGGGACACAACCTGGCCAGGAGGCAGGAGTGCTCCCATCCAGCAAAGCAGCCTCCACACCCAGAGCTGCACCAGCAAGAGAAAGGGATCCTTACCAGATGCTCAGCATTGGTGAGACCACTCCTGGTGCTCTCCCCAGGTTTGGGCTCCCAGAAGAGGACAAATGCTGACATACAGGAATGAGCCCAGTGGAGGGTCCCTGTGATGGCTGGAACTGGAGCAGAGTGCATATGAGGGGAGGTGGAGAGCTATGGGCTGGTTCAGCCTTTGGAAGAGGAGGGAAAGAGGTGACCTCACTGCAGTTGCAACTACCTGGTGGGAGGGTACAGAGAAGAGGAATCCAGGCTCTGCTTGGAGATGCACAGCAACAGGATGAGAGGTAACAGGCATATGCTGGAATGTGGGAAATCCCCATTAGGCACCAGGAAAAACTTTTATAACATGAGGATGTTAACAATATTGGAACAAGGCCCAGGGTAGTCCTTGGAGATATTCAAACCCCAAATGGACAAAGTCCTGGAGCAACCTGATCTAACTGGACCTACTTCAAGCAGGAAGTTGGAGCAAGCAACCTATAAAGTCTCTTCCAATCTAAATTATCCAGTGATTACTCTTTAATGGTGAATTACTTCAGCTAAAGCACCTCAACTTCTTTGGAGATTAAATACTTCAGCCCAAGTTCCAACTGATAATAATAAATTTGACAAATGTTTTGAGAGAACTCTTTTAAATATATCAGACCACATAAATTTGATGATACTTGTAGGTACAGAAGCTTGCTCTGCTTTGGGATCATGCTTTTTGCTAGAAGCGTGGTTTTCTCTTCAGCTAACAGCAATGCTGCCCTGTAGGAAGACACCTACAGGATCTGTGCCGCAGAGAGATGCCTAGACAATGAAGGTACCCTTTGAGAATGCAGCCAGGTGGGAAGAAGGCGGCACACATTTTATCTACTCTTAATGATGCTGGATTTTTGCTTTTAACATAAATTATACCTGCTAAGAAAAGCAGGTTAACCTGCCTAGCCGAACAGAAAATACCAAACAGACTTCATAAAAGGAAAAGAATAATTTGTGCTGAATTCCATCCACATTTCTCTGATAACTGTTTCAAGCCACACACTGAATATACACCAGCTACATAAGAAGGAGCAATTAACAATTACCTTATCAATGTTTAGAGATTGTCTGAAATTCATCTACATAAGAGGAATGTACCACTCCTTTTTAGAGACCTAAGGTGAGGTCTCTAGAGTAGCAAAGTAATGTAACTGAGGGTGATGGGACAGCTTCATGAAGCTCATGTGCTTTCACTCTGCTTTGCTTAGACTCGAGGGGAAATGGGAAGGGCTGGCTAAGAGAAGAGGCTTTGGAAAAATGCCCACAGCTAGGAAAGGTTGGCACTATCCCTCTTTCCTTGGACGGGGAAGGAAAGATTTTCAAGTGGTTATGATGCTGAGAGTAACCTGGAGGAAAAGTTAAGTGAAGAGTTGTCATTGCAACAGTCCACAGAGAGGGCATCTCTTTTCTGTGGCTCCCTCAACCAAAGTTTCACTGGCAATGAAGCAGGGATCATCTGGCCTTGATCCCCTCCCCAGCCTTTCCATGTCAATGGGAAAGGATGCCTGACTCTCTCCCGAAGTCAAACCTGAAACTTGGTCTTCCTGTGTGATGGTTGTGACTGTTGGTGTATATTAAAAGTTATGGTAGTGAGTTTATCCTTTCCTCCTTGTTTTAAAGTGATAGTGCCTGCAGGCTGTATTTCCTGCTGTATCTATGCCCTGTGGATATGTGTGATACAGCAAAAGAGTTGAGCCTTCAACTCTTATATCAAAGGGACCATAGTTTAAGAACTGGTACTGTGTGATATAGTCAGTGAGATGCTCAGCACTGGCTCAGTGGCATTGCTGTGCACAGAAGCAGAACCACAGACATGAAAAGAAGTATACTGGTAAGTACATGAGTCCAAGTCTTTCTTGCAGCAAAGCCTTTAGATGTGGATCAGGGCGTATGCTCTTTCTCATTTCCTTTCACATGACATCGCTCCATTATTCTTGTCTTTAAAAGTCATTTATTGGCATAGTGCTGCATATTACTGCATAGTGCCAAAGGCACATCAGTCTCAAAATTATTTTAGTATAAATACTCTTCTGCAGCAAATACTCTTGGTTGAAGTGAATGTCAGTGATTCAGACAAGGCATTGGGAGCACAAGTTCATAATTCCTAACAACTCATCTTCTTTTTACAATTTGAAAGAGATGTTTCATTGCTAGGTTTACAAGTGAAGATCTGATTTTTCATCCTAGTACGTGTTCTCACTTTGATCTTTTACAGCAGTTTCAGGGTGTACTTTCATGGCCTTTGCTGAACTTGAGACTGATTTTATGACAGTACAACACCTCTTTGTCCTATTTAATTTTTTGTGTTGTCACAGAAAGCAATCCCAATGTGAAGCACTGAAGAAAAACCCCAACCCTCCATTGAAGGAAACTGGTAACCCTAAATGAAACACCTTTTTATTAAGACTAAGCTATGCCAAGAGGAGGTGGTTGTCACAGACAAAAAAGGTCCCATTTCTGCAAAGAGATGCACTGTTTCATGCACAGTTCATTTGAGGTTTTGGCAGGATCTTGAATGGGAGCAAGTGGTGCAGTTGCCTTATTGCCAGTTCCCTCTGGATGGGGCCTTTCACCCCTGCCTCACAGGCTGGCGGGTTTTCCCATCCCCACCGTGCTTGGCAGCTGCCGGGAAAGGTGAGGGCTCTCCGTGCCTCCGCAGGGTTTCACCTGACCCTGGCTGCTGCAGTCCTGATGAGACAAGCAAGCAACCTCCATCCCTGTTGCCCAGCCGCACCCTTTTAAAGGAATTTGCTCTATGCTCCTATATAGCAGCAGATTGTACAACCGCTGGCTTTGATGGTTGAATCAGAGCGGCCTACGCAAAAACAAGGGTGCCAATCTCAGTGAAACTCCCAAGTCTTTCAGCTCCAAAGAGACTTCTATACATTTGAAAACATATGTGGTTTCCTGCAGCTTTCCTCCTTGCAGGTCCTTTTGTCTGACGACACTTGGGCAGAGAGGGATCAGGAATTTTGGCATGCCACCAGAGGCACTGCAGCACTGCAGAGCAGCCAAGTGGGCCTGAGAAGAGCAAAATAAAATTCGTGTGGAGAGGTGTGATAGCACTTTTATATATTTGCTCCTTAACATGCACTTTGCAAAGCCAGAGTGGTCAAGTGGAGGACGCATGTGCAGCCTAACAAGTCTGAAAGCCGTGGATGGTGGGCCGGGTCACGCTGTGCTTTAGAAGACTGGTGGAGATACCAGCAGACCCCTGAAGCTCAAACAACGCTCTGCTGCAAAACTGCTGGTGAGGGCAATTCCATGTTCCTGCTCCACTCCAAGCTCCCATTAATCTCGTCTTTCCATAAAAAACATTTTAGCTATGTTTTGTATGTGGAAGATCACACATTGGTCTGTTTCTCCTCCTACTGGCTGTCAGTTAAATTACTGCTAATACTGAGACATCACAACACAGGGTTAAAACAGTCTGAAGGGAATAGAGATCTAGTTGTTCAAAGTACAACTAAGAAATGCTGAAATACACTTCCAATGCAGATCTAACAACTTTTTCCATGCACAGAAGATTAAGGCAGAGAGAAAATGACCCAGATGTGAGATTTTCCTTTTTGAACAATTTCTGAAAAGCTGTCTTAAAAGGAAATAACAACAACAACAACAACAATAACAATAATAATAAATAATTTCAATTTCTGCAGACAAAACACTCCTGTCCTGTCAGAGAAATGAAAGACATTTTGCAGAGTAGTCTTTGTTGTTGCAGAAAGGAAAGAGCTTGTTGGTCACAGTAGTCAGGAGACCCATGTTTTTATTTCCAGCTGAGCTTCACATTTCCTGTGTGACCTTGCAAGTCCCCTGTACCTCCGTTTCCCGTTTGTAATGTTGGATAATAAATATCTTGGTGAAGCAAGGCTGATACTCTGCTTGCAGAAACTATTTGCAGCTCCTTGTTCAGGTGGTGCCAGAAAAGTCTGAAGTTGGCTTTAATGACTCGGACGGCTCCAGAAGTGAGGTGAAAGGGCAGGGGGATCCTTGCTTGTGCTGTGCGAGGAGGAGTGTGTCACTCTCTTTTGCACTGATGTTTGGGAAGCTGCTTTGGGAGGAGTGTGGTCCTTCTGACTCTCTGGGGTGCTAAGGAAACCCTGAGGTGGGAGAAGTTGTCAAAATTGCCTTCCGGGTGTAGGAGGTGAATGAAGGAAACAGTCCCCAAGCCACTGAAACTGAAAATTAGTGGGTCCTTCCCAGCCCAGGTTTCTTTAGGGTCTTTACCAACAGATCCTTTTGCCTTTCCCCAGAGACAGATAAACATACTGCCTTTATGTCTTGTTTAGTTTGCTTCCTCTGAACTGCATTTTAAGGGATGATGCTTTGCTGTCCATACACACCTGTGAAAACCAATTCTACCACACCAGCACAACATGCTTTTTGCCTTCATTTTGCTCAGGTAAAAACAGCTCACTTCTATGTGAAGGCAATGGAAAGCCCTCCATCTCACCAGATGTGCTCCCAGCTTCTAACCAAGGGGCTGTGCATGGCCATACTGGTGCAATGCAGCAGAACTGATGGGATTCCAGGGATTTCCCAGAAAAGTTTTTCCCAGCCTGAGCCCAGAAAGTGTCTCCTGCAGCAAGTTTGGTAATCTCTGACATATGTGGCAAAGACAATACAGTGGCAGATTCCAGGTGACACTCAACAGAGAAAACACATGGCCAGCACTCAGCTGGAGGCATCTAGACATAGGAAAGACAGTGTCTCTCAGACTCTCTGGGACTTTGTTCTAGAGGACAGTGGGTCATGTGGAAGTTGGTGAATACATCCAGCATCCCACTGGGATGTGGCTGGGGTGCTCCCCATGCTCAGCAGCATGGGGTACCCTGCGGAGGTCCTGAGGCTGAGGGGTGGGCACAGCCACTGCCTGCTTTAGGGAATGGCAGGCTCTCCTTGGCACCTTGGAAACTGAGGGTGGTTTGCACAACCAGTGCCATCCTAGGAGAATAAAAGGTCACGGTATTATAAATAAAATCTAACCCAGCATTCATGCCCACCATCCCTCTATTAGGGTCACAGTTTGTGTTCATGACTTTTCAGGAAGGGCAGGCTGAAAAACTGTGTAAACTGCATGAAGAAGTCCAGCTCATTTCACAGTGACTCTTAGCTCTTTTAAGCAACCTGGCAAGGAAAACATTTTTTGCATTAATTTAGGAGTACAGGAAACTGTTTAAGGAAGATGCAACCTGTAAGTTCCTGTGTTTCTTCCTGTTAGGTAAGGATCATGTTTAGAAAACAATGAAGCTGAAGTTATGCTTCACCTTTTTTAAACTGTGTTCCTGCCGAAGGGAACAGATCACTTCTCCTGCTGGAGAACTCATCCATGAAACCTGGCATCCTCCCCCTTTGCCATCCATCCCAGTGCTTCACCATGTCTGCTCTCTGCCACTCAGACAGTGGCATTTGTGGAGCCTACATCCTTCTGGTAAAACATTTAGTGAAGCTGAAGTCTGAAGTCTGTGGTGAGACCTCTTCTGCTCCAGGAGACACAACCTCCAAAGTGCTCACACTGACTGT
This sequence comes from Aquila chrysaetos chrysaetos, assembly GCF_900496995.4. Taxonomy (NCBI): domain Eukaryota; kingdom Metazoa; phylum Chordata; class Aves; order Accipitriformes; family Accipitridae; genus Aquila; species Aquila chrysaetos. The sequence goes on along the minus strand of NC_044030.1, from coordinate 16,716,464 downwards.
GGGGTAAAATTGCTCATGAGGAGCATATGGTGTGTTCAGAACAGTGCTGCGGGGGCAGGACTCTTTCTTTGGTCCCACACGTCCAACCTTTCATGAGATGCTAGCTAAAACAACACTGTAAGTTCAGTGGTATTAAATGGTAGCTATGGTATAAACACACATCACTTCTCATCACCTGTGTGGCTATTAAAATGCCAATCGTGATTTTAAGGGTTGGCAGCCCTGAGCAGTGCATGAGTGGAGGGATTTTGAATGTTTTTGAAAGGTGTCATGCCAGGAGCAACATACAGGACTGAACAAGCAAATGCCTGCTTTGGGCTCCAGCCTCTCCTGTGTGTGAAACTTGCAAGCCAGTAGAGGTAAAGGGTTGGACTCCCAGTGAGCCTGGGTCAGGTTTTTCAGCAGATGCATTTTGGTCAGTCCTGGGAGATAAATAGTAGCCCTTGGCAGATGGTCCACAGAAGGCAGCAGCAGAACAGCCCATGCAGGAATACAATGGCAATACTGTTTCCCATAGACTAAAATAATGAATCCTGGCTTCCCCTTGCTACTGTCGTTCACATAACCTTTACAATAATTTATAATTAGATTAGTTGCCCTTTGGATAGGTGCATATGCTTTTTTTTGGAGTGTTGCTAGGGTAACTGATGATTTCCTTATTTCATCCTGTGTAAGGGGAAATTTTACTTCCTAGTGAGCCTAAACTCGAGACTCATTGAAAACAGATACTTGTTTATGAGGACTTTCAGTGCTTCTACAGTTATCAAGCAGAAGACTGTCAACCTGTTTTATGGGGGGTTGATTGTATTATTTCATTTTAATGGTAAAAGAAAAGCTAGTGCAACTTTGTGAATTCCTTCACCTCAGAGAGTGGAATTTTCAATTCAAATTTTTAAAAGGCTTTTGACACTTTCTTATAAACTTTTACTCAGCCTGTTTGCTTTGCTATTTTCTCTCCTCTAGCTAAAAATGCAGTTACTGCTGTGCATAAAAAAAAGCCAGAGCAGTCTGTGTGGGTGGATGGTAGTGTGCCTCTGCTTGACCTGACTTAATTATCTCTTTTGAAGAGCAGAAGCAGAAGTTTTATAAATCAAACAGCTGAGGGGAAAATTATTTCTAGATTTCCCCTCTCCTCTCCCACTTGCACAAACACAGAGGCCCCAGAACAGAGGGAAACTACAACAGAAACTAAGTTGCATGTCTCTCAGCTGTGGGAGACCTAATACACACCTTCAAAATAAACAGCAAAATTCCCCAGTGTCCTTGCCCTCTACCACTCTGTAGCACACAACAAGAGGAAAGAAGTTCTCCAGCTTCTGGGAAAAAAAAATAAATCAGCGTACTAGATTCAGTGGGCAGCTGACTCTGTAGTCCCTCTGAGACCCTGCGTGCTGTTTAGCAGCAGCCCTTTCCACCCACAGCGTGCATACTGCGAGCAGCTTGCTCCCAGGCAGCCTGCTTGTGGTATGAGCAAATGGACCAAGAGGGCCGACAACGCCTTGGGAGGAGGCCAGCGATGGGTAACAGCACAAAGTGCCAGATGGCCTTATACAGGGAATTTCCCTTCTCTCACTGAAACTCTCTTGTGCATCCTGCTCTAGCGATTTTATCCCTAAATAAATATCCCCTGGCTTGCCGTCAGCGGTGGGATGGAGAAAGTCAGCCCCAGACATCTCCCTGCTCACCCTCCAGAGCCTGCATCCGTGCAAGGCACCAGAGCTGCTGGCAGCAGAGCAAAGACCTCCACTAGCTAGTGCTTTGCAGCTGTGCTCGTGTGCGGAGATGGAAAAGAAATTTATCGAGGAAATATTGGCTGGAAGTTTAAAAGTAGTCTGCAATTCGATGAGTTAAAGGACAAAGGTGAGTATATTTTATTGTTAAATCTGTCAGAAAGTTCAATGCAATTTAAGGTTATTGTAATAAATAGAAATGTTTACCTAACCTTTCTCCATCTGATTCATCATGAATTATATGATACATCCTCAGTGACACAGGAATGTATAACTATAACGAAGAAACAAGCAGATAAGAGCTTTGCAGTGTATATCTCTGGTTTTATATAAAAGAGCACATTAAAGATAGGCATGTCCTGGATGCAGGTCTTATGTATATTCCACTGACTATGTTGCTCAGATGAGGTTTCACACAACAACCAAACCCCACAGAAATTCTTCAAACTGTCATCCTGAGACCTTCCACAGTTACCATTTCTCTCTCTGTCTCCTCCCTGCCCTCTCAGTAAGGGTTTTCTGTAATACTCTTGAGTAATTGGCACCAATATTGAGAACAAAATGGTTGAAACCATTCTTCCTATTTGACCATGGCAGAACATATTGGTTATTTTGAGTCACTATAGAGTAAAAGCCCCAGTTCCTCATCAAGACTGAAGATTTGTGTCAGAAGGTGTCTCAAACTACTTATGGAGTGTGAAAGTCTCCGCTGTGCCTGTTCTCAGGTTTGTTTTTATTGGTAAATTAACATAACCGTTTGTCAAAAAGATACCATACATTCTAACCAATGCTTTTTATAAGGAAAAAAGTAATTTATAAGAAAATTTGTCAAGTCAAAGTTATTTAGTTTTCTTTTTAGTTCACAATTTTTAAAAATCTAATCTTTATTTCTAAAAGAATTTTCATTTAAAAATCACTTAGAATTAAGTTTATGGTAGATCATTTAGATATTAATGATTATTGAGAATAAGTCTATGGTCAAAATCAAACCAAAACTCATCATGATGTTTGGAATTTCCAAATTTCCACTTTTAATTTTTTTCTTAATTTCTTACCTTTTGTCCTGATTAGGTTTGGGACTCTTTACTCTATGTTGAAAACTTGATTTGGAGGCAGGAATTATTTCCCTCTTGAGATTTCAAGTTTAAAAAGGAGATATTTACTTGGCCAGTGTACAAAAACACACACATACAGAGCAGCAGCAAGCAACTGGAAGAGTAACTCAAAACATCTTGCAAATCCTGAGTTTCTTCCAAGACCTCAATCCTTCTCTTTTGGAGAGTTGCTCCTTTTTATATAAATTAATGGCTCCTCAGGAGAACCAAGCCAATTAATTATTGGGAAGACTGACTCTTGCTAAACGTGCAGGGAATTTTAAGCTGTCTATGACTGCCTGTTGAACCAAGCTGCACATTTGGTCTCATTCTGGCTTCTCCAAGAGTAGTGGCAGCACCCTTTAATTAGCAGAAATCCCAGTTGTCACCTCAAGGAGCATGGTGGGATTGTGGAGTGCAAAGCTAAGGCCTTTGTTGGACAAGGGTAGAACTCGTATTGTGTGCAGAGTGCATGGGAAGGGAGGTTGCTCCTGGAAGAAGTGTGATATTCCCACACTGGAACAGGTCGCTGATTTGGTCTGTTGAAATGCACTGTTGGAGCATGATTGCAGCAGTTGTTTCCAAGCCAAAGCGGGGAGAGTCACAGGAGGTAACAGTACGAGTAACTGTGGTTAAGCCCACATCTGCTAGTGGGGAAGTAGAAGTTAACATTGCAAACTGAGCATCATTTCTCTATAGACGTATCTTTTTTATCTTTTAACTTAAACAAACAAACAAACAAGTCCAGAAAAGCCTTTTAGAAGTAAAAGAAATAGTTCCTTTTCAGAAAGTTGGAGTCCACCTGGAGTAGTCGGACAAATAAATTGTTCAAACAATTTGAAATTATCAAAAAGATAAGCTGTAACATGTGGGAGTAACCTGGGATTTGGACTTGTCTGACTAGAAACAGACTCAATGAATTTCAGAGTGCCAAAGTGAGAAGGCAATTTTTAAAGGTATGAATAACAAATTATAAAGGTGGAAAATAAAAGTAATACTGATTCTTGCATGGCAAAACACCCCCTCTTTGCTTTTTAAAGAGTGTTGACTCTTTATCACCTCAGGTGTTTCAGCTCTGCTAAATGGTACAAAATGGATGACATTTTAAGCATTAATGTTATGTGGGCCTGTACAACCACAATCTTCAAGTGGCTATTCCCTTTCTTTCTATAAAACAAAGCAAAATAATGGAAGTTAAGGACACAGCCATTCACACAAAATTCTACTGGCAGGTCAACACTGATAAAGGAACTGAAGCGGTAGGATACTGCAGAAAACATAACCAAACCATGGCATCAACTTTGGAAACTTTTGGGAAAAAAAAAAAAGGTAAATAGAATACCACATATCTATTTCATTTCTGCTGTCTTCTCTGCTTTCATTGCTAGTCTACTGCATAGCAGCAGTTCACCGTGTGTCATAAAATGTAGAGGAAACTTACTGTGTCCAAATTGGTTTCAAATTAAAACTTTATTAATCATTCACATGGAAAGAATAATTAACATTACAATTACACTATTTACAATACTTTGAAGAGTCCTAGGCATGTAAAAACATCCTACTGGAATAAATTACACACAAAATGTCAACTGTAAGCCATCTAAATCCAAATTTATACTGCATCTACAGTCCTTTATTTTGGCTCTGATGCTCTCACACAGAAAAAGGAGTTTCCTCCTCTGAGCATTTTCGAATAGCATCTTAAAGATGTTGGGAATACCACAACAGTGAAACCGTACAGCTTATTTGAATAAACACTTGTGTTCATTTTATTGTTGACATGCTTTAGGTCAACTGGTTCTCATCCAATAAGGATATATTAACAGTACTATCATCTTTCCAAGGCAGGGACTGCTTCTTACCAAGAATATGTAATAGTACCCAGAGAATAAGTAATAACACCCAGAGCAAAAATAAGTTAATGTTAACCAGGACTGCCACACAGTTTTGTAACACAAATAATAAGATTACCATGAGACAGTGATTATACCTGCAACCTTGCACAATCTGGACTCTTGCCAGCTCTGCTTCATCTGTACCTTTATAAGCAAGTTCCTATTCAAATCCTCTCCTCCTTGCTTTTAAGACCTTACATGAAGCAGACATAAGCTGTTCCTCAGCTCTTCTCAATATTCAAAATACCATCCTCACCCCAACAATGTCTGTTGCTCTAGAACAGATAGTATTTCTGGCATGCTGCTGCTTCTGCAGAAGACACTTACTCCCTACCCTGGCCCTTCCCCCTGCCACCTAGTTATCATACTGCCTTTGGGTAGGAGGGTAAGGATTTTCCGAATGACCTCAGCACTCATTTTGTTCTCTAGATTTGCAGTGCCTATGGGCAAGCATGACGATGCCTCTGGGCAGGTAATAGGGGGATTTCCACAGTAGCTGCCTTGGTACATGCCCTCAGTCATGAAGGGTGTGAATGTCCCACAAAGCACCTGTTTTGTTCAGACCTTCATGAACTGGGAAGTGCAGGACAGTTGAGAGTCTTCCACTTCTGCTGCATTTCACCTGGCAGAGGGTAAAGGGGCTGAAGTGGAGCCTGTTTTGTTCAAAAGGAGTATCTATGACGTAGTGCGGGGAACCTTATATACTCCAGTATTTGAGGTGAACATTGCATAATAAGAAACTCTCTGACTTGATGTTCTGGTTTTGTCTATGAGCACAAGGTTTTCAGCCTTAATGTCTGCACCTGGGATGCCTCTTCTGTAGAGATTCAGGAATTTTCGGCAGCAGCCTCTGGAGGGGAGAATGTGCACTCTGTTGCTGTGGTGGCACAAGTCTAGGTCAAGGTCATGTTGACATGAAGAGTGACTGGCAGCTGACAGTGAGGCAGCAAACAGTACGTGGCACTCTCACCTCTGCTTTTTGAGATCTCATCCCGGAGTTGGCAGCAGCATTTATGCAGTGCACCAGTATCACATCAGCATGCACTATTGAAGTCTGCCCAGACTTGGTCTTGGCCAAAGACTACTGGGTTTGGGAAGACAGCCTCTATGCATTTTCCCCAGCCATTTTTAGCTATTTATGCTCTTTAATTAGTGAAATAAGTACAAAAGTAATCAGCATGTAACCAGTGGCCACAATTCATTTATCAAGCTTTATGGATTCATTAGTTTCAAGTGGGTGGCCCTCTCTTTCAAAGGCGCTAAAAGCTTGCGGCTCCCATGTGTGTTGGTGGGACTGAACACATTTTTGGCCACTGTTAATGAGAAATCTGATATCTGTTACCACTAGATGAACTAATGAAGCCCTTCACTGTTAGGCCACAGAGCCTAAACAAACTTCTGAGCAATGTGAAGCTGAGATATGTAAGGCCAAACAAGATAGACATTTGCATACAAAAACTCTGTAGGCAAAACATCTTTTTCTCCTATTAATACTGATTCTTCAGCTATCAACATTGCAACTTTGGACTTTTAGTATCAACTGCAGTTTTTCTCCTGCTTGCATGTTTCATAATTTCTCCTTGGCTAATCTTGGCAGTGCCCCTCTAATCAGCCATTGCAGTTAATTAGGAAATGGGATTGGAAAGGGGTCCTAACATGTAGGCATTCATAGAAGACAAGAATGACTCTGAAGGACTGACCACAAGGCTGTGGGTGGCTGCATCCGTTTGTATCATTATTGAGAGGCAAATATCCGGAGGCTTCAGTGGAAAAAAACAGTCAGGAGAAGAGAGGAAGTTCAATGTACTTAATGCAAAGTCCTCAAAAATTGTAAAGGAATGATCCTCCAAATAGGTAATAAAAGGGGGAAATGCGAATCATTTGGGGATTTTTAGTGGTATCCTGTGATTTAGCTTATAAAACATGTATTTTTAGGTAGTTATTTCACTATATATTTTTCTTTATGATATATAAAGAGGTTTTGGCTACCTCTGGCTTTGGAAATTTTGTCTTGCCGGGTATGGATTTCCTGGATTCTGCCTCTGGGTGCATGATCTTTTAGGGAGGACAGATGATTTAAGACATATTATGAGCAATCACACTTTAGACCAGGGTCCTGGTGTCTTGAATCTCAAGGAAACCCTTTCCCCATGTGTGTAACTAAGGCTTAGAGCTGTATGAATAGGAATAAACAGCCAAAGCACCTGTGTTCAGCAGTTCAGTTAAAAATGTTTTCCCATACCCAGTAAATAAACAAACGATATTTTCCAGTTGGCCATTGAACATCAGCAAGCAGAATCCATAGGTCACTATCCCCAGTCTTAAATTCTCTTTTAACACGTGAGAATGAAAAAGATTTTGCAAATCTGGAAACTTAAACATTTAATGACTGAATGACCTAAGTAAAAACTCTTTAATGCTGGAGTTGCCTACAATTTGCATCACATGAGTCTTTTTCCAAAATTAATAAGGTATAAGGACACCTAAGCAAAGTGCACACAAGTTTGAGTTGGAGAACTATTAAATAATCCAAATTGTTTATATTTGTTCTTTATTAGTTGGATTAAAATAGCTCGAGACAGGTGTGGAGCCTGTGCACCTGGTACTGCAGAACTGAATGGCAACAGCCAGTCAGCCCCAGGCCCAAACCCTTTCAGTGTGTAAATGGGTGCTACCCACCCGTTATGGCTATACAGGTGATTTAAAGCCTGGTGGGCTCTGGAGAAGTGGCACTCCTGGGGGCTGATGAAAGCCATAGACTGAGCCCTTGTAGCCCAAACAGCCAGAGAACAAATGGAAAATCAAGGCAAAGGGTTCATCCAAAAATGATACGAGATTTTAATGGTATGTCCAAGCTTATTGATCGTGAGTCATGTATGCAATGCTTTTACTTTCACAGATCTCATCTTAATGAGGAAGCTACATGGGACAAAACTGTGAAAGGTGCTTGTGGATAAATGAGCAAGGCAGTTTTACATCACAGAGAGGGTAAGTACGCTGGGTAAGAAATGGCAGAATAAGAGAGAAAAGCAGGTAAGTAAGTGTGTTGGGTAAACTCTCAGAACAGGAAGCTGGGAAAATTTTATAGTGGGGTTGGAGGTAACAGAACAAGCTTGGAGAATGTTGTAAGCCTGGAATATTATCTTGGACATTCAGAGAAAATCATATAGGAGGGATCTTCAAAGTATTCAGATTAAGACTTAAGGTGCCAACAATGGAGAGGATGGAGGGCAATGGACTAAATGAAAACAGAACAAAGGAAGCAATGGCTTGTTTATTTAGGGCAGAATAAGCCAAAGATTTCGTCTATGATATGGGAAGGGGTAAAGATACTAACAACAGTTGAGAAGAATGCCAAGAACAAGATGAAAAAGAAAACACAACTTAATCTGTCTGGAACAGAGGCTAAGTCAGAGGTGCTTATGGATAGAATCAACAGGATGACAGAACTGATTTCATTGCCCAAGGAGAAGGCAGAAGCAGAGGGAGTAAAAACAAGCTCTAAAGGACAAGTGCCAAAAATTGTAGGAGTGAAAGGTAAGCCTGTCATGAAAGTTAGGAAGGAGCAACCAGATGTACACAGAGAAGGACTGAGTCATGAAAGCCAAAATAAAAAAAAAAAAAGAAAAGAAAAAGGAAAAAAAAAAAAAAAAAGACAAAATCTCCAGCAGATAATGATTGATAATCAAAAGAAAAAATAATTTGGAAAGCTTTCCACTCTGAAGTACATAAACAGTATTTAATTATTGTGAGTAACAGGAAGAAAAATCCCAGGACTCTCTTTAAATCCAAAATAGATTGTGAATCCAAAACATAGGAAGAGGAAGAAAGCATGTACAATATTGTTTCCTAAAGCAGTAAAAACTAGACCCATGAGATACATTGAGTGCAACAAGGCATTTGTTTGAATGAATTAAGTTTGGATAGTGCATATTACTCTTTCTATTCAGTCTGAGAGCTAGCTAGCTAGTGTTTACTTGACCTTTCTCCCTGCTGTACTTGCTGTCTGGTCACACAAGTGTGCCATTCACAGAAATTCTGTATATTCCTGTCATGTCTGTACCTGCTCTTGACTGTCCTTGTGTCTGTCTGGGTGTATATTCAACTCTGAATTTCACTCAAGGAAAGCCAGTTGGCAGCAGGCAGCTGAATTCAGCTCAACACATGTCTTTCTTGCCCCAAATGCAGGTGTTCAAGGTGACACACCCTTTGTGTACTAGTACCCATCAACAACTCTTCTGAGAATCCACAGTGGTGGGAAGAGCATTGCATGTATTTCAGCAGCCAGAAATGGGCAGGTGTTTGATAAATCAGCTTTCATGTGTGTGGTTAGTTGGGGAAGTGGTTATCGTGGTTAATAGTTATAATGACTGTCATTTACTCCAGCCTCTTAGACAGAAGCTTGATTTCTGGGGGTTGATTATAGACATGATAACCTCGCAAATTCAACAAAGCTCAATTTGCTAAAGCTCAGGTGCTGTGTAAAGTGGGTGCCGAGGGGAAGGGAGTGTCTGTGGCTCTTGGCCACATGGCAGCACACCCATCATTGCACCAGCAACAGGCAGCCGGGGCATGGGAAACTACCCCTGGAGGAACCCACCACATCTCCTGTCCCTCTCTGTGCTGGGAGGAGACACTCTAGTTTCAAAGCAGTGATGGAGATTGATGAGGCACTTGGTTAGAAGGTGAGGCAGCTTTTAACACAGGGTGCAAATATTGAGGGAGAAGAAGGAGAAATTAAGGCTAGTCAGAAGGCTAATGGTTGTGGAAAGTCTGGTGCAGACTACAAGGAGCCAAGGATCAGACTGTGTAAAATTCTTCTGTGTCAACATGTTTGTTTTTATAAAAAAATGTAGTCTCTTCTCAGTGAGCCTATTCACCATCAGCAACCTGTAAGTCTTGATTTTGTAAGGAAAAGGCACAGTTTAAGCTGAGTCACAGGCCAGCCATGCTATGTCCTAGATGTGGTCATGTTCAATGACATTCCTTGAAGGCACTCATCTTGTCTGATCACAAGAGTAAGTGAGATGGTGTAAAATATTGTGTAGTCCAGATTTTGATCTGATACAGGTCAGCTGAGACCTTGATGCTGTTGTACTGGTTTTATGCCAGTCCAAGCAAAGAGTAAGCCTTGAGTTTTTTTTATACCTGCATTTCCTACAGGGCACACAGAGCTTCAGTGCAATTACTAAAAGGTAGCTACCCATAGTTAACAATAAAATAGACTTAGGCCATAAGAAGAAGTCTCAGCACAAACTGTCAAGAAAGGCAGATGTTTGGTTTTTTCTGCCAATGTCAGGGATAATGCTTTTTAATATATTTTTCTTACTCGTCAAAACATCCAACGTAGTCCTAGGTCTGTTGCTCTGACAAATGTGTATTTGTAAAATCAAAAAAAGGCCATAAGAAGCTAGACTCATCTCTATGTATGGACTACGTGAATTAACCGGGCTTTTTTGGCATTGTTCTCAGTTTCCTTTGTGCCTGAATTATTGAGGTCACTCTTCAAATCTTACTATGAGAGGCAAGGGGTAGACCTCCTAATTAATTTGCAATGCTTCTGAAAACAACCTATCTTCTGAAATGCATGGGCTATTTCCTGAGGTCATGGAAAGGATCTCTTAAAATTGTCCATGGCCCCACCTATTCATGGCAAATGTAGCTCCAAGACAGCATTTATTCTGAAAACACCAATTACTAATTAGGAAGCTCTTCAGATATATGCATAGAATCAGTTGCTCAGCCAAACCTTGAAGTGACTGAATCCCAATGACTTTATAGATGTTAATTTTAATACCTTTTCTTGCATTATTTTCTGGTTCCACCAGAAGCAGAAGATTTGGAAAGTCAGTCATGCAAGTGTTGTCTGAGTCTTGAGCTAACCTATTGTTGCAAAATTTATCTGAATCAATAATTTTGTCTACCTAGAGGAAAACTACACTTCTGGGGGAGTTTCATTCATTGTCAACATCCAAATATTTGGATGAATGCAAAAAGCATATAGGGAAAAAAAGAAGAAAGAGCCTCCAAAGGTGGTTATAAGATAATTACATGACAGACTGTGCTTTTGTGACTTAGCAAAAATTGTTAATATTTAGCAATTATTTGCATGTGCAGAGAGGTGTATGATCTGGTGACAGTGAACCTAGTTACTCGTTTCAAGATTTCTCTTCTTCCTTTGAGCTGAAGAAACATGCATCTGAAGCCAATCAATCTGCAGTGATACACAGGGAAGAGTCTTAAAAGTGGGTGTTTAGGCTTGTTGTTTGTATTCAGTGTAATAGTTCATGGAGCTGTCTATTGCGTAATTTTTTGAAATTGCTTCAAGCACATGACAATACTAATAGGACTCATTCTTACAGATCTCTGTGGTTACAGGAACCTTGAAAGAATGAGTAGGAAGCACAGTCTACAGACAGTGGAAAACACAAGAAAACATATTGCCATTCACACACACAAAAAAGGCAGGAAAAATAAATAGTAGGTTTGGCTACTTAGGTGTGTTGTGGACTTCATGTTAAAATTTTCAGGTGGAGGAAGTGTTTAGGGGCTGGTGAGAACAACCTTCAGGGAGAAGAGTTGGCATTGAGCAGAACTGCAACAAGTAGGACTTCCGTGGTGAATATTAAATCAATGGGAACAGTTCTGTCTTCATGAGGTTGGTGGGACTGCCCAACTCTGAAAAGAGGAACTTTTGCTACCCCTTGCCACCCACACACTTCCTCATCAGCACTGAACTTGATAACATGGCCTGCAAAATACTGCTGTCTTCCCTGGACCCTTGCTGATAACAGCATGTACACCATACCCAGCCCTGAGCTCTGTGAACCCCATGAAGATGTGCTTTGCTCCCAGAGTTGTCTTATCAAACCCCCTCTGCCTCACCACTCCTTGGAAATGATTTTCTTTGCTGTGGAGACCTGATACCTGACCTGTATGCAGAAAGTAGATATATAAACAATCCTCTTACCTAAAAACACAGTTGAGGTGAATGTTCATTGGAAAAATACTCCAGGCCTTTGGTGGCTGAGGTCCCTCTGTGCCATCAGGTGTGTGGGAAAAGAAAAGGGCCTCTTGAGACTACAGGGACCAGTGGGCTGAGCATGTGCTGGCATGAGGTATCACATTGGTCATCCAAAAATCACTGTGAGGAGTAGGGGCCTCTACTTCCAACACCACGTGTACCTTTGGTAGACGTGGACCCTGTAAATCTCCCGCCACGCTGGCTTTGTCCAGCATATCACACCTACTCTTTCTGCCTATAGGGCTGCATGCAAGCTGCAGGAAAAATTTTGCCAGGTGGTAACTCTTGTCCGCACGTTTTGCAGGCTTGCATGCACAAATTCAGGTGACTTCAATCTAAAAACTTCGGTCTTTGCTGGATCTCACCATGAGACTGTCAGTCAGGAAAACGCAAGCAGGCATATATGAGGAGCAGGAGGAGAAGGAAGGAGCCCAGGTCTCCTCTTTTGCTGAAGGTAGAATCCATGGGAAGACTTAAAGATGACTGTGGTGTCTCTGAGTGTGCTATGGGGTGGAAAAGGGAGCTCTGAAATAAGAAAGGTAAAAAACAAACAAAAAGCCCTATCAGCTACGCTGGAGTTAGCAGAAGGTACACAAAATGCTGGGAGCAGTTCAGACTTCCCTGTCTACACCGTGCCCCTTGGCTTTCTCACTCACCCATGCAAAATGCTGGCTACTGGTGTGAAAGACTGGGGCAAGGTTGCTGGCCCTGTGGGGGTGAAAAAAATAGCTGTCAAGTTTTACTTTGCTTTCTCTAAGCTAGTTAAGGAGTCTCCAGGCAGCCCTCAGGCAAGGAAGACAAAGAGGATCTGGTGGGGTCTTCACAGCACCCTGGCAGCACTTGTGTTGAGAGAGCTGCGCTGTGCTGCTGGGTGGTGTCTCTGCAAGGTGCTGGAAGGGCTCCAGAGGGAGACTGCGGGCGAGCGGGGGTACAGGTTGCACAGGGCTGTGCACTGTACATTCAGTAGTGCTTTTCTTCTGTGTTATTTGCAATTGCTATTAGCAGCTATGTCCTGTTTGCAGCTAGAAGTGGGCAGCTGGCTGAGTGAGTTTCTCTGCCCTTGTGAGATGGTGTTGCTCTGCAAGCAGGCACAATAAGGCATATGAATCATACCATCCCAAATGCTTGGCATCCGTGTGAGTCATTGTTTTGCTACCATGTTTTACAATTCCTTCCTGTTTTGCAGCATCTGGGAGTTTGTTATCCCTGTGACCTGCCCACAGCACTTTGAAAACTGACCGAGGTGCAAATGTAAGAGTTGGCCGGGTATGGTATTTTTCGTTTCCTAGGAAATCTCACAATTACGGTCTGTTTCAAAGGAGAATGAAAAAAAAGAAACCTTTGAAATACCCTGCAGGAATGAACACTTTGAACACACCTTTGGTTGACTGCTTTTTTAAAAATTTTAAGGCATTTTTGATACTCTTTTCTTTTGATATTAGCTGTTTTAAGGTTTCTAAACATCTCCTAAATAAACACCAAAAATTGGTTGAACTGAAAAATCAGTGTTTCCTTTATTAAAATGTCAGTAGCAAGTTTTGACACTACCAAAACACAACACTTAAAAAATCCTACAAATATGGGCCCTGTTTTGAAATGTAATTTTGACAAAAAATATTGTTTTGTCAAAAGGATTAATCAAAAGATTTTGTGGCCAAATCGTTGTATACAGATTTATACACACAGAAATATGCAAACAAAAGCCTGTCAGAAGTTAAAGACGAAAATTTGGAAACATAATCATGCAAATTGAAGAGTATCACAATTTTATAGGTTTTGGAGCAGGTATTGAAATTCTTTTCCCATTTCCATTCCATTAAGCTTAAGTCTAGCACATTTGACACTTCTGTCAGTTACTTAGGAAAAAAAAAGGGGGCTAGTGTTTAAAGCTTGCATAAGACTTATTGGAGAATTGCTGAACTGTGAAGAGACTGCATTATGGATTTAGCAATCTGATTTAAATATACAGATATGTGCAACAGTGTATGTTACCTCAGGGTGAGAACATAGGTGACATCGTCTAAATGGGAACCAGTGACAAGATATTTGTGGGTGGTATGTAAGTTCCCCCTGTAATGCCAGTGCCAAAATAGCTTAAGAAATCTATTGGGAAGTATAAAGTGGAAATGAAGCTTTGTTTTTTTTTTTTTTTTTTCTTCATGTGCCACTGATGCAACTATTTCTGCAATACTATTAAAAATGTTGATAAAGTACAGAGGGTTCATAGAGGAGCCACAAGGATGAGTAATGGCTTGAAAAACATGTCCCATACTAGGAGACTCAAAATAGTTGGTTTACCAAAGAGGAAGTTGGGAGAAGATTTGATCACAGCCTGTCAGCACTCACATAGTGAGCAAACCTTTGCCTTTTATCTTCTAAACCTGACAGATGAAAATATCACAGGAACCAGTGAATGACAACTGAAGCAAGACAAATGAAGATTAGCAATGAAGTGCAGATTCTCAGCAGCGAGGCTAACTAATCTTTGGAACAATGTATTAAAAAATATGGCAGGTTCTTCAGCTGAAAATTTTAATTTGGAATTTTGTTGCTTAAAAGAATAAGTCTGATTTTGTCAGATAAAAAAGAATGCAGAGAAATTTGGTGATCTGTGTTATTTAAGAGGCTAGCTGGGATGACAGAAGTCATTCCCTTTCACTTTAAGGTCTAGAAATGCTTGGTCCTTGTTTACTGTCATCTTGGTTTGGTATGCTTTTCAATATGAAGGTGTGATGGATGGTGTTTGTGTTGCTTGGGTGTTTTCAGTGATATATTGTGTTCCATTAAGAAGCAAAGAGGTTGGCTTCAACCCTCTGGAAGGAAAATTAGTGTAGGTTGCTGTTGTCTAGGTAGGGACCAGACATCCAAGTGTCAGAAGGTTGGAAAAGGGAATTTCCTAGAGAATACTAGGAAAAATCTACTGCTACTCAAAAAGTCAATGAGTTGGCTGCAACCGGCCATGGGCATGAGGATCTGCCTGCAGAGGCATGGTGGGCAGGGGAAGAAATGCATATAAACCTTTCTATTTCTAGATTGTCTGATCTAGTTGCTTAGAGTTTTCGCAATTAATAAAGTGAAGTGTTCTAATTTTAGTTCCATTAAAACTAAGATTTTCTCACTTTAATCGATACTTGGTCATTTTTGAAGGATCTAATTTTAGATGAGGGTCTAGGCACATGGCCTTGAAATCTGGCCAAATTAAGATACCCTCGCAGCTTGTCTTTCTTTGTTTAATCCCCCCACTCCTTCCAGGAGTACTAAAAACTTTTCTATTGCTTCTCTACAGTGTGGTGCCCATGTGACATGTTGGAAGGTCTGGAGCAGGTTCAGACACAAATCTTGTTCAACTCTTTCTTTCTGACAGCTATTAGTGAGGATTATTTGTTGGCTGTGTCTACAAGAACATTTGGTGCGGAGCCTTCACAGAGTCTCCAGGTGACATGAGCCATCTAGACCATGCCAGTAGTGTCTGATCTCCACCTCTCTTAGTGCAGGTTCCCTAAGCTTGTCAGTCCTACTCTTGTCCTAGCCTCCCTTTAGTCCTCTCTCAAGTAGATGGCTTCACTTCTTTCAGCCTTTCCTGATCAGCTGAATTTTCTAGCCCTCTGATCATCCTCATTCTTCTCTTCTGGATCTCCAGTTGTAATGTATGTAATTGTGGGTATATTTCACCTTTCTTAAGAAAGGATGCCTAAAGTTGAGCACAAAAATAATTTGAAAATATATCAGTGGAGGACAAGCAATTTCTCCCTGGGTGTCTCAAGTTAGACATCTGATCATGTGTCCCAGTGTGAGCTCTTTGCTTTTCTTGCCACAGTATAAGACTTTGGCTTGTTTGATTTAGAAACCACTTTCCCCCAGATGCCCTTTGCAGGGCAATACCCTCCTGTTATTTCCCACCCTGCACTTGAACTATTTGATTGCCAATGTTTGTCTAGAATTTTACACTTACTGAAAATTGAACCCAGTGTTTCTAGACCTTTTCTTTAATGTTTAAAAATTATGCTGAACTCTAACCTTGCTCTCCATCACATCTGACCTTGCAGCTCATACCATACTGATGGTACAATAAACACATTTACTCTTCAATCATCTAAGCTGTTAGCAAGAATATTGAATACCATACTGGGATAAACCCCAGGAAAACTTACTCAATACATATGTCCTGTTTGACATTTGTGTCATTGTTTCTTGAAGTGTGCTTTTCCAAAATGCTTAGCAACCACCTTAGAACAGTATAATCTAAACCGTGCTCACTTAAGAGAATGTCATCTAGGACTGTGTTTCAAAAGTCTTATTTAAACTCAGATTTCTAAAAAACTGAAATGCATACCAGAGGACACCTAGCATGCTTTTACTTTATTTCTAGGACCTATTGTCCTGTTATGTCATGCACATACTCCCTTTCGCTTTGATATTTTGATATTAAGTTTACACTTCCTTCAAATATCCAGGATGATGTAGATTTTGAACTACCGAATAGACATAGAAAACAGGGAACTAACAGCTGGCTCAGCAACTGTTGCTTTTCATTATCTACATGAAAAGCAGGTTATGATTTTGGTTTCTTAGGAAAACTTTCATAGAGGGAATAGTTTGGATGGGAGCTTAACACAAATAAGATAAAGAAACCCAGTGTTCCAATAATAATACTATGCATTTATAAAATTATTTTTTTCTTCAAGGCCCTTTATAGATCTTATATAGTAATTGCAACAAAATATGCCTGGATCTACATGGATAAGGGAGAAAGAATATCCTGTAATAACTTTGAATGGGGTGGAAAGATTTAAAGGCAAGAATGGCAACCGGAAAAAACCATTAAATGTTTTGTGTATGGTGTTCTATATTCCCTGAATTTTACATTGGTATCTTAGGAGAAGAATAATAAAAAGCTGTATCATTTGCAGTTCCATCAGCTGCAAATGCAACGGATAGAAAGAGGGGGATGAGCCCAGTAATTCTCTGTGGGAGTGACAAAAGCATAAACTGCTGGGTGCACTCATCATCCCAGAAAAATTGTTGTCATCTGCTTTCCACACACTGATAATAATAGGGCTGTGAATTGGGTGGATAAAGAAGGTTATCGTCCTTCCCAAGTGTGAGACCTCCTACTTCTTGTCCTCACTGTACCCTTGCAATGCTTGTACTCTATCTACACAGTTTTCTTGTTAGCCACCCAGAGGTTCCCAACAATTATGTATCATCCTACCCCACAAATCAGCAGTCCCCCTTGCTTGGGATCTCTAGTTCTCTGTCTCTATTAGGAAATTCTCCCTATATGAAGGGTGTAGTCTGGGTGCCATAGCACCTACCTCTGTCCTCAGTAATGGAGCTGCAGTCAGTAAGGGGTTGGCACCTGGGATCTGGGGACTGTAGCATACACAAATTAACTTCAAATTACTGAAACAGTGCACTTCCAGCTACAGAGAATGCAATTCAGGTTGCAAAACCTGAGGTCCTCTACAAGCCCGTTGATATCTTGCTCTATACTTCTAGGACTAGGTCCGCAGCTCAGACCTTTGCGTGACATTCATTCACACCTTTCCCTCAAGGCAGGCATTCACTCTTGTACAGATATCAACTAACTCTAGTTTAAGAATTTGAGAATGCAGGTCTTTTGCTGGCCTCTGGTGTTTGTTTGAATCTGAAGTTTACTGTTTTGCAAACCATTTACACGTACCTGCTCTGTTTTGCTTGAGTTTCTGCTGACTCATTTCCATCAAAGTCCAAGCCAGGGCCTGAGAAATTACCTAAGTTCAGTGAAACAGATACTTCAGAGATACTCAGCCTTTCCTTGAGAAAGATGTGGCTGGACAGACTTCATTATTTCCCCTGCAGTGCTATCTAGGTTTTAAATGGCAGGTGAGTGTAATGGCAAGTCTCCAGAGAAGCACTGTGGAAAAGGCCAAATGGCTTTACTGACAGCAACAGCATCAGACCGTACTTTCACCCCCATGTATATCTGGTCTTATCAGACCTTTTTTCTTTAAGGTTTCCCCATAAGGATTCCTATACAATATGGAGCATAGAGCTCAGTACTTCTGCTTTGGAGAGGAGATGCTGCCACAGCTGTAGGATTTATCTTTACAGTTCCAGGAAGAGAGAACTTCACTTTACTTTTTAATACACTTTGATGTTAGACCAAGAGCTTGACCAGTTCTGAGCTTATTGTGATAAAGGTCATATAAAGCTATAAAAAATTGCAGGTCCTGTCCAAAGAACACTCAAAATTTCAGCGCAGTTTCCTTTTCTGCTGACCATCAGTCAAGAGAGGTATTACATCCTTGCATCAAAAAGTCAGTATTGCACCTTTGTGTGCAAATGACAATCATCTCAGAAGTATTTTGCTTTCAGCTGTGATTGCCAAAAAGGAAGTGTATGGTGAACAGGATGCAATCAGGCAGTTCATAAGATGGGCAAGACTGTCTCACCGGAAGGGTTACAGTGAGGTGAATTTCTCGTTGTTGCTAAAACTTTGTGTGAATGTATTTATGTATGCTTAGTTTGGGGCTTTGGCAGGAAGCTTTAATGCAGAAACAGCATACCCTTCCGTCCTCCGTGTGTTTGAAAGCTCTTTCAGTATGAGTCATCGGAATCCTGTGGTTTGTGTATCCTGAGAGGAGAAGGGCTCTCTGTGATTATCAGACACCATGAAAAAGTAGCAGTTTGAAAATAAAATGATAAGGAAGTTCATTATTTCATAGGAAATGTCTGCTGATGGCTTTTTTTCTTCTCCTGTAGGTTTATTGTTTTGTGTGGAGGTCTTGTGAGTGTGCATGGTTCTCTGTCATTTTGCTTTGCAGGCATGTATCATTTGTCACAAGTGCCACTGGTTGCTAGAAGGTGGCTCTCCTTATGAGCTGAAGAAAATAAGATTTAGAAAATAAGACTCCTTGAAACAAGGGAGTTATCCTGAATGGTTGTCCATGTGCTGAACTGACGTGCAGACCTGTGCCACTGTGTGATACCACTCAGTAGCTGTCACGGTGCATCTTATCTCGCAAGACATTGATGGAAAGATGTCCATTGTTACCAACTTTCTGTTAGTGCTCCAATGACACGTAAGCGAGTATGTTTCCCCAAAGTGATGTGGATTTCTTGTGGTGCTTTCTCAAGATGGTTCTCAGCAATTGCCATTGATTTCTTTGTCTTTATACTGCAGAATTATGGCATGCAGAATTATAAATAAGGTTTTCTAAATCTCCTGCTATGTCCAGAGTGAATCTGTCACTATGTGGGATCTCCAACATTTTACAAAACTATTTCACAAAAGAGCATTAGGAGAATGATCTCACTGATGTGTTTGGGGTGTATTTGCTGAGGGGCCGCTCGCTGAGTGAACAGAAGTGCCCTTTGAGAAAACTCCCTTCTTCTTGG
Source organism: Aquila chrysaetos chrysaetos (assembly GCF_900496995.4). Classification (NCBI taxonomy): domain Eukaryota; kingdom Metazoa; phylum Chordata; class Aves; order Accipitriformes; family Accipitridae; genus Aquila; species Aquila chrysaetos. The sequence goes on along the minus strand of NC_044030.1, from coordinate 16,697,341 downwards.
CAGTGGGGTGGGGGAAGAGGAAAAAAGAGGCATAAAATAACTCCATGTAACTAATTATTGCTGACTAGTTCAGCAAGCTTGTAAAGCTGAAAAACACATTGGAGAATTGTGGTATGTGAGTTTATTTAGAAAAATTAAACAGTCTTGTAACATTCTCAATGATCTTTCATCCCACAGAAGCAGGCCTTCTAAAAATTTAGAGAAAATCCAAATTCTAGGAAGTGCCTGGAACACCAAGGCTTGTGTAATATTTGAAGGATGAGTTAGAGTCTGTGGGCTGAACTTGAAGAGATGTTCTTAGGATACTTTTCCGGTGTTCAAAAGGATTCTTTATAGATAGCAACAAAGTTACTGTTTCACTACAGAATGTGTGCAGGCACCCTCCCTCCCCTACCCAAGCACACAGGCACGCTGGCATTAGCAGGACCTTTGTGAAGGAGCTGACAAATGGAGCAGTGTTGCAGTGGTACGGACCGCACCACTGCTCTGTTGTGTCTTATAAGCAATGCCTATACAGGCATTTGGAGCAACATAACCAAGTCCAGGGCATTTAAGTTTGGAGCAAAGCTACTGTGTGCTGTATTATTTTGGTAGGAGTCTCTTAGCATACGAATAAGACCGATAGCCTACCCGGCGCAGTAAAGTGTGTTGTAGTTTGTAATAATAACTGTATTTCTTTGTGTATAGTGCCTTAGAAGAAACGTGTTTTCCATGTGACCTTTATCTTGACAGTCACTTTATCAATAACAATAAGAATGCACATCACTTCTAGAAAATATTATTAGAGATTCTACTGATCTTAGAAAGAAGAGAGGGTTATAAAAGACTGCCAAGTCTTTTTATGGCCGTAGGACATAAATGAGATCCGTCTCAAGTAAAGCAAAATATAATTTATGTGAACATCTGGGTGACATCCAAAGTCTTTGGTTAAATAGAATTACAATGAAGAAGAGAGTTGCAGCCAATAAAATACTAGTAATAACAAAGTTAAATACAGTTGGTGAAATTCTTCTCAACTGAGGTAAAAATGGCAGACTACCCTTTGGTTTTCATCTGGGCAGTGTTTCACTTTAATTCTGAACCCAGCAATTTAGGGAAGAGAAACTCAAAAGATGGTTAATTTGGAAAAGGGCAAAATTTTGTATAAAGCATTACCCGGGAGGATGAAGTTGAACTCTGTTTAACCCAGGATCTTGTGTAATTGGGATTCCTTTACAGAGGACTGTACATATTTCTACAGGATATTGGTTCATTCTTAACTTTGATAGGGACTCTCCATAAACCTCCCAAGGCATTCACAGAAAACCGGTCATGTGCTGTGTTAGAATCTTCTTCACTATCCTTAGGAACTGTAACTAAACACTTAATTTCCCACACAGAGCCTGATGCACTTGAAATGTACAGTGACATTTGCAGTGGCTTAGTTGTTCCTTGTTCTTCTAAAAATATGAGGCTCACTTTTGCAATCTTATAAACTATTTGGAAATGTTGTGCCATTGCTAATCACCTGCATCACATGTATTGGTCAGGAATTTGACATGAAGTGCTTTGCAATCTATTTTACATTTTGGAGAAATTTGAAGTTGTAAGCAAAAGTTATAAGCCCTAGAAAATGAAGGCCTTTGATACGGGTGTAAAGAGCTGTGGTTGATCTTGTCATATTTTATTGCCATGTAATTTGTTCTGAATCACAAAACACAGAGTTCTGTCCTATTTTGCACAAAGTATTCTCCTACATTCTCTTTCCAGTATTGAGTGAAGTCAGGAGAAAAGCATAACTGATGTTTTCTTCACTACATGGAACTTGGTTCATTGTAGGAAATTAAATAACAGAATGTCTCAGAAGAATTAGAAAACCTGTTTGTGTGCTGATTCGAGTGAGCAGACATGGTTGGTTCAGGTTCAGTAAATATTGGATCAAGTCAGATGTTTTATCAAAACTGGCCTTCTTGTTCACAGTCTCAAAGATCAGTGAGAACTACTCTGCATCCGGTCCCTCCAAAACAGCTGACGTATTTTTTATTCCCACCTCTACCAGACCGATATTTTTATGACTTCTTATTTCACTCAAAAATAATATCAGTGGAGGATATACTTCTGTTCTGTAAATTTGCTCCTAGTGTAAAACCTTACAAGGCAAGTTACAGACACCAAGTGTCTTGCTGAAATTGGGGAAAGGAGATTTGACTCTAAGCTCTCTCCTGCTTTACAAGCAAGGTAACATAAAGACAAAAGGTGCCTGTAGTGAGTGGCATGATTGCGCAGGCCTTCTGTTGGCTGAGAAGATGTTGCAACCCACCATTTAGGGTTTTATTGTTAGCAGTTGAAAAGTGGTACTCGTGTGGTTTAACCCCAGCCAGCAACTAAGCACCACACAGCCGCTCACTCACTTCCCCCCCACCCAGTGGGATGGGGGAGAGAATCAGAAGGAAAAAGGTAAAATTCGTGGGTTGAGATAAGAAAGGTTTAATAGAACAGAAAAGAAGAAACTAATAATGATAATAATAACACTAATAAAATGACAACAGTAATAATAAAAGGATTAGAATATACAAGTGATGCACAGTGCAATTGCTCACCACCCACCAACTAATGCCCTGTTAGTCCCCAAGTGGTGATCCCCCTGCCCCCACACACCCCAGTTTCTATACTAGATGTGACATCACATGGTATGGAATACCCCTTTGGCCATTTTGGGTCAGCTGTCCTGGCTGTGTCCCCTCCTAACTTCTTGTGCCCCTTCAGCCTTCTTGCTGGCTGGGCATCAGAAGCTGAAAAATCCTTGACTTTAGACTAAACGTTATTTAGCAGCAACTGAAAACATCATGTTATCAACATTCTTCTCATACCTAACTCAAAAACACAGCATTATACCAGCTACTAGGAAGACAAATAAGTCTATCCCAGCTGAAACCAGGACAGATACCAATTGCCAGCTGATGTAGAGCTTCTGGAGAAGTCCTTATAGGTGTGTAGAAGGACCATACATTTTTTTGTAGTTATAATATGCTCACTTTTATGTACGCCATTTTGTGATCCCCTAACATATGAAGTCCCATTTCTTGTGGATGATTTCCTTCACAATGAGATTCCTCCTACCAATAAAGGTGCTTTCCACAACATACCTTGCAGATGGGAAGTGTTGCTTAAAAGCTAAATTTCATATGTTTTTAAAACTTAACAATGTGTAGGAATAAGAAAACTCAACTAATTTTGAAGGAATCTCAACCAGAGCAGAAATTCTTCAGGGCATGTGTGTGTGTGTGTGTGTGTGTGTGTGTGTGTATTTTGGTTTTTTTTTTTGCTCCTTCACTTCATTATCTGTGCTGGTAGCTCAGACTTCTGATGGAATGTGCTTAGTCCTACCTTAGCACAAAGTTGTTCTATTAAGACCTCTATTTTCTTTAAACTATAGGATTTTTGTGTGTATTAGTAGTGACACTACACTTTGAATTCAATAGCATATCAAATAAAAAAAAATCCATATAGCTTTTATGACCAGTAAAAGTGATAGGCATCAAGAAGAGAGCTATCTAAGCAGACACCCATCCTCAGACATACCTGTCCCTCCACATTTCCTAAACTAGGCAGGTATTGCAGCTAAATTTCTGCTTGAAGCCTACTTTTAGTTCATAAATTCAAGGAAGCAAACAATGGTAAAGCTGTTTCTTTCTTTCAGAGCAACTTGCTCTGGCCTTCATGACTGCTAGCTCTGGATGTAGATGATGTATTTAATTTCTGCATTTCTTACTGTTTACCTCTATCTGGAGAGTGTCTGATGTTCCTGTCAATAACCAAAGCCAAACTTCAATGGAAGATTTTTTCAGACTTTGCTGATCTCTTTCTTATAGGCATTCAGCATCATCCATAAAGTGATCTTTAATCCGTCTTTGGTCATGGTCCTCTGAGAATCCCTCCTAAGTCCTCCTTGGATCTCTGTTACATATAGAAAGTCCTACTACAGCCAAGGCCATGAAGACCTCTGACCTGGATTTGGATCATCTGTCCTCCTCATGACCTTCAAATCTTCTTTCTCTTCACTAGACATACCAAATTAATGAGTCCATGGATTCCTTTTCCCGCCTTTTCCCACACTTCCTCCTAGGTGCCTGATGAGTTCCCACAGCAGGAGATATCCCTCCATGAATTGTTTCTCCAGGCTCTTCTTCAGCCTTCCCAAAGCACCAGTCTTCCTCATTAAAAAGCCATCTCCAACCTGTTCATTTGTGCATTGGACAGAGCAAGAGCAGGGCTTGCAGTTAAGTGCTGCATGAGACATGTAATGTCCAGAGAGATGAGCAGAGGCAGCACCATGTACAGTCTGTAAGAGCATGGAAAGGAAGCAAGGAAATTCGGCAAGTGCAAACTTAGTGGAAGATGAGAAACCAAGCCAATACAGTTATTGTGAAGGAAAGTAAACAGTTAAGTTCCCACTTTTACCCTGGGTGTCTGAGTGGCAATCAGCTTGCTTTGTGATTAAGAATGCTCTTTTCAGGTGTTTGAGAGAGGAATGTGAAATTCAGCAGTAGAAAGATGAATCAGAGTCTGTTGCGGTTAGTTTGTAAATTCCCACTGCATCGTGTAAGATAACAATACCCCAAGACCTGAATTCCTCGACCTTGAGGAAGCCCAACAACAACATCAAGACAAGCTTATTTCTGCACATATGGATGTACATGCCTTGAAATTATGGATCAATTTCCTTGTAAAGAAGGAGGTAAAAGGTTATGTGAGAGAGCACGGGTCACAGAGAAACGAATATACAGTCTGGTAACTATGAAAGTGAATTATTGTGGGCCGCTTGGTAAATGGCAGTAGATTTTTGTGGAAGATAATCCTTGTGAATAACAAACATGAAAGGTATTTATGAGAAGGATTTGAGGTGTATAAAAATGATACCAATCAGATCATTCACTTGGCTTAAAAATACAGGGCACATGTGCTTTAAATGTATGAACTTCTAACATTCACAATAACATAGTATTTCTATTAATGCTGAGCTAATTGGTGCAACAGATGACTGAATAAATTTTAGCAGGTTTAAAATCTTATCACTAACTTACATATTAGTGACCACAACCCCTAGAAGCTTGGAAAATGTATAAGACTTCCATGAAGATAAGTTCAGACACAGAGACATTCAAGTGAAAAGAACATAAAAGAAATAATTAATTAAAGACATTTTCAGGAGGGTAGTACAACAAATAAGGTTACCAAATACTGGACAACTACCTGCAGTGTGTTAGATTAATAATGATTGATTATCTTCTCTTATGTCAATCTAAAACTGTATAACTTATCTTTTTTGTTGTGCCCTGAAGCACTAAGTTTTGCAGTATAACAAGAGAGCCTGAGTTAAATGTTCAATAAACATTAAACCTTAAATATTCTTGAATCTCTTTGTCCTGAAATTATGCTGTTGATTCTGCCTTTACAGTCTCCTCATTCTCAGTGGCCAACCCTCCCAAGAAAAGAAGACAGACTTTGCAGCTGGAAGTTGGTGCTATGTCCAAAGTAAGTATTTTGGTAGCTAAGTGAGAACTAGATGTCACTCACATACAATGTCCTGTCCTCTAGCACCAACGCTGCAACTTTCTTGTATATTTTTACCTGAAAGTTATTAGGAAACAGGGGTTGCATCTCTGAGCAGCCCAAGACCAATCCTATTGTGAAGGGGGCTGTTTTCCATGTATTTCGTACCTCACTCAAGTCCAGAAATGGAGCATGTCTACTTTCCTGGGGAATACTGATTCAGAAACTGATCTCAAAACATACTTGAACACGTGCCATTGCACAAAAGGGCATGTACAAGGACAGAGAGGGAAAGGAACACGATGAGTATGGCCTTCAGACAGAATAAGAAGACATATCCTTCTTCCAAAAATTACTCTCCATTTTATTCCAAATCTGTTTAAGGTAGGATAAGAAAGTAATAATTGCATCAGGGCTGGGACACAGAATTATTGCTGGCCAGTTATGTACTCTTTATTTTCCACTAGAACTGTTTTGAGGGAGCATTTTCATTAAAATGGTGGAGGCACTAGAAAAACAAGGTACTGCAATATTCCACTGTTCATGACTGAAATGGTGTGTCATCTATCTGTCTTTGACCTGTGTTTGGTGTTGGTGAGGCTGGGAAAAACACACTGAACTCTTTTTCACCCATTACATTGGTTTTGCTATTGGCAGTATTTACTGACATAAGTCCTCAAATAGCCATATAACAAACAGTCTTTTGTATGATACCATACTTTGCTTTCTCATCTGTTCTTGTTTTCATGCCAGCTTGTCTGTAACATATAGGTCTTTTTATTGTTATCAGATACTGTCTGCCTGGCAGTAGTATGGGTAGCAACATCCCCTCCCCTTGCCTAGCAACGTTTAACCTGCTCAGTAAGGAAAAAGAAAACGTTTGCTTGAAATGCAGATGTGGTATGTCAGAGGCTGTGTGACACCTCTGTAGGATTTCAGTGGGAACTTGAAGTGCATCCAGAACTCATGGCGCTTGGAGTCAGGGAGATGCAGCAAAATCAGTTATCACCTCTTCAGGGCATGGATCCCTGCATCTAGGTGTGACAAAAAAATTCAGTTGTAATTAGAAAGGTTGTTCCAGACTAGGTCTGAGTGATTAATTAACTTTTGTCATGCTGACTGAATGGGAGGAACTGCTGACTGAACAAGGAATAGGAATTAACTAAAGTCTGGCTGAAACAAAACTACTTTCTGCAAAGCAAGCCAAGAACTACGCCCAGATTTATTTGAGTTCTCCATTAGACCAGACATTTTGTATATTCCTCACTAATACCTCTTCCTTATTTCTAGATTATTTAACCCCATTCCTCCCCACCGACCCCCCTTGAATTAGGTCCCATTTTCAAAAAAATGTTGCATTTTCAAAACTTGGAGTAAAAGTGTTCTGTTTTGAAAAAGGGGAACAAATGCAGACCTTTTCCAAACGAAATACATGCTGAAAAGCACAGAGTTGTGAAGTTTTAAAAATCCTCCTATGCTTTTTTTAAGATAAGTTTTGATAAATTTGCTCCAATTTGTGAATAGTTTTTCTCCCTGTGCTACTTCTTTTTCCAGTGAAGTGACAATTTCTTTGAATGTTTTGTCGAGCTCTGTTCCAGCCACTTGCTTGCTGCACGCAAAGCTGAAAGCCACTTACGTATTACTTGTGGTTGCTTATTCCTTGGATGTGCTGCAGAGCAAGAAAAGAGAAATCATCTTACTTGAAGAGCTATGTGTTAGTTTTTACTAATTTCCTGCAAAAGCTTAGCCTAAGCATATCCAGCAAACCGCTCCTACTTTTATAATACTACTACCAGCTCGGATGTCAGTTTTCCTGCTGCACAGTGCTTTAGAAGATGCTCAGTCAGTCTGTTGATCTTCAGGGAAACCCCTAGATTTCCCTTCCTATTATTCATGGGGATTTCCCAGTCTGCTGCAGAAAAACAAGGATCGAAGTGTTTTACATGCTGTCAGATGTCTCCAGCTTCTTCATCACACTTAAAAGCTTAAGCAAGTGAGTGGCCATAAATAGAATTATTGAAACAATAGAAGTGGGAGGAACACAAACATATTTTACAAACTGTTTTATTAAAATAGCATACATAAGACAGCTTAAGGCTTTAGTTTTTACCATACAACATGGACTATGGAGAACAAAAGAATGTAAATCTGCAGTTTTATAACTGTTTTTTTTTCTAGCAAGGTAAGTAGGAAAGACAAAGTTAGGAACATGTCTTAAAACAAAATGAATTAGAGATAGGCCTGAGTGTGCTGTTTGAGATCTATCCGTGTAATCAGCCTGTTTAAGGACAAACAACATAGATCTTTCAAGCCAAAGTGAGGGCATTGGGCTAGCGTGTGGATTTGTGTCTGTTTTGTTAGTTAAATACAGCAGGAGAAAAGCCCAGTTCTGCAGTTTGCTCTGGGTTTCAGGAATCATAGGTCTCCCACCTATGCATCTGGACTGCCTGGCCCTGCTTCCTATAGCTTACCAAGCCATTAAAAGAAATGTCATATTTATGCACACATACACTTCCCTCAAATGTAATAGAAAAGAATGCCGTACCCAGAGAAGATATTTTCACATGTAATGGGTAATTGCTACTTTGTTTTCTAACAGCAACAATGTTGGAAATGCTGACTTTCAATCATTACCAAAAGACAGTATATTTGTCTTAGAAATACTAGGGTGGAAAAAGAAATAGGCATAAATTTTGCCAGAATTTATCTTGCATACCATTAACCAGTCCATGACATCTCTGGATTTCAAATTATTTACCTATTCAACCTTGTATTTGAGACAGGTATTAGTTACAGGGAGAGTAAATATTTAAAATATTTATTAAACAAATATTTATTTTAAATATTTATTTATTAAAATAGCCAATATTTTAAATATTTTTTTTAATATTTAAATAAATAAATGTATTAGTGTTTTTACAACCCAGTAGGGGTGGGAACTCTTTCAGGCAAAATATAGGTGTACAACTTATTTGCTCATGTATTTAGAACAAAAGTGAAATCATGATGAAAGGAGAAGTCCATTTCCCACCGAAGTTTGATGTGACTGAGACTGAACACATCTCCAAACGTAAGCATGTATATGGTATAATGCTGTTTTTACTCCCTGCTAACTTCAAACTTGGCCTTTTTTTTCAATGAGTCTCATATTTTTATGTTAAAAATATGTTAAGTTAAAAAAACAAGAAATCCTGCATGTATCCACAATTGATTATAATCATTATCTTTCAGTTTTTCAGCAATGTAAGGATGGTTGCAGTCCATCTGAGAACTGTGCAAAAACTCGCTCATTCACCCTTGAATAACACAAGTGTCTGCAATCACAACTAAGTTTTTAAAGCGTGAGGGATTTGAAAATGAAAGAAAGATAGCAACTTTGACTCTAGGTGAAAATCTGTCCTCATAAGGGCTGGAATTCACTGCAGTCTGCTTGAAATATGTTGAGTTAAATGTTAGAAAATAAATGCTTGTTTACATGTTTAGGAATAAAAGTAGCAAATATTAAATGACTCTTTTTTTGGCACCTTTTGAGAATAGTGGGCCAAGTTAACCTTAGCAAGTCAGATTTTAATAGAATTAATCATAGGATGAGCTTCTTCCTCTTAAGTTTGAGTCCTGAGTTCAATATGTTTAAATAAGAAAAGATTAAAAATCTGTGCTAAAGTATTGGTGGAATTATGCAGGAGCTAACTGTATATATCTAGGGAATGTGAGAGCTTAAAATAATGCTCATTTATTATTTAATTCAGCTGCAAGGAATTCTTGTTCATGCATTTGTCATTGACTTTCCTATTTGGCTTGGTGTTGTCTTCTGCTGTGTGCACAGTATAGCCTCCTTGGCCCTGTGTATGTATGTTTGAATCCCTCATAGATTTTTGTACACACAGAGCAAACCAGGCTGACCTCTGTGTGAGAAGCCTGTTCGTGGAGGTTTTTTCCAAGCCTTTATCGCCTTGACTGCTTGTTTGTAGTGTATGGATAGTGTTAGAGTACCTGGAAAGGGTCCCAAAACTCTTGGGAAAAGCTGTAACAATGCCTAATACTAATTATTTTTAATTTTGGTCTTTGGGGTTTTTTTAATTCCCTAGTCATGGTCACCTTGCTTTGCAGGATAGATTGAGGGAGATGGCCTGATGCACCCTTATCAACAAAGGAAATAAAACTATGGAGTGCATGAATTATGGTGTGGCTTTGAGCCTTTCTGTGTCCTTGTTCAAGACTGCTTGGGACAGAGATGTCTAAGAAGTCAAGCTACATAGCATGTTTCCACGTTGTTGAGAGATACTGGAATGAGCTACCTCAAGGGCCTCTACCCAGAAGAGCCACAGGGGCAGGGGGCTCTCTGGTTTGGCTCATTTCTCTTCCTAACAGAACCCTCTAGACCCTCAGACCTCTGTGCTAATAAAGTAATGATGCTGCAGGGATGCCATTCTATGGGCAGAGGGTGGCACTCTCTGAGGTCACTGTAGTGGACAGCAGTGATATTGCCAGACTTCTTATCTGCTGTGAAGGGGACTAGAGCTGGGAAGAGGACCTCTCTCTTGCTGTACTGCTCTGTACACAAATGCACATATGAAATACACTGCTCATGTGAGACTTAGCTGCAAACTATGCATGCATTCAGTTGTTGTTGTAATGCTTAGTCTTCAGAAATTATGAAAACAAACCTCCTCAATTCTTTTCTTCTAAGTAATATAAATAAAGTGGAGAGAAAACTCTTACGCTTAAACCAAAGGCTTCATTGAGTCCAGTCTGGACAGTAAGCGTAAAGCATAGCAAAGCAAAGCTGTCCAAGCCTGGCAGCTGCCTGATTTCCTAAAAGGTGAGAACTAATATTGTCATGGCGTTGTACCTCGTTTCCTGAAAAGATGGGCTCCAGGACCTGTCATTTATTGTCACCCAGGTTGTTCGCTTTACACTTTTCCCTGGTGAACGATGTAGTAACAGAGTCGGTAACTCTTCCTGCCACCTTTCTACCTGTCCCACGGTGGTGGGGCAACGGTTTACCGGGCTGGGTCACACCGTGCTTTTTCCAAAGGCCAACGCTAGATGGTGTCCCTAAACCTCCCGAAAACCACTCAGCCTCGTCTCGGCTTGGAAATCTCAGAAACAGTTAAAAAAGTGGAATGGCTTGTTGTACTGGGATGAGATGGGATGGGATATATGTGTGTGTGTGTATGTGTGTCTGTGTGTTTTAATCCCCACACACTATTTATGTGCTTAGTTAGTGACATGTGAAACAATTTTCTGTGTTAGTCCCTGGTAATAATTATTTTAAACAGGCACATGCTTTTCCTTTCCTGTTTTCCCTGAACACCCACACGGAACTGGAGGACAGTTGATTTGAGGGCATGTTAATGATATTTCCAGAAGACAGGACAGATGTTAGCTGTTCTGGTCCCAATCAAGTGAGCTCTCCGTATAAGGGGCAGCTATCCTAGTGCAAGTTGCCTCTTTGAATATCATAGCTGTGTTATGTGCATGTATCTTTGCCAGACAGGGACCTGCATGTCCACAAATGTCTCTCTAATATAAGGTTTTCTACAGACCATGCTGAATCAGATGGCAATACACACTTTAGGCTTGATTCTGCTCACACCTGAGAAAAACATACATAAGTTCACTTGTAAGAGAAAAATCCACAGGCATGCTTGTGTCTGGAAAATTGGATATGAAGGCTTTTTCACCCTGGTGTTATAGTGCTTAGGGTGTTTTGGTTTGGGGTTTTTTGGGTTTGGTTTTTTTTTTTTGGTGTTCAGCAAGCAGCATGGAAATTGCAGGAAGATGTGCAGGTTGCAGTGTGGATAAATGAGGAATAGACACTGAGCTTGCACCCTTGTTGCATCTTTCCTGAAGGTGCAGCATCTTTTAAAGAGGAGCCAGTTCAGTCCTAAATGTTTGCAAAAATGCATCCCCTGTAACTCAAGGCACCCACCTGGACCATCAACTGGCTGATTTCCTTGTATAGACAATGAGCTGGGGAAGACAGGCATTTCCAGCAGGTGATCTTGAAAAGAAGCTTAACTCCTCTGAGTACAAGGGTGAGCCCCAGGGAGACAAGTTTCCAATTTAGCTGGCACGAACTAATTCAGTGGGTGCGTAAACTGAGTTGAAATGATTGTCAATCACCCAATTACTCAGCACAGGATGTATTATTTGTTACTGATGTTAGGCTTTACTGTCTGCTAGTGTATTAGAACTGTGACTGGTGTTGTCTTGTGGCCAAATATTTCAGGTTTTTTCAAGACATTGTAGTTAGAGGTTTTCTTCAAGCCCCACTTCCTGCAAAAGGGACTGTGTGACATAACCTCTTTTTTTTTCTACTTAGTTAATTTCTAGAAAGAAAAGGATCATTTCAAGCTTTCATAATTGACTTGGAAGGCCTCTATTGTGGTTTAACCCCAGCCAGCAACTAAACACCACGTAGTCGCTCGCTCACTGCCCCCGCCTCCTCCAGTGGGATGGGGGAGAGAATCAGGAGGAAAAAGGTAAAACTCGTGGGCTGAGATAAGAACAGTGTAATAGAACAGAAAGGAAGAAACTATTAATGATAATTAAAAAATGACAATAATAATAATAATAAAAGAATTGGAATACACAAAACAAGTGATGCACAATGTAATTGCTCACCACTTGCTGACCAATGCCCAGTTAGTTCCTGAGCATTGATCCCCTGCAGGCCAACTCCCCCCAGTTTATATATACTGGGCATGATGTCACATGGTATGGAATACCCCTTTGGCCAGTTTGGGTCAGCTGTCCGGGCTGTGTCCCGTCCGAAATTCTTGTGTCCCTCCAGCCTTCTTGCTGGCTGGCCATGAGAAGCTGAAAAATCCTTGACTTAGTACAAACACTACTTAGCAACAGCTGAAAACATCAGTGTGTTATCAACATTCTTCTCATACTGAATCCAAGGCATAACACTATACCAGCTACTAGAAAGAAAATTAACTCTATCCCAGCTGAAACCAGGACAGGCTCTTAATATTTGAAAGACAGGAGCTGGCAGCCTATATACCATAAGCGCTATACTGTTTCACATCCCCTTGCAGCCTGCTATGCTGCCAACACCTCAACCCATCTCTGCCAGATGGCCCCAAGCACCTCCTGCAGCACCCTGCAAGCTCTCATCCCAAGGCTGGATCAGCCCAGGACCACGCTGCGAGTCTGGCTGGTTCATACAGGAGCTCTCTCTGCTGCCTGCACAGCCCTGAAGGAGGTGATGGGAAGAGATCGACAGAGGTTAAAGCACGGGTCGGTCCTGAGCAGTGGCTCACTATCACCAGGGCAGTAGGTGGCACGTCTGCACTTTCTTTAGCATCTTCCTTTGCGGGATTTTCTGTAGTTGTCCTGTAAGCTGAAGGGCATCACCTGCTGACCACGCAGTGCTGGGGCTGGGTGACAGCTCTGGACGAGAGGCCAGAGTCGTGCCTCCGGTGCCCACGGAACACAGCAGCTGGGGGTCAGGTCAGGCGTGGTTTGGTTCAGTTTCCCCCGCCGCCCGTGGCTTGTGCTGGCTGGCGTGCTGAGGGCTCCCTCTCCCGTCCCCACGCACGGCAGCTGCACAGGCCCTTCAAAGGGTCCTTAATTCCCCGACTGCCGGTGGTCACAGCGTGTTTCACAAGGCTGAGGCCAGGGCTGAGGCCAGGGCTGGTGCCAGCCGATTTCAACCCTCCTGCTGTTCGTACAGCCTCGCTCCTGGTGCTCCGGGGTTAAACTCCATCCCTGAGCACTACTTGAGTGAGATAATCGTTCTGGACCTCAAAGGGAGATGAAGTAACTGCTGTAAGGAGGGAAGGCTAAGAGGCTGTGCAGCTGCTTCCCCAACAGCCTTCACTGCTGATATTAGCAACTACAGCCGGTTTGTATCTCTAAGGTTAAGGACATGGTGAGCTTTAGGGTTAGATTTTTGGGAATATAGAAAGTCCAAACCCTGGTAAGTTATTTTAGTTTCAGAAGGTGGAGTCAGATTAAGGTTGGGAAAGCAATGCGATTTGATCATAGCATACTTGGGATTAGAAGGTGTTGATGTCTTGCTGGAGGAGGTGACTATGCTAAGATGTTGGTAAGGACTAGCAGCTGTCTTCAGGGGAGGAAAGGTGTGAAGGGAAAAGGAGAGCAGGCTCCACTTACATTTCCTGCCAAAAAGCTGTTTCCCTATTGCCCTCTCATCCAATTGAGTAGGCATGGTAGGTAAACTCTGAGACAGGGATTACAGTCTGGGTTATTAAAGTGCTCTGAAAAGTGGGGGCAACCCCAATTTAGGACTGTTTCTAGTTAGGATCACTGAGCAATGGTCAGACCTGGGCTGAAGTAGTTCACTATGGGTGGGCTATTTCTCCTTTGAAAGGGAGGTTCATGGGGACATGCAAGAGAAGGCTGGAAGGTATCCTGGTGATGGTGGTGTGGTGTGGTGTGGTGTGGGCAGGGGAGCCATGTCCCCTTGTATGGCTCTTAACAAGCCACTGTGCTCCCTTCTGGAGTTAACGGTTTGCTTGATGGGTTAAGCTTAGGGTAGGTTTAGCTTTTAGGAATGGGAAAAAAATGGAGATAGGACATTATGTGTTTGCAAAGCTGGACCCAGATGATTTGAGGAGTGGCACCAAAGAAGGTCTTCAGGATAATCTCTGGGGTCGGCCAACTCAGGAGGCCCTCACTGATGCTTTTGTCAAAGCTGAATTTAAGGACATCATTGGGGAAGGTCTGCGCTGTGGTCAAAAGGGGCAAGCAGCCCTTTTTAACACCCATTCCCTAAAAGAGGTTGCTGGCTGCTGTTTCTTTCTGCAGTTGGTGGTTACACTTGGGCCAAACTCTTATGCTGAGGATCTATTAAAGGAAAAAGTATGGAACTAGTGCAGGAGCATGTTTTAGATGTTGCCAGGCTGGTTTGAGGCTTGTTTTTTGAGCCATTATGACCATTCTTTTCGTGGAAACTGAGTGCAAAACTCTTGCTGTTAGAGGGTTTCACTGGGAAACAATTTGGGAGTTTTAGTGCTGCACACAATTTCTCTCTTTTTACCTATTACTTCTCTGCTTATTTCATGGGTCTTCTAGACATTATTGTGATAGTGGAAATTTAGCACTCTAATTGTAAGCACATGCATTAATCACCTCACTAGGGGTACCACATGTGAAAGACACATGCACTTGTTAGTCTGAGTTACTACACATTGCACTAAGTTTTTAAAAGACCTTCCGAAAAGCATACTAAGTAAATAAAACCAAACATGATAGGACAAGCAAGGAAAATTATCATTAGGAGAACTTTGTTGGACTTCTATTTGGTTACATCATCATACAACATCAATCACCAAGTCTTTCCATTTCTTACTTTTCTAAGTCACCAGAACACCTGCAGGTGTTACGTTTGTCATGATTTTGAATATAGTGTTAAAATTTGATCATTAGAAATTAATTACCTACAATAGCGTTATTCAAGCATCAATATGTTGTGATTAGAATTGCTTGGAAAAAGTAGGAATTGTTTGAGTGTTGTTTAATTTTTTTGGTCAGAATTTGAACCAGTTTTTTTATTGATAAAATATCTTAACAGACTTTAAAGGCATGTTTTGCTAAATATGTGTATGCCAGCCGTGATTTGAGCAATTCCAAAATAAGGTTTTGTTTTATGAAGGATTCAGAATATGCCCATGAAAAATGGGCAACTTCATGCATGCAAGAAATGTTGTTTATACAACTACTTCCAATACCTCATTTTGCCAACAGAGACTGAAAGGGAAGAGCTGTATCTGAATTTGAGGCTGTAAAACATAGCAGCATCATTTGGCTTCTCTGCTCAAGAGAATGGAAGCAGTATGTCTTCCCTGTCTGACATTGAAATTGTAAGCTTCTCACTTCTCATAATAATGGGGCTCAAAGAAGTGCTTCAGGTATATTTGTGAAACAGGTCTCTTCTGTTGTGCTGAAAATTTCCCCATATATTTCCCTCACACCCTGGGAAAATGCAGTTCCAAGCCTAAGTTACTGAAACTAACTTCACTTTTTGTCTTTTGAACTCATGGGTGCTTCTGTGCAGGTCCACAAAGACAGGCTTATCAGCCATGGACAAATCGAGATAATGAGTGAAATGTTCCTACTTACACATTCCTCCAGAGAGTCAGAGGTAGTCTCCCTTTTTTTTGTTGAGTGAGACAAATGTAAATAGGATTTACACTAATTTTCTATTTCTTAAGTCCACATTTTTGCAGATTTTGCTTATCAGTGTGTGGCTTAATAACAGAGGGTAGACGTATATTCTAAAAAATCATCAAAGACTATTCAGAAGTGGTGTGTGTTTGTCTCTAAGCATAACCATGCAAAAGACAGTCACTTGTTTAAAGGCCTGAAAGGCCTTACCATCTGGACTTCCAGAAGTTAGATGAACAAAGAAGGGCATAAAAGAGAAATATTAAGCACTCTGAGATTGTTACAATGGGTTCTCAAATGGAAAAAAGCCTACTGGGAGAAGGTAATACTTCATAAAAAATGTCCCATAACTTGCTTGTTTTTCTCTGTGTGATTTCAAGAGAAATAAATAAAATATTTACAGTTTTTTTCTGATTAGAGATGTAAGTAAAGAGCCAGATTCTGCCCAATAGCGCCCAGTGAAAACACAAGAGACAATGGAAATGAAGTGAAATACAGGAAATTTTACTTAAACACAATTAGTATTTTTTTCACTCTAAGGGTAATTCAGCACTGGAGCAGATTGCCCAGAGAGGTTGTAGAGTCTCCATCCTTGGAAATATTCAAAACCTGAGTGGAAACAGGCCTGGACAACCTGCCCTGCTTGATCCTGCTTTAACCAGGGGACTGGACTAGGCAATTTCCAGAGGTGCTCCCAACCTCAGCTATTCTGTCATTCTGTGAAATATGTTTTCATACAGAATAACTTTTATGATTTTAGATTAATGGTGGTAATAATAAAGAACACTCAATACACTAATAGTAAATTGTCAAGGGAATTAAGAACCTAAAAAATTTAAAAATGTATGATTGAGGTTTTAAGACCTAAGTCTCAGAAGTCTGTTTTGAGAGCTCAACATGTACAACAATGCTCTGTATTAGTTTGGAAATCTGGACTTTGGGTCCTTGATGACTTAGCTTATTTTGAAAAACATACTTCAAAACTGCTGTTTGCCTGGAGTTGCATGGGAATTGAGCTTTACAATGAAGTTTTGCTCTGAACTACGGTGCACATTTTTGAGGCATGCTCTAATGACTTGGTGTGCTGCCCACAAGCATAAATTGCTACTTGATCTGACAAAAACCGTTTGTCCCCACGCTACTTTATCATCTGATGTTGTGACATTTGAAATGATTAGCTGATTACTTTGGGCTTCGTATTTGTTCAGAAGAGCTTTTACAGCCACAAGCTCAGCCAAAAGTGTCAGATTTATTGTATTTCAATGTTTTCTTCTGAATGTGTTTTCTCATAAGAGTAACAAACTGACTCCTTCATTTCATTTTCCATTAAAAACTCAATGATGTCCACTCAGCACATTAATAATTCTTGTAATTACAGAATTACAAAGTGAGGTGGTATTTTCCCATGTACAGTTATGTCTTTGTGTGACTGAGCAAGAGATCTGTGCAATGATGTCATGGATTCAAAGTTCACAGTATTTATGCTGTCTAGAAAATAACTTCCAACATCTTTTAGGGTGTTTAGAAGTATTACATTTGAAGAAGCCCCCTGCTTCAATGCCACGGCATACCTACTCATCAGCAGTGTCAGTATGAGGAACATTGTACCTTAAACACGAAAAGTTTAGAAAAATTTCATTGTTTAATTTACATTCCCAGTGGAGGGAGGTTTGCCACCCGTGGGCAGGCACGTCCTCAGGGAGTGCCTTTGCCAAATGGTGCAGGTGTGCTCCTGGCACTCATCCCTGGTAAGATGTGAGCAGGCAGTGTCTGCATCGTGGGAGCAGGACAGCATGGGAACTGCTGCCTTATTTTCCCTCCCAGATCTTTCAGATCTTCTGTGCTCACAGCCAATTTCTTGGCCTGTTTTCTTTTGGGGGGGGGGGGGGGGGGCACACCTTGCCTAGTAGATACATTAAAATCAGTTGTGTACAAGCCACTGAGGCCAGCAGATACCATTGGTTTTCTAGTTTACAAATCCATAATCCATGATATATCACAGATTTCTGTCCAGCAGACAGCTGTGAACATAAATTAAATTATTAGTTATTTCTAAAATACACGAGCAAGCATAATTGGATTAATTGGCAAAACCAAAATTCCACATGTTTTAATAGACTGGCACTCTGTTTTTCACAGGGAAGTTTGCATCCATGCTGTGGCATTTCCATCAGCCACCTTTTAGTGACTGGGCAGTAGGATCACATGTGGGAATTCAGGAAATGTGAGAAGTTGCTGGGTACGTTCATTTAATGAGAACTGTACATTTGTGCTTACAGAGAGAAATTTTATTGGAGGATAACAACATACACTCTCAGGGTAGTACACCACAGTGCTGGTCACTGCTGAGGGACCCTGGGACTGCTTCTCGGCTTGCTGCTTGGATTTCAGGTCACGGTACATCCACTGTGGTCAGTGGTGTCACATCAGCAAAAAGGTGGCCTGAAAGAATAGTCAGAGATTAAAGAACTTGTCAGACTCATGTGAGTCATCCTGTGCTTAGTCCACTGACTCATTTGTGCTTTCCAGTGTGACTACTTTTACTGTATTTTAAGCACAGAGGTGGAGACAACAATTCCTACTTTTGCAGAAATTCTTGGCTCTGAATATATCACAAAACTTGATGACAGCTCTGGACATACTGAGTTTTTTCCCCTGCATTTTGGAAATAAAACCTGTTACCATCTTGTGATAAATATCGAAGGGAAAAGTTGGATACTCAGGATAATGGCTGAAGGAATAACCAGCCACATTGGAATAGTGTAACATGCAGTTAAGTTCAAGTTCTGATTCAGGTCACTAGCCAATGATCACTTAATAAATGAGCATCTGCTTAACTGTATTAAATGGCTGCTGTTGTTATTTTAAATATTACCATTAATTTTTATTTTCCATAAATCTGCTAATGGTTTCTGGCAAGAACAGGACAATATTGTGCTTTCCCAGGACAACACCCCTCAATACTTGAGTTTGCTGAAGTTTTGAATATACCATGGGGTGAAATGTATTGCATAGTTTGATTGAACTGATTTCAACTAAGGCGTAAATCAGAGAATGGAATAGGTAAGTTGGAAATTGTATGTGGATTAAAGGAAAAGGAATTAAGAAGACTTAGGAGAAGCAGCTGAGGTCACTTGGTTTGTTCAGCCTGGAGAAGAGAAGCCTGAGGGGTGCCCTCATCACAGTCTACAACTTCCTCAAGGTGGCTAGCAGAGGGAGAGGTGCTGATCTCCTCTCTCTGGTGACCAGCGACAGGACACGAGGAAATGGAATGAAGCTGCGTCAGGGGAAGTTCAGATTGGACATTAGGAAAAGGTTCTTCACTGAGCGGGTAGTTGATCACTGGAACGGGCTCCCCAGGGAAGTGGTCACAGCACCAAGCCTGTCAGAGTTCAAGGAGCATCTGGACAACGGTCTTAGTCATATGGTTTAGTTTTAGGTAGTCCTGCAAGGAGCAGGGAGTTGGACTTGATCCTCCTTATGGGTACCTTCCAACTTGAGATATTCTATGATTCTAAGAAAAAAACCCTCTTACTGTAATCTGTGGATTGGAATGAAGAGTCTTCTGTAAAATTTTGCAGAATAAACTGATTTCTTTTATTCATACCAGTGTAAGAGGAAAACAATATTCTGAGACTACAGTATGTGTGTGCATACATCACTGAGTTGAACATAAGGTAGTGAAATTCACAGTTTGGGGTGTAGTACTAAAATTGAAAGTCCAACATGTTATTGACATATGACCAGCTTCTTCTAGTTTTAAATATTTCACAATAGACTAAGGATGTTTGATCTTGGACAAAAAAATGTCTTTTGACCTTCACATGAAAGTGAAAAATACTTTTGCCATTTCCATAGTGAAAAAAGCTGGCTACACGGACAGCTGCAATTTCCTGCTTCCAGCTTTTCATAACAGAAGCTGTACAGTTTATTCTTGCTGTATGTCAAAGCTGTGTCCCTCTTGTAAGCCATTACATTCTAATTATCCAGTTACTCTATTACAGGATACAAGTCAGAAAATGGAGAAAAAAATAGGAGGTTTCATGAAGTCTGCAATCAAATCAAGTCATTATTGATTTTAAAGTATTTATAAATGAAATATTTAGCAGATGAGTTGGGTGTCATGGAATTTTTTAAATGGGGCTATATAAAAAAGCAATTATGCAGTTAATAATATAATTGCCAATACTTCTTTCTTTTTTGACTTAGTAAAGATAGAAGACATCTTGACTTTCCTGGAACAGTTGGTGTTTGAGTAAGCATGTAGTACGCTTGCTCAGTGTAAGCACTTTTCATTTGTTCACCCAAAGATGAACCCAAAGGAGGGTCAGCCAGGCACAGTTATGTTTATACACATAGACAAACTTACAGACATGAACAGTCTTATTGTGTGAAGTGTTGCTGCCCTTGAGAAGGGTGGCAGAGCTCCCACTGACTTTTATAGCAGCAGCTTTTACCCACTGAATCCAGGTGGATTATTGTGTGAACAACAATTTGGTGCAAACAAAACAGTGGCTATACATAACTGTAATGGTTGTGGCACTGCAGTGCACCTGAAGTCTGTGTTTGTTGGCTGAGCACCTGCCCTACCTATGGTGTCTGTAGGAACCAAGTATTTGCAGGGGTGCAGGTGGGCTTCAGTATTGTGAAAGCACTTGATCTGCAAGAAACTTAGCCAGACACCAGACTGAGAGCTGAAAATATGACAATGTATATATTAGGATTTGCTTAACAAATTGAGCACCCATCAAGCCGGAGGGTTCAGGCTGCTCCTCTTCACATCCCTCTGTCAGTCTGCACTGTAAGAGGAGATACATAACTTTCTAAATGTGCTCATGTCCCTAGATTGAAAATGTCTCACAAGTTTTACACTAATTCAAATTCTTATTAAAAAAGAAACATTTCCACATCATAACATGGAAATATTACAGGTATTTCCTGCCAATGTGCTTTTTCTAGGTGGAAGCTGATAGAAGTGGTAATAATTTCTTTTTACATCGGATGCTTCCCCTGCAAAGACACTGACCAGGATGTCAGTCCCACTGTGTGAACGTACATTTCTTTGAGAAATTAGCGAACAGGGAATTCTTTTTCTAAAGTCTATTACAGCTAACCATGAGGTTAGCAGTGAATCCTGCCCTGTGTGTTGTTTGAAGCTTGGTTTTACTGCTCATCTGCAAGGCATTATACACTTACTTTTACTTTTTTGCTCAGGCCACAGGTAAAGTCCATGAAGCCCGACTTGGCTGATAATTCTGACTATTTCCTATTCATTACTTCATGCAGGAGGGAGCCTTTTTGGCCAATCAAGCCTGTAAACTCTTTAATGCACATTAATCATTTGAATATAATTGCTTCTTGCTACCTATGGGACATGTGTACACTCAATAATGTGGGGAATGCACAAGATTATTCCAGAGATTTTCTTTCCAGTATGAGCCTTCAAATGAAAAAGTGGACAATAAAATAATTGAGATAATGAAGATTTTGGGTCCCTCAGTTGCTGTCAGTCATACATGCCTGTTGTCATTCTACTGGACTACTTTTCAGGATTTAAAAATATATATTGGACCAATGGCTCCTACAGTATTTTGGAGGATAGGACTGTGGAAACACCTGTTGAAAAACAGGACTGAAATACCATACACGTTGGTTGACACAGAAGCTTTAGAAGCCTTGTGAAAAATAAATTTAGCTCCCAGATGGGCAGGGTTTTTCAGTGAGCAGCACTGAACAGCACTGCTGGCAGTACTCACCAGCTCTGCTCCTTAGGCCACAAACATTAATGACAGTGGTCAGCCCCTGGGCTATTCCCTCTGGTTTTTTTTATGTTAAACTCCCTGGTTTAGGTGTAGTTTCTGTCGCAGTGTATCAGGACCCAAAGGTCTTGAGATAAAATATATTGGAATGAAAAATGATGTTAATTTCACAGGGGAATGCTGAAAGCATTAGAGGACATTAAGGTCTTCTTCAAATGACAGTACCTTGAAGAGTCTCCTGGAGCCAAGGATAAAAGAGTGCAACAAGGATCATTTCTCTGTTACAAAGCTACTTACAAACTATGCTGAGTTCCTGACATAGTACAGGCAAAGGTAATTTAAATAATCTTTTCTTCCATTTCTTGTCCTTTGCCTTGCTGAGGGTAAAAATAATCTCTAGTATAATTTTATTGTCTTAGAGTTTTGCATGGTGCCTTCCCATGCCTTCGTGAATGGTGGGATATAGAAATCTTCAGGTAAGAGAAACACCTTTTTAAGGTGGAGAAAACAATTTTAAACCACAGAGACAATGTTTTTCCCATTAAACATATAACGTCATGCCAAATGTCACTTTCAAAGTGCATTAGCTGCTCTTACAGGTTAACTTGAGGGGATGCTCAATGGGATCAAACGGAGGAGTCACCAAGGAAGGAGAACGATGCTGTTTGTCCAAATGCTGTTCTGGAGCCTTGGCTTAGAGCCAGAGAACTGTGAGGATACTGCAAGTGGAGGCTGCTACAGAGACATTGGATTCTGCAGTGATGCACCTAGCCCAGGTGCTGCATCTTATTTTGAAGCATACCCATGCATTCTGCAGTAATGAAAGGATTAGGGTTTGCACCCCCCCTTGTGTGTTGTCCTCCATCAAAAACTTTATGCTTTTCTCTTGCCACAGCAGAATCTAGCATCTGTCTCACATGACATTAATTATGATGTAATTAATTTTTAGTAATTAATTATTCTCTGCATATTGGACAGTTATTGAGGAACTTATGAAAATGGGCAGTTTTAAAGATCACCTTAGATTCGTTCTGTAGAAATAAAGCTATGCTCAGAAAGCTGCTATTGACTTTTAGGTCTGATTTTAGTTTTGATCACCAGAGGGAGTTACAGCATAACTTACTAAAACATTTCTCAGGTGAGTATACAGTCCATTCAAGTCTTCCACACAAAACACGAGGGACTTAACAGATCTAATTAATTTTGTATTGATATTCATGGTTAATGTTTCTTAACTACTCACCATACATATAGTATTATGCACTCAGGACCATCAAAGAGCTCTTTTGGGTCTCAGTGCTAAAGAAACGCTCCTGTGTACTCTAGTTTTATCGGCATTAGGCATAGAAAGTCTAAGCAGGAGTCTGTGCACATTGTAAACAGCCATGGACAGTGTGAGGAATGTAGGATCCCTGGGGAGAGGGGTGGGGATACATGTAAAGAGCCAGGCTGGGAAAAGAGCACCCTGGCTCCCAGAGGCACCTTACCTGCTGCCAGATCCCCTTGTCCCTCAACAGCCCTGCTCCTGTGTTTGGAGCCAGTCTAGTCCTTAAACAGAGGCATCAGGCCACAGGCAGCCTTTTTGCAAAAGACTACTATGATGGAAAGAAGGCCTCTGAAATTCCTGGGTTTTCTTATTAATATCCTCCTGACTTACAGAAGGGAAATGCAATTACCCATGGAAGACCTGCTGCCCCTTGCCCACCCTGTCGCTGCAACCCACATGCTGCTCTGGCTCACACTGTCTCACATCAGGTTTGCATGACAAGCCACGCTGAAAGCAAAGCTCCCTAGTGAACTTTATAGCCCTTTGTTTGGGGTATCAGAAAGGGGAAAACACCTGCCTATGACTTTTAGTGTCTCTTCAGAGGCAAATTAACATTTCCGTGTTTTGTGGCGCAGGTCTCTGATCATAAGCTGAAACATCAAGTTTCAGCTGCCCTATCTGAAGACAGGCAATGAAACTATGGAAATTAAGTCAGGCATAAAGATTTTAAAACTGGTTTTAATGCTTACTTGTAAAATGTTTCAGAGAGCAGCTGGTGGTTGTCCCTGGTTACACCTGCATTCAACAGGACACTGATTGAGAACAGCTGGTCCTCAAATCTCTCTCTCCCAGGAAGGGAGCTGGAGGAGGAACAGCAGACAGAGGAGGATGTACAAGCTACATGCCATCATCTCATCATCTCTTCACAAGCTGGTAGTATAGGTATCAAGCCACAGAGCAGGATTCACAAACAAGATATATGCCACCTAAGGGAGCAGTAGTATTTGCCTATCTGCCACAAAATCACTCTCTGTGAGAGATGTGACAACCAGCTCTGTTCAGAGACCTCTCTGTTACTTCTGACCATGATCTCACAATGCCTCTTCAATCGTTGTGTCCTATGGTAATAGAAAACAATCTCTCAGATATGCTGATTAGTTAGTCCTACTTGAGGTCTTCTCTCAATAAAGCCAATAGGATTTAGAAGAACAGTATTTTCCTTATTTACTCTGATATAACCAATATGACCAATTTGCTGAATTAGAACCATCATTTTCTGGGTAGACAATATACAAATAGCAAGAACACAGAAAGGGAATAATTTAGTAAAGAACATCAGTGAAATAATGGAAATGAAGTCTTGAGTCCTGCAATAAAGAGTAGCATACCATATTAGAGGTGAGTGAGCAGAATACAGGAAGATCAGGTTACTTCATTTGGACCAGGATATATGAGAATATGTGGTCCTGTTCCTTGTTTATCATGCTGGAGTATAATTTCATAGCAAAAGTGTCACTGTGAGCTACGGGCATTAGTTACTGAAATTAGTATTTGTATCCTAACAAATGCGTCCACCTGGTAACATGTGAAAGATGCATTTTTCAGACCTCTAATTCCTCTTGCTCAACACAAAAGTCACACAACCCAATGCAAATGGCAAAAGGCATCTGGGACACTCATAAATTGTCATTTCCCTTTACTACTTGTCCTCTTTATAAGTCTGCCATTCCCCAAGGCACACTGATCACATATTAACACCAGCATTAGGGTGCATTATCCTGTGGGAAGGGGAATGAGCCGGTTCAACTGTCTGTGAGGCGTGAAATGTCTCCCCTTCATGGTCATAGGACCACCGGACAGTTGGGGCTGGCAGGGACCATGGGAAGTCTCCAGTCCAAGCCCCTGCCCAGAGCAGGTTCTGCCATGGGGTCAGACCAGATTGCTCAGGGCTTTACCTGGTCAGAGCTCAAAACCCTCCAAGGGTGGGGATGACCCCAGCACTTGCTCTTGCTGTTTTCTGCCTGTCCCTGAAACTCTCCTCAATTCAGAATTCAATTCAGTTGCCACTAATACAAGGCATGTCTTCTCCTAATTACTGGGAGGATTTGTACAGGGCTAAGAAAAAAAAAAGTTTATTGATTAGGCAAACCATCTTTGAAAAACTAATAATAGCTTAAATGGCTACTAAACACATCACCATTATATGACCATACAATGATATTACTGCAAGTAATACTGAGTTACAATTCTACTGCTTATTATTGCTATTAGTATTGACACAGGGTTGTACTACTGTGAAGATAATTTATAAATCAACCATAGAAGCACTGTTTCTACTTGCACCATTTCAATCCTCAGAAGAGCCTTTTTTAAGGCTGTTTGTGGCACATTGCAGGAATGTTCTTAAGCTATTAATTATCTTTAATTCACTATACAGTAGTTTGGTTTTCATGGAGAGGAAAAAAATCCAGGGCCACCCTGGACTGGGATGCAACCCACAAGACTGCTATGCAAAAATGTCAATTTTGTCACATATATTTACTGAAGCAAAATTTAAACTGCGTGTTATTGCAATAGCAGTTAAACATGACTATTCACTGTGGCTGACAGCCCTCTTGCTGAAGTCCCAGGGCTGTGACAGAGGATAAATAGATTAATTCCTTAGCGGATACTTGACAGAGAAATGAAGGGTAATTGGGCAAAAAGTTAGAAAAAAGTGACTGTGCTAGAGTGGTGAACACTCATTGCTGGTTGTGACTGCCAACTACAGCAAGAGTTTTGGTTGTGCTAAACCCAGTGACAAACCAAGCACGTCAGTGTTGGTGAATGTTTGGCACTCAAGTTTTTACTCTATGAAACTCAACATCTTCACATCCAGCATCAGAGTTGCCACAAAAAAGCTATACTTAGATGCAGACTGCAGAAATTACCTGCTTGTCAGGATTTTCTTTCTCTTTGGAAAGCCAGTAAAACGTACAGTTTAATGCAGAATCTTCGTCCAAAGGCCTTAGAGACTGAAACCTAGTGGGTTTATTGTTAGAATGTGTGCTGATGTAAGGGGCAGTGCAAGTGTCTTTATCTGTACCAGGCTATACCAACACTTAGAACTCACCACAGGGTCCTAAAGGAGATAGTGTGATGTGTTGGGAGAGGAGTGTGGGGTAAGTGGGAGCTGTGGGTGGGGGAAAGCCAGGGCTGGAGCCAGGATGGGGTGCACATCCTCCTCAGGCACTTCTCTGTGCTGGGGACCTTGGTCCCCCTCCTCTTCAGGCAGGGTGTGGTCTGCAGCCCCCAAGGTACACTAGCATTGAGTGATGGCATCGCAAAAGGAGTGGATTGATCAAAGAGGCTAGAAAGGAGAAGATTGAGGGAAGAGGCTGGAAAGGGGAGGCCATCGTTGATGGATACAATTTTTGCTGTTGTTAGCACTGAATACATTAAACTATACCCTTGTAAAGTATTTCAGTTCTGGTTTAAGGGAAAATCTGTGCTGTTTTCATAATGATAAAAAAGTGCACCACTTAGTGACTGTAAGTGATGCATGTGATTAAGTCTGATGTTTGATGTGTACCTATTTACTTCTCTTTAATGCTAAATGAAATTTCTTTTTGATAAAGGAAAATTTCTGTTTATTTCCAGCAGTTCTTATTATTCTCATTATATTTTATAGCTTTTAACCTGTTCTTGTAGGCTCTTATAAAGCTTGGATGTAGTGGTCTATCAAATGGAATTCTAGGCATTTGCTTGTAAGATACTTTTACAAAACATACAAGAGGGTTCTCATTGTCTCCAGTAGTGAAAAAATAACAGTTCCAGACAAAATATGGCCATATTTTCTTAACTTTCAGTTGACCTATAGGATTGAAATATGGGGGAATATTTGTATTTTATTTTACACTGAAAGTTATGTAAACCATTGTTATGAAAACTGTAGGATTTGGGTTCAGATGAAAGAAAACCCTGCAGAGCAAAGCTGGGAAAAAGTCTTCTGGGATACCTGCAAGTAACTCCATCTATGTGTCTGACAACAAAATTTGACCTGAAATGCAAGCACGGCTTTAAGGCTTATGCCAGCTGTGTGCAGACAATCTCGTGAAGCTTTCAGTGTGGAGAGAAAATTCATGGGTTCAGTGCAGAACTGGACATCTGTAGGATAATTAAATTCTCAGAGATAGCAATATTTAAGGTTGATGCAAATTTTGGAAGAGATGTAAATGCCCTGCTTCAGATCTGTCTAATCGCTAGCAGTTAGAGATCTGGATGAGTCACAGAGCTGTCTAACATGAGGGTCTTGCAACTTCTGAGGAAATGGTGCTAAGTAGTGTTGGAGACAGGATGCTGGGCTAAGCTGACCTCATATTTTATCTTACATAATAACTCCTGAAAACTCTTGGGACTTTATTTTGCCTTTTTTTTTTTACACTTGAGGCCTGTGGTTACCTCCTGAATGTTTCTGCGTGACTTGTTTCTGGACTTCTTTGATACCACTATATGCTTTTTTCTCAATCTCAGATGCTCTGTGCATTCAAAATGTAAGTTCTCTGGGACAGCATCTGTCTCTTGCCACATGGTTGTATATTTTCTGGAGGTGTTGTACAAACAAACAGCAGCAACAAGCCAAATTCTATCCATTCATACTATATTACAGAAAACTAAGATGTAGCTGGAGGTTTGCCAGTTGAAATAACATCCTCATTGTTTGCATCTACCAAAAATTTTATGCTCTGGAACTTGCAATCCATGTCAATTCATTTAACAAAACATAACTCAATGAGAGGCATGTCAGTAAACATTCAAACAGGCTCAGCACACAGAAAAGCTAGCACAGCCTTCCTTTGAAAAATATATCCCATATATAATTTACTCCATTTTTTTCTGAAAGAGTAGATTGTGTCTTCTGTTATGTATTTTCCATGGGAAGAAAAGGTGTGGCATTAGGTTTTCTGAGAATGGTTTTTTGGGTTGTTTTTTGTTGGTGTTTTGGTTTTGGTTTTTTAATAAAAAGTAGCAATATGCATCACCTTAACTGCAGATCAGTAAGGAAAATGAAACATACCATGCTGTTTTCTTCTAATATGTAACTCCTCCTCCCCACTTGGATACTTCACATGACACCATATGGACAGAGAGTCTTGAAATGGTGCCTGTGGCTGTGAGTGTGGTACTTGGGCAATACCTGCCATTATATGTCTCTTGCACTGAAGTAAGAGTCCCAGAGATGTGATCAGCTTGGCCAGTCACACGTGGTTCAGTGCAGACTGTCTCTAGGCAGCACACAGATCTGGATAGAATAAGTCTGTTATTTCACATTAGCTAGTTGGTTCAATGCACAGGGTCATCTGCAGCACAGGAAAACCTGCTGTCCTATTTGTTTTAAATCAGAGGCTTTATTATTGATATTCAAAAATTTAAAACCTGGCAGGATTTGAAGAGGGAAAGAGCATGATACTATGCAAAAATTGCAGAAACCCAAACTCCTCTACTCTCCAGCCTGGATGATTGAATATACCTTACGAAAAAAAAAGATCTTTTCCTTAGACAGACATTCTTAGTTTATTCCAGTGTGATTTCTTTCAGGTACCTTATATACCACTTTTTTGACATGGTGGTGTCACTTCAGGTATTAAGTTCATTATGAAAGAACCTTCTGAATAAGCCTGATTTGTTTTCTATTGATCAAATAGTGGTGTTCTTTGTATGTGCAGGGTTTGGGTGGTTTTTTGATGAAATGTACTTAACGCACATGTAAGACAGTTTCTGGCAGCATAGTTTATTTTGTTTTCATGCTGGAGGTGACAAAATTCAGTCTGACCTACTTTGCCAAGAAGCCTTGAGCTGGGTCTGCTCAGATACACCAGAGTACAACTATACAAACACCTGGGCAACCTGGGGCTACAATAGCTCTTCCTGTGCACGTTGCACTTTATCATATCCACAGAACAGATATAATTATGCAAAGAGATGTGACTGGGACAAGACTGACTGAGAATGAATAAATTCAGACAGCCTCCGAACTATTACCATTAGGTGGGATTATTTATCTAGACCTGAATGATGGCACTTGTGAAATGTATTGTGTGTGCATCCGCCCTGCTGAAGTGGTTTAGGACTCATAAATCATTCAGGCAACCACACACAAGTTTATATTTCTAGTGCAAACAGTGCAAGCATTTCTTTTAAAGATCTTTTGCAATTGAATATAGGTTAAACAGATCCAAAAAGCATGTGGAGAGATTTTATTGGCTGGCATGTGTTTGAGTAATAACCAGAAGACATAGCTACTTGCACTGGCCAGTTCCAGATGCAGAAAATTGAGTCCTATTTTGGGGGACAAAAATTCATTTTAAAGAAAGAATAGTATGTGGCTGTGTAGAAGTGTTATAAACACTTTATTTCCTTTCTTCCTTGGTGCATATTGAAGCACAGATTTCCATATGCCATTGTGTACCAGTGTAGAATTTAAAGTTCAGTGTTGACTTTGCCTTTGCTACTATGTAGTTCAAAATAAAAATAAGTGGCAATTTATTTGCTAGACTTTGGTGGATGTGTACAAAAGTACGAAATAGTTGCTCAAATGGCTTCAGTAATCCATGCCTTAGTGTGGTTGTATGAACCTCCTGTGTATATACTACAACAGAGATGAAATGATAAAACCTAATGAACTTGTCAGAACATGGGGAAAATGAGGAAAACCTGGATTTTCTCATTTTTTTGCTTTTGAGAGGAAGGAAGTTAAACATAAGGTTTTATATCAAGATATTTTTTCCCCCATCTTTTTAATAGGAAAAAGATACTTACTATTCCTTTCTCAGAAGACTTTAGCCATGCCTTAACTCTCTGCAGTTTGGGGACCTAGGGAGACATAATCAGGTCCACAATGAATTCTGCCATACATTGTCATTACTTACACAGCCATTCAAGCCAACTATCTCCACAAAATACAAACTCACTTCTCTGTCTACAGCAGGGATGATACTATTTCCTAAAAATTAGCTTTTGATCACCAGAATGTGAAGAACTACTGATGCATAATTAACAGTCTTGTACAATCTTAAATGTGAATAATGGTTTAGTCATTGCCACCATCTATCTGTAGCTGAGAGACTAAAGATCTAATTCCTAAGGGTAAATTCTTCTCCCCTATGGAAAAGAAAGTGTGTTTACATTGTGTGGAGACTGACGATGGCTGATTTTTTGGGGAGGTTTTAGAAGGACATTTTTAACACTTGACTTCAAAATTTTTTGGCTGAATTTTCTTGGAAGAAAGGATGAGATGCTGAAATTTATGTTTTCTCTGTTCACAGTGAATCTAAAAACATGTACCCGTTAGCCAATGAGAAAGACTTTTCTGGAAATCATAAATAGAATGACTGTTTAAAGAATCGGGCATTTTTTTGTATATATATATATAAACCTATTTTATGAGAAATACCACAACAACGTTTATAAAACTTATCTTATACT
The DNA here is from genome assembly GCF_900496995.4 of Aquila chrysaetos chrysaetos. NCBI lineage: Eukaryota > Metazoa > Chordata > Aves > Accipitriformes > Accipitridae > Aquila > Aquila chrysaetos. The sequence continues at coordinate 16,667,173 of NC_044030.1, read as the reverse complement.
TGGATATAACCTAAACAGGATATATACTTATCCTATGTATCCTAATTTTAAAAAGTTTTCCTATATTGCAAACTTTACAGATGCTGTAGTTGCTAACCAATATCTGCTTGAGCTGAAGCTGAATTATGTAGTTTGGCTTCTAAATCTTGGAAAAATTAAGCAAAGCATTTGCTTGTTTTTTTAGATTTGCATTCCCATTGACAGAACCTGCTGAGTCCATCTATGGCCCCTTGAAATGAGCAACCATATTTCATTACTCATCAGCACTGCTGAGCATGTTACTACTGTGAGGATGCACAGTGCATTAAAGATAGTAAGTCTGAATTTTTACGCTGCTTGTGTCAGTACCTGTGTGACCGGATGTCATGCAAACCCAATACACCAGAGCAAATCCAGAAACCTCGCGCCACTATTTTTCTGTCCTAAGGAATGGTGTTGGGGGACAAGAGCATTATGAAGTCTGATCTGTACATAGTTTTTCAGTTCATATATGATGCACACTTCACCAGAAGATCACACAATGTCCATCCTGCTAATATCATCCCTTGGTGCCACAAATCCCAAACATAAAAAAGAGCAAGATCCTGTTTGTGTTGATCCAACTGTGAAGATAATCAGGAGAATTGGCAGAAAAAAAAGAGAAGGTTGATTTCAGTTGTAGTGATATGGCTTCTCAGGGTTTGTTCTGCATGAAGATAGAATCCTTCTTTGCTTTTGTTTTTTCCAACATGAGGCACAGAACTTTTCCTGCAGCAAAGTACTTTACTTTTCAAAATGCAAGAAGTTTTGAAAAATCCCAATAGAGTAAATTTGGTAGAGATTTTGACCATGTTGCTATCTTCAGATGTGATGAATAATCATAATTTGTGAGTCATTGATGGTGAAACAAAAGACAGATCTGTGAGTGGAAAGAAATGCTTACAGCTTTGTTTTGTTAGCAACAGACAGAATATTTCATTCAGTTCTACTGATGCAATTCCATTTTCCACTCCATTACACCTAAGAGCACTTCTCTAACTTCGAAATAATTTGTTTGAAGAACACATTCTGTGGTTCTTTTTTTTCTTATATTAAATTGACTTGGTGACATTATAGGGCTCATTTTCACTGTATGAGTTAGACATTATGTGTCCATGAACTGTAGCTGTTGGTTGGCCACCTGGAAAAACAAGCTGCTCAACAACCATGTAATTTGTCTTTTGTCTGGCTTTTGGTACTGTGGGGTTTTTTTGGATTAGTGCTGAGCAAACACTGAAAGGAAGCTTTCCTTGAAGCAATCTCCTTTCTCTAAGTGGCATCTTACTCAGTTACAAATTAACAAACGGTGTAATGCTGCTAAAAGCTTTAGTTAACAGCATTTCTGTATAACTGGATTCCATAAGAGAAAACATGTCCTTTCCTTTCCCTTTCCTATGACCCCAAAGCAGAATTAACAGCTTTGGAAGAAAGACATGTTCCTGTGTTGAATCAAAATGTGGCTGCCTGCCACATACCTTGATGGAAAGGGCTGAGAAGAAATACTTAACTCTGTGTCTCTCTATCTTTCATGTTAAAATAAGTCATATTTAAGAAAAGAGCATCTTCTCTATGGAACAGTGCTCCATAACCCCGGTGGTGACCAGATCTGATCAAAAGGATGCACTGACATGGGACTTAAATGATTAATGTTTAATTGATTAGGTGTGACATAAAACATCAGAATTGGCTCTTGAGGGGCTGTAGGTGTTTAAAACCCAAATAGGAATTATTTAACTTACTGTCCTGGCCAAAGTTCAGAGCTTGGCTCATTCTGTTTATCCTAAGACATTTGGTGCTCGTCAGCTGGAGCTCCATCTTAGCTCACAAATTAAAATGTCCCTGTTAAGCAGGCGCCAAATTATAACCGAGGCTTGCATTTCACTGATGATTTTAGTAAATGTAAGGCTACTGTGTATGCTCTTGGTGCAATTAACTGACCATTAAGCTGATCTGGTCTGACATCCTGTAAAATGTAGGCTGAAGAAAAAAATCCATTTACTTTCCCTTCAAGTCAAATACTTTTTATTTAAACTACAAACATGACTTTTGAGAGAGACACCCAACTTTGTTTAAAGACTTCAAAGTAATGAGAAATCCTTCTCTTCTCTTGGTAAACTCTTACATTTGACCTTATTGTTAAAAACCAGGTTCCTTACTTCCAGTGGTGTTTTTTGTTCTTCATTCCACTGTTATTAAAATTTATAACACATCCATCTGCAAGACTGTTCAAACCTAAGCTATCACACATCCTTTGTATGTTGACCAGAGGCTCTGAAAAAATATGTCTCAGTTGGGCAACTCCCTCCCCAGTGAAAGCTTGCAGCACAGGTTTCTCAGGACCATATTTTGTCTATGGAGATGTCAAAAAACTCACTTAAAAATATCCTCTAAACCCACAGCCAAATCCTATTCCATTTATGTCCTGTTCTGAAAAAATGAATAGGATTTTTTAGGCTAACATGTAAAACAGAAATAAAATAACAATCACCTATTTTTACAGGATAGAGCAGAGAAAGCGAAAAAATGAAGCAATGTCTTGTTACTTCAGCTGCTGAAACCATCTTTTTGCTTATGTCTTATCATCTCACTCTTCATCTTGACCTAGTATATGAAGAAGCTGCAATTACAAGAAACTAAGATCACCTTTGTCTCACCTTCATCTAGGCTGGCTTTTGCTGTTTCTTGTCAGGTCCAATGAAGTCAGACTGAGCCGAAAAATCTTGTTTTTTAAAAAACAGTCCCAACTGCTCTAAATAAAGTGGTTACTCCTCATTACGGCTTTGGCATAGAGATAGGAGAAATGGTCATTTGAGGTGAACCAGGAGCTGATGAGTCACTCAGGCCTCTAAAGTAAACAAAAGACAAGTTAGGAATATATAGGGGTTTTTTTCTTAAAGTTTGCAGTGTTTTACAAAGTAATCTCAGGATTGGAAAACTTGGGATAACTCTTGTGTCTGACATTTTCCTTGTGTCTGATTTGCAATCCTGCCTGCACCTCTGAACATAGATGAAGACATAGGTATAGTTTTGCATTTATCACAAAAGATCCTAATTTAAAATTTCAGTTGACTTTGTTAATTGGTCTGCTAAAGTCAAGACTGTGAACCCAATGTTATGCCTACTTTATGTCTGTGTCATTCACTGATTCCACCAGTGCCATTAATTTGAAAAAAGAGAAGTGATGATACAGACCTGAAGTGGAACTGAAACTGAACTCCCAGCTCTTACAAACTGGCCTTCTTCAGCAGATGTGGCATGTTTATTCTCACTTGGAGTCACAAAAATAAGACTCAATGTCTTTGTAAAAGACTTAATGTGAGTTTTCCACAGTCAATGGGCAAGCGGGTGGTGTCTCTGAATGCAATTCTGCAGGACTCTTTACCCAGAAACACAAAGTACACTACGTTCATAAAATCTTACCTTCTGTTGTTTCAACAAAAACTAAGGAGGAAGTGACAAAGAATAGTCAGAAGAACAAACTTTCAGCAAGAATAGCCAGGGTTTTCTCAGAAGAGATATATAGTTCACAAACTCTTTTAGACATCATTGCCTCATCTTTTGATTTTTTTTTTGACAATTGCTGTACCCTGCACTCATTGTTGACTTATATTGGAAGAAGACAGTTAAATTGGTAGATGGAGAATTAGCAAAGCTCTTCCTCCACTGCCATAAACTACCTGTGGCAGCACAGGCAGCCCAATGGGTAGTACCTTACCCCTGTTCGCAGGCATGAAAGCTGGAAGCCACGGAAGTGGCAGAGAGTGCAAAATATGGACATTTATCTCTGGGCATTAATTATGCCTTAGTTTCCTCTTTATAAAATGGAGGTGATATGAAAGTGGTGTGAAGATATTTGGAATCTAAAAAAGTAAATAGGACAGGGAAACTATATGTTCTTTCCATCTATGAAAATCAAGCTATTACATCTGGCTGAATATTCAAGAAATAGTCAATTACCAACCTTATGGAATAATTACAGTTCCAGTTGAGTTTAAGGTGAGATGTGGGTGTTCAGCCTCTTGGAAACATGGATGCAATAGCATCAAAAGTAATACTGCAGCTGAAGGAAACGATCCTCCCTCCCAGTGAGGGATTTGTCTCAACCTGCATGCTCAGGAGTTTTCCAGATGCCACAGAGAAAAAACCCAACCCTACTGATTTTTTGTCTGTAATGCATAGAAAGTTTGTCATGTAAGGACTGGAACTGTCTTAGTGCTGCTTAGTATACCTGTGCTGCCTTTACCATGAGGGTTAAGCATAGTTGCCAAGATCTATTCAGTTTTTTGATCTGTGTTTTTCTCAATGGCACAATATGAAACCTGTTTCTTGAAGTATATCATAGTTCACTGTTTCTACAGAGTACTCTTCTTAGTATGCATAAAGCTTATTTATGTTCTCCAGGTAGTGTGCACAAAATGGAATACTTTCAAAGCAGCTGACAACCTGTAAGAAGAAAAAGAAACTTTAGCATTTTAATGCCACTAATGTTTGCTGTGGGACTGGAGTAGTGTTAGATTTTCCCACTGCTAGTTATGAAACAGTAATTACGTGGATGTCCTTGACAGTTGGCATAGCAAAGCAGAGACATTCTCTTGATCATGTTTCTTAACAGCTTGGCAGTGAGGGCTTATGAAATGAAAATATTCTTTTGAAATCATACAGTGATAGGCCTGTTCAGTTATATCATATTGTAAACCAGTTGACATAATAGTAGGTGGCTGGGTAACCTACCCATCCTGGCAATGCAAACCAGAGTTTTGCTTGATAGTGGTCATATAAACATGGTGTGTCCTTAATGTACCCAAGTAGCCATTGAATGAGCTTGCTGTCACAAAGCCACTTCAGCTAATGGGCGTTTCACTTCATCTGAGTAATTTTTAGCCTGGTTTACTTCAAGTAGGTGTGGTATGGGGGACATGTGATTAATGAGCCAGCATTACTTGTCTAGCACACGTCCTGGCACAGTGTTACTTCTGATCAACAGTCTCTCCCTTTTTTCTTTTTTTTCATATTAGGTCAGTTTGCAAAAAATAAGCACCTCACTCTTACTGCTAAAAATGGTAATTACAGAGAGGACTTTCAAGGCAATTTGGTTGGTACCCTATTCCCACTGGATTTCATTGAGTTTTGGATGTTTTTTTCCATTTGGGACCCTGAAGTGAGGGCATGGGCCAGAATAAGTTCCTGAAGGATGGCCAGCCTTCTTCCCATTACAGTGCTGTGCCTCTTGCATGATCTATTCTTCTTTTTTAATGCAACTGCTAAAAATGGCTGGAATCCACTACTGTATCATAGAATCAGTTATAGAATCATTTAGGTTGGAAAAGACCTTCAAGATCATGGAGTCCAACCATCATCCACACCCAATAAACCACGTTATGGAGTACCTTGTCTACACGCTTTTTGAATACCTCCAGGGATGGTGACTCAACCACTTCCCTGGGCAGCCTTTTCCAATGTTTGACAACCCTCTCAGTAAAGAATCTTTTCCCAATATCCAACCTAAATCTCCCTTACCGCAACTTGAGGCCATTTCCTCTTGTCCTATCTCTTGTTACTTGGGAGAAGAGACCAACACCCACCTCGCTAAAACCTTCTTTCAGGTAGCTGTACAGAGCGATAAGGTCTCCCCTCAGCCTCCTTTTCTCCAGGCTAAACAACCCCAGCTCCCTCAGCCGCTCCTCATAAGACTTGTGCTCCAGGACCCTCACCAACTTGGTTGCCCTCCTCTGGTCACGCTCCAGCACCTCAATGTCTTTCTTGTAGTGAGGGGCCCAAAATTGAACACAGTACTCGAGGTGCGGCCTCACCAGTGCCGAGTACAGGGGAACAACCACCTCCCTGCTCCTGCTGGCCACACTATTTCTAATACAGGCCAGGATGCCGTTGGCCTTCTTGGCCACCTGGGCACACTGCTGGCTCATATTCAGCCGGCTGTCGACCAGCACCCCCAGGTCTTTCTCTGCCGGGCAGCTTTCCAGCCACTCTTCCCCAAGCCTGTAGTGCTGCATGGGGTTGCCGTGACCCAAGTGCAGGACCCGGCACTTGGCCTTGTTGAACTTCATATGACTGGCCTCAGCCCATCGATCCAGCCTGTCCAGATCTCTCTGTAGAGCCTCCCTACCCTCAAGCAGATCGACCCTTCCCCCCCAACTTGGTGTCATCTGCAAACTTGCTGAGGGTGCACTCAATCCCCTCATCCAAATCTTTGATAAAGATATTAAACAGAACGGGGCCCAACACTGAGCCCTGGGGAACACCACTTGTGACCCGCCGCCAACTGGATTTCACCCCATTCACCACAACCCTCTGGGCTCGGCCATCCAGCCAGTTTTTCACCCAGTGAAGAGTGCGCTTATCCAGGCCACGAGACGCCAGTTTCTCAAGGAGTATGCCATGAGAGACAGTGTCAAAGGCCTTGCTGAAGTCAAGGTAGATAACAGCCACAGTCCTTCCCTCATCCACTAGGCGGGTCACCTGGTCATAAAAGGAGATCAGGTTGGTCAAGCAGGACCTGCCTTTCGTAAACCCATGCTGATTGGGCCTTAGTAGTAGTTAGTATTGAAAAGCAATAGAGAACGAAATATGGCTTGGAGTGATTAAAACGAGCAACATGTTTAAAAAAAATCCAAATAAGTTTGAGTCTGACTTAACGTCACTTGTTTGAAGAGACAAATAAAACATGGTAAAGCATTACTAGGTTATATAGCTTTGAAAAATGCATTCTGCATTTTCCTCTGTATCTTGTGCAGAGATGAGCATCTTATAATTCAACTTATACCAAGGGAAATTACATTAGCTTCCTTGTATTCTGGTGGCCCAAGTAAGATATGTAGATATTAAATCAAATATTAAACACACTGAAATTGTAAGGTTTGGTTTTGGGGTTGGCTTTGGTGGGGTTTTTTTCCTTCCAGAATATGCTCAGCTGTTTATTCTGTCAAAGTGCAAGGAGGTACCTGAAGGTACTCACTTGGTACTTGAAGGTACCTGCATTTGGTACAGCTCCAGAAAATTTGCTGTTAAGCTTCAGCCTCCAAACTCATTTTACTTATGTGCTAATCTGAAACTGAACAAATTGACTGATGCTTCTCCCATGTGACCAAGTGTGCATGTGTTTTCTGAGAAATTTGGAAAGCATACCTGTACCCCACTGAATATTCTGTCTGTATTAAACTGTAACAGAGGAAAAGAGGCTGTCAAGCCTAAAGAAACCAAAAATAAAAATAAAATAAAAATGGGGGTTACTCTTTGTATAATCTTCATCTGAAGGAGCAGACAATTACGGGGGAAGGTGGACACTCAGAAAATCATGGTGGGAAGAATACCCTGTGCATTTCCGTAGAGCCCAGTAGTTACCCCGACACAGTAGGCTGGATTAGTCAAAGCTATCAGGTGTAATAGAGTTAGTATTTGTAAGAGGAGGCAAGTTTTCAGTCATTTAGAGGCAAATCTTCACTATAATCCTTTCTGCCTTACCTGCTGTCTCTTCTCTTGCCTGCTTTTCCAACCTTACTGGCATTATTCTGTGGCAAGAATAGGGAGCAATGACTTCCATGCTCCTCTCCTTGAGTTTTTGTACATATTGTCGAGTGTTTAGGGCTGTCTCATCATCTGGCTTTTCACTCCTGTCCTTAGTCATTGTCTGAAAATCAGCCGCACCTTTCCCAGCTGACCCATGCCACAAGTGGGTCATGTAACGTAAAGTGTTATGTTTTGTCTTGCTGTCCCTACAGTTTCTGGGCTTCAGGGGAAGCTGAGGACAGATGTGAGCTGTACTAGCTTATATGGAGTATTTGCTTTAGACCTATGGGAAATTTTGACCATAAAGGATGTTAAATGAAGAAAATAATAGGGACACAAAAGGAAGATAAACAGCCTTTCAAATAACTTATCATGTTTGTCAAAAAAAGTACATTTTTAAAAGCAAAGTTAATTATCCCTCAGATATGCTATCCAAAGAATAAATTGTATCTTGGGTTTTTCTTTTTTGTTTAACATTCCCACCTCAGTAAAGCTTGAACACATGTAACTGGAGGAGGTATTCTGAGGGTAATCCTGCCCAAAGGCTAAGATTTTACATCTATTGTTATATATTTGTTCTTTATTGTTCTTGAACTCACTATCCCTAAATTAGCTCTTTCCTTTACTCTTCATATTTTCCCTTGCCCCATTTTTGTAAATGAACCGTGAAAGCACACTTCTCTTCTTCTTCTCCTGCTTATGTCTGCCAGTGTTTCAGACAGTAGGTTCTCCACCTTCTGCTATGACTACATGTTTGTTTAATTAAGGCTTGCAAGGAATGAGGGAAGGAGAGGTTTTTAGGACTAATTCATGCATAATGGTGTTACAGCAAATCTTAGATGAAGGTTGAGGTTTATATAAAGGATATACCTTCTCAATGTAATAGATTGACTGTTTTCTAGATCTTTTGTTTCTGCTTAGCCTGAAGGGAAATGGGGTTGATCTGTAGAGTGACCAGTGCTAGTTTCAAAAGCAGAAGCAGCTCTTTCCTCCTCATTTTGCAATATTCTGGCAGTTGACCCTTGTGCAACCTAACTGAAGGCAGCTTCTGCAGAGTATTTGGCCCACCTCTTCTTGGCAGAGCCAGTAACCAATTAGATGACTGTGTCAACAAAGCAGGAAGGGTAGCGGCATGGCAGAGAGCCTAGGTGGCAAGCATTCAGCACAAGGACTCCCACGCTGCATTATCTGCAGAATTGCTCATGGTTATAAAAGCAAATTACAGTTTATGACAAAAATAGTGTAGAGGTAGGTCAGAGTCAGTTGTAAGTCAGAGCCAACTGTAAATCAGTCAGCTATGAAGACCAAAGTCTGCAAAAATATTAGGTCCTATTTAGGTACCTAACTTCTAATTGATTTCACCTGAAGATCTCTGAAACATAAAACAGGAGTAAATTAACTGTCACCAATGGGTTTAAAGAGACCTGAACATTAAATATGGAGCACTTGTGCCACTCTAGTTGCCTAACATCATGTTATTCATGTCATGTTCATCAACACCTGAATGCTTGCTAGCTGGCTCGCTATTTTTTTAAGTGTTCTTATTTCCAATACAAGGAAATGAATAAATTCAACAAATTACGCTCTGGAACAAAGAATCATAACATGGTTTGGGCTGGAAGGGACCTTAAAGATCATTTAGTTCCAACCCACCTGCCATGGACACGGATACACTCCACTAGACCAAGTTGCTCAAAGCCCCATCCAACCTGGACTTGAACACTTCCAGGGATGGGGCATCCACAGCTTCTCTGGGCAACCTGTTCCAGTGCCTCACCACCCTCGCAGGAAAGAATTTATTCCTAATATCTAATCTAAATCTACCCTCTTTCAGTTTAAAGCTATTACCCCTTGTCCTACCACTACACTCCTTGATAAAGGGTCCCACCCCATCTTTCCTGTAGGCCCCCTTGAACTGCTGGAAGGCTCCATAAGGTCTCCCCAGAACCTTCTCTTCTCCAGGCTAAACAACCCCAACTCTCTCAGCCTGTTCTTATGTGACAGGTATTCCAGAGGCCTGATCACCTTGTAAACATCATCTAAACATTCTCTTAAAAGTATGTGATAAAAGCTTAAGGTAGAATCATAGAATCATTTAGGTTGGAAAATACCTTCAAGATCATCGAGTCCAACCGCAAACCTAACACTGCAAGTCCACCACTAAACCATGTCCCCAAATGCCACATCTACACATCTTTTAGATACCTCCAGGGATGGTGACTCAACCACTTCTCTGGACAGCCTGTTCCAGTGCTTGATAATCCTTTCACTGAAGACATTTTTCCTCATATCCGATCTAAAGTTCCCCTGGTGCAACTTGAGGCCATTTAATCTCGTCCTATCTCTTGTTACTTGGGAGAAGAGACCAGCACCCACCTCGCTAAAACCTCCTTTCAGGTAGTTGTAGAGAGCTATAAGGTCTCCCCTCGGCCTCCTTTTCTCCAGACTAAACAGCCCCAGCTCCCTCAGCCGCTCCCCACAGGACTTGTGCTCTAGACCCTTCACCAGCTTCGTTGCCCTTCTCTGGACACGCTCCAGCACCTCAATGTCTCTCCTGTAGTGAGTGGCCCAAAACTGAACCCAGTACTCGAGGTGCGGCCTCACCAGTGCCGAGTACAAGGGGACAATCATTTCCCTGCTCCTGCTGGCCACACTATGTCTGATACAAGCCAGGATGCCTTTGGCCTTCTTGGCCACCTGGGCACACTGCTGGCTCATATTCAGCCAGCTGTTGACCAACACCCCCAGGTCCTTTTCTGCCAGGCAGCTTTCCAGCCACTCTTCCCCAAGCCTGGAGCATTGCCTGGGGTTGTCGTGACCCAAGAGTAGGACCCAGCACTGAGCCTTGTTGAACCTCATACAATTGTCCTTGGCCCATCGATCCAGCCTGTCCAGATCGCTCTGTAGAGCCTTCACCCCCTCAAGCAGATCAATGCTCCTGCCCAACTTGGTGTCATCAGCAGACTTACTGAGGGTGCACTCGATCCCCTCGTCCAGACCATTGATAGAGACATTAAACAGAACTGGCCCCAATACTGAGCCCTGGGGAACACCACTTGTGACCGGCCACCAACTGGATTTAACTCCAGTCACCACCACTCTTTGGGCCCAGCCATCCAGCCAGTTTTTTATCTAGTGAAGAGTACACCCGTCCAAGCCATGAGCAGCCAGTTTCTCCAGGAAAACACTGTGGGAAACGGTGTGAAAGGCTTTACTAAAGTCCAGGTAGACAACATACACAGCCTTTCCCTCCTCCACTAAGCAAGTCACCTTGTCATAGAAGGAGATAAGGTTAGCCAAGCAGGACCTGCCTTTCATAAATCCATGCTGACTGGGCCTGAAAGGTGTAAGACGTTAACTATGCTAGACCCATATAAATCAAGAGTTTCTCTTAGAAAGCTTCACATTCATTCAGGAGGCAAAAGAGCCCATGAAGTCCTAGGAGTTCATAACAAAGAGTCAAATATGTCATTACTTTTGGCATTAAAATATTTTGTAAGTTTTTCATCATTGACAGACAACAAATTAAGTGAAGAAACTCACGCAAGAGATGGGAAAAGGACCTGTGTTGTTTCCCCGTCCATCTGTTCTCTGCAGCCGCATAGTTAGGTTTTGCTGTAGGAATAATAAGGATGTTCTTTTTCCTGCATCCTTTTTTTCCTGGCATCCTGCTCAAGTGACTGCTCACCAAGGCCAGTGGTACACAAAGCAGCATCACCAACACCACTGTTATCATGAATATTTATATTCTGGATGTTCTTATCTAACAAAACTAAAAAAAATATTTAATGTCTTGCTCTAGCCTGCAATAAGCAAGCTGCTTAAACTGTTGGACTTTTCTGAGGAAGAAGAAGTGTTAGGCATGCTCCCTACTAAAAGTTTCCTTTCAGCAACAGATTGTAGACTCTTCCCAAAATATTGGGAAATTATGGTTATTTTCAAAAACTTCTTGTGCTTATTGACAAAAAATAATTAAAGATGGAAGACTACAATTAGCCTAGAGAAAGCTTTTTAGATGCATAGAAATTTGTGAGGCAGTATGATTTAGAAGGAATAAAAAATGTAGGTGTAGCTTGAAGAGAGAAGAGCGGGGAGACAGAAGAGGGGTGGCACGACCTAGTGGTAAATAAATAACACTAGTCCAGGCAAGAAAAACTAAAAGACAAAGAAAATCAACAAGTGATTTGACTTAAGCAGATTCAGCTGTATTTACACTCAGTGGAAGGGTAAATACATGGTCCTGAGTATTTAGGGGCTCCAAGAAGAAATTACTTTAAGTGAATTCTTCAAATCTATTGGTATTAAACCTCTGTGCGGACTCTCATTCAGTGTTAGATTAGATTCTCTTTAGTTCTGAAGCATGTTAAATTAAATTGAATCAAAGCCATTTAATTTTGAGCAAGAATATTCACAGCACTGTTTTGCTATACTTCAATAAATCTCCCTCAGATTCTTATCTTTGGACTCATTTTCTCATCACTCTTTGTGCTGACAGTTGTCCATGTGTTTTATTTGGATACTATACAAATTTTACAAATTAGAATTTCAATGCTTTGATTGCAGTGGTCATAAAAATGGAAAAATGTTCTTTAAAAAAAAAAAAATCAGTTTAAGAAATTCTCCAGGCTTCTGCAGCATCCCCAAAGAAAGCCACTAATAGAGAACACAAATCCTTGTATGATATCTGTCATGTTAAATAGTTCATACTTTACCACTTAGGACAAGAGAATAGTAACAAACAAATAAAAAAAAATACCACGTCAGGTGTATTAAATGTGTCTAGAGCCTGAAGTTTCTATTGCCTCCTGGTACTTGTCTTTGTATTGTTAGTGATGGCTGCATACAGCCTGGAGGAGGAGGTAAGTTTAATTTCCCCTGTCTTTGCTCTCCTTCCAATTAAAAATACATCAACAGTGAACATCTCTCTGTTGGCATACAGTCATAATTACCTCACAAAGTTAAATAACAGTTGCCTGCATCTTCAAACAAAAACAAATATAAAACTTTTCACAGAAGGTTTTCTTTGCAATTTGTACTGGAAAATAGTGAGACATTGTAGCAAACCCAGGGTGATAAATTGCTGTGGAATCTCCCTTTTCGTGCACTTTCCTTGCCTGTCTCCTGAGGTCCCAGTGAAATGTTAGATCATGAGATGAGGACGAAATGTAAACAAACCAAAGACTGATGTGCATGTTGGAATTTCTAATGTCATGTTATTTTAATTAACTCTTACAAAAAACACCTGGCCCATTCGCATCACGTTGTTCTCTCAGCAGTTGCACTTATGAGGGCAGGGACCGGCAGCCTTGCCAATAACCATGGTTGCAACCTGCTAATACAGCTCAGAGATAGCTGACAAATGGCATGTCACAGGCAGTGCTGGGGCGAGGGGAATTTCAGGGGCACACTACATTCCCTGCTTCCATGGTGTGTGGGGGCTAAAAAATGCTCAACTTCCAGGGCTGCCCAGCAAGGACTGCCTTGGCACAGGTGGGTATCTGCACAGCCCAGCAGCCCCCATCAGTTTGCCAGTGCTGCCAAGAGGTACGATGCTGTCTTGAGGGAGGCAGCTGAATTGCTCATACCCCTTGATTGAGCAGGGCTAAAGGCTAGCAAATTGTCACTGAATACCAAAACTAAATGGGAATGTCAGGATCTCTCAACTAATAAATACCAATGTGAAAACAGTAGTTAAGTGTCCGCTAGGAAAAAATAAAAATAAAATAAAAAAAAACCCAAACCCAGGATCTTAGAAATTAGCAGGAAAAGAGTAAAGAATAAACCAGAGGAGTTTGTTATGTCCTTGTACAGCTCCATGGTGTGCTTGCCTCTTGAATGCTGTAGGGAGGTCTGATTCCCCCCGTCCCCATCACAAAAAAGATAAAGCAGGAATAAAAAAGGTTTGTTCAAGTTCTCAGAGTGGCAACATGAAAGCTCAAAACTGTGGGATTGTTCCCCTGGGAAAAGCAGACTGTGGTCAAAAAAGCAGACAATAAGGGATGAATACGGTAAGACTCTATAATATCATGAGCAGAACGGAAAAAAAAGAAAAGAAAAAAAGAATGTTGTCATGTACAGGAACAAGGGAACAGCAGGTGATACCAAAAGGTGTCAGGTTCAAAAGGGAATGAAGCAAATTTTCCCACGTTGTCAATCTGTGGAAGTGATTGCCACAAGACATTGTGGTTGATGAAACTGTATAAGGATTCCAAGAGCTTTAGACAAGTTCATGAAAGAAAAAAACATTGAAGACTATAAAAACCTAAAGATACCGCCTCTGGAAAAGAAGTCCAAGGTGCAGGTGACTGGAAACCAGGAGAGTAATACCTGAGAGGTAAAATTGTTTGGTTGCCTTTATCTTATACTTTTGTTTGACATCTGCAATTGGCTGCTAAGTTTGACAGGACTTGTGGTCCAAGCAAATTCTTCTGTGAAAGTTCACAAAAGACAGAAGACAACCAAAAATAAGACCATCATGTATTTTGGGCACTGGTGTCCCTAAAGTAGTGGCTTAATAAACCACCATGAGGCTGAGCCAGTTTAACAGAGCTGTGTGGAATGTTTGCACCTTGTAAGCAAAGGAAAGGGCTTGGAGACCAAAACAGAGCAACTGGACAGGGACTCCCAGGGCAATGCCATACCTCACATGTATATGTCACCTAGATGAATTAGTATCCCAAAGAGATCATCTCTTTTCTTCTCTTGCTTCTATCTGCCTTACAGGAACGCGGCATAGGATGCTCTCCAGGAGTCTGGCTTTGCTGTACAGATTGTTTTAGTACTTGGTCCAAAGATTCACCAGTGTTAAACACATGAAAGAGACTCTGAGGCTTCCAAAATATGAGACACATGGGAAGTCCTTAGTTCTAAACCAATTCATTAATGCTTCTAGGCTTCTGATATTTAGTCAATACCTCTTCTCATACATCAGCAAAGTCTAAGTTCACAGAAATGTGATTTATAGGAAAATCCATAAGAGGATTCCAGGCACTGTTGCCATACAGCTATAGTGGCTGCTCCCTGGTTATGGAGATTTAAAATATAAGGAGCCTCTAAAGGAAACATATTTCTCTGTGTATGAGTGTATTTGTATTCTAACAAAGAAAAGTGGCATCTACTTTCACTGCTCAGTAAGAAAATAATTTTCCTATACTGCAAGCTTTAAAAGAACTGTTTTTCTCAAACTGTCTCTTGGGTTGTTCATATGAACGATCTGCTGGCAGGACACAAAGCTGGAGGAGGAATTTCTTCCTTCCAACAGCGTATTTCCCTTGCTGACCAGGTGTTTTCTTCCCTCAGATTTACAAAACCAGAAGAATGACTGCCCCTTTCAGCTGACGATGGATGAGGATGCTGGGCACTCTCTGCAGGGGCTGCTGTCATCACCAATGCTGAAGTGAACGGGGACTTTGCTGGAGCAAAGCCAGAGCTTTCCTGAGTAGGTATTACGTTGCTGCAAAAAAAATGGGATCCAAATGATGATGGCACATTTGTGGTGTGATGATTAAACAAGGGATAAGCATCTGCAGGCAAGCACTGGGCTGCAGAACATGTAAAATTCCTACTTCCCACCCTGAAGCTCAAATATTCCAGATGAATGATCTTTTAAATAGTGGCATTTTTAAATGCTTAGTTTACCTAAGGTGTTAGAAAGCAAAAAAGCACTGCTTATTTTCCCACCAGAAATGAGCAATTTTAGTATGCTTTTTTAATAGATTTTTGTCTCAGATCTTTTCTGATCTGTTTCTGTATCATTGGTTTTTTTCCCTGGCCTTTTTTCGGCTTTGTGTATTGCATAGTTGCGTATTGGAATATTTTTGTCATCATCTTCATTACTGATCAACAGAGATTTTAAGTACTAGTTCAAGGCAGTTTCATTTAAAAAAATCTGAACACTTGACATATTAAAATCCAGTTCTCTTTAAATGATTCAGGCAGATCAGGATTAATTTTCAGGCTAGTTTTCAGAGACTCCTGTCAACATATTCTTCAGTTTTATTCAAACCTGTTTGTTCACTAAATTGAACTAAGTTAACCTAGTTCACACCAGTTCCTCAAATCCTTACTTTCATTCAGTTTTAATGATAAGCTAACTCCCCCCCAAGTATTTCTTTAAACATTTTCACTCTAGATAAACACACTGAAAACCCAAGTTTCCATTTTTCAGTGGTGTGCTGTCTTTTAAAAATCTACAGGAATAATCTGGGGGGCTGAGAAGGGGAGATACAGCTAACCTCAAGGCTCAGGAGTGAAGATTTGGAAAAGGCACTAGGAAGGCTGGCTGCCATGATTTGGGTGTCTATTACAAGAGATTTCACAAAGCTGTGAAGATGTATTTTCTGAATATCAGGAGCCAGAGTCTGTTTAGCTTGTCAAATTTGAAATGTCAGAATGACATTTCAAAGTTTCTAATTTAGAAGATGGCATTTTATTTCTCATTTCTGCTGTGGGCTCCTAGTATGGCCTCTCTGTTAAGATTTTTAGCTTTTTCAAATGTATAAAATTATCCAAGTCATATTTCCAAATAAGGAATTCTTTCATGCCACTTTAAGTATTTTTTACTCAGAAAATACATCCATTCCTTTCTAGATACCATTTCTGAAGAGAACTGTTTCCTGCTTTATTCAAAACCAATTGATTTGGAAATCAATAAATCAAGACGGACTTTTCTTCTGTTTTGAGCAGTGTGGGAAAGACTTGCAAAACTTACTTAACCCCTTCTGTTAAGTAAGACTGTGTCTTGGGTTGCAAGTTTCCTTGTATACAACTACAAACTTGTCATATTTTTTCTACAAAGGGAAAATGTTACCAATATTTCTTTCTGATTGAGTATTTAATTTTTATTCCTATCTTTTATTAAGGTTTGTGTTGGCCATAACTGCAATGTATTAGTGAGTTTCATCGGGGTTTTGTTGCTGTCTAAGGTCTAGTTGGGGAAAAAAATCCCAACTGTTCTGATTTCAGGCCTGATTCTGACCTCAGTTCCAATGAGAAAAAGCAAGGTACTAAAAAACTATGGGGCAGGCCCTCACCTCTGATAAGTCAATGGAACTTTACCAAGGGTATCTGGAGGAAGAAAGATGTCAGGAAAGAGTTAACTTTGAATGTGGCTGCTTCAGACAAGTCCTGAAAACGGCTATTGGAGCTCTTTCTGAGCAGGAATATTCAGTACCTGACACCTAGGAGATACACAGCAGATATTCAGCAGAAATCTCAATTTCTGAAGAACAGCCATGGTACTGGGTTTGGTTAGAAGTCGTACTTTGAGGTCTGCTTTAGGGTTTTTCCTTGCCTTTTAAAAAACGTTAGCCAGTACAATATTTTAAAGCATTTCTCTTTACAGACTTCGTACCAGGGAGGTAGTCAAACCTTGGAAGTACCTACAGAAAGTGAGCGCCATCTCCTGGCCATTCCCGTTCACCGCAACTAGGTGTGTTGGTCTGTAAGGACTATTCTACCTGGAGAGCAGGAGGTGTTTCTTCTCCACTGGTACTCGAAATTTTTCTTCCATGATTAAGTTACAGAGTTCCCAGTTGCCACTGGTTGTCTTACATGCGAAAACATGTGTCAAGGAGCGTAATTATCAGCAAACAATGTTCACGCAAAGGATTTACGTCTGCTGCCTTTTCCTTTTCCTCCATAATATACCTACCATTGAACTCAGGCTCTTGGGTGAGATCCCTGTAACTAGTGAGAATGCCTCTTAGGTAGGGTGCTTCGATATGTGCCATGTGAATACTTTGCTTTGGGCATGTTAAGTCATCCTCTTTGGTGGAAGCATTTGTGTGAACTAAGTCATGTGCTCATAAGCTGTTACAGGACCGGAGACACAAAGCTATGTCCTCCCTAGGGCTGTTAAGCATTCAGCAGACACTGCACTTCCAAGCTGCTTTTGTTGTTCCAAGTAGAGGAAAAAGTGTGGGTGTGTATGTGCGAGTATTTTAAAAAACTTCCATAAACACCAGTGCTTATTTTGTTTGGTTTTAACTGTTGGCCAGTTAGTGTCTCCACCAAGTGTTGGGAATTTTGTAAGTGCTCAGAGGACTCAGTCAAGCAAGAGGATAGCATTAATGGGTTATGAAAAAGGTTATATTTAAAAGTACTTTTAAATTGCATTTTTAAAATAATTTATTTTTACTGAAGTATGGAGCAATTTATTTGCAGTGGAAGGCTTGAGTATGTTTTAGGGATGAGGGGTGATATTTTGGTGAAAACTTTCTAACACGATTCAGTAGATGTTTTTACTTAATTTTCTGATGTTCTAGGAACCACCAGAATTCAGAAATGTAGTTAAACATGTGCTCAGTGGGCACCTGTGGCTGGGCTAAGGACCATTGTGTACATATACACAAACACTCTGTAGGTCCCTACAGTAACTGGCCTTACATGTTTAGTCTACCCAGTAAAGGCCATTCACCTGATATTCCCTTTTCCCTGCTTTTCCCCTCTGAAATAAACAACCTGCCTCTTCATGTTTTCCTCATTTGCCCCTGTCCTGCTCACTCAGCACCCTTATTTGCTGACTCTGCACCCATGCTCAGCAACACCAGTAAATCAGCATTTCCCCCTTGTTCAACATCTTCTGTCATTTGTCACCCTCAGTCTCCCTGATAGAATCCTTCCATACCTTTTCTCTGGTAGTTTCTCCCATTGCTGCCTTACTACTCCAGGGGCAGGTCAGGGTTGGCCAAACACTTTTTCATCACCTGTTTGCCACGCCTGGTAGTTTCTTTCCTCGTGCTCCCAGCAGTTTAACTTTGGGCTAAGGCTGGCCATTGGCCTCAAGACAACCTGTGCTCTTCACTCTCTGCCATATGGACAATGGCTTGGCAATCACCAGGTGGTTATCCTGGGGAAAATCTACAGCTGGCAACCTGCAAAAATTTCAGCCTGCAAAATCTAAAGCTGAGGATCACAGCCACAGGCTCTGCTTTGAAAATGGCAGTGAAATGTGAGTAATGAACCACAGCAGCAGCATTCCCTCCTTCAGCTGCTGGACTGCACTCTAAAGCAGTATTTGTTGGGTCACCTGGGGATCCTTCCAAGCACCACAAGAGTTTCAGAGAGAAAAACTAACACTTTTCCTACAGCCTGGCCTAGAAAGATCTCCAAGAAACTGCTCAGCACCATGATTTGCTGCAGCATGAACAGGTTAAGGCATTCCCACCACTGTGGCTTGTTCTCACATGACATAATGCTGCACCCTCCCAGCCACCGCAACCCACCGCTTGCGCTGCAGCACCCAGACACCAAGTGCAAGAGCAGTATAAAACAGCCACCATGGACATCAGGGTTGAGAGGTTCAACAGGCCACAGCCTGGCTTGCTGCACCACCACCCTGCAAACGTAAAGGCAGACACAAGCCTGGGAGAGCTGCTTCCTTGCACCAGATGCATCTCCAGGATGGTGGGATTGCTCCCCACTCTCTGCAGGACCCACTCTGGAGCCACCCTGCTCAGTAAGTGCCATCCTACCTCCTGTATGCAGCTGCTTTTTCCCTGTGCCAGCTTTAAAAGCAGCATGTCAATCTGTAAGGCTGAAGAAGTGACAGGCAAGGAGTTTGCTTCCCTCTTGCTCTCAGATGAAGCACAGGACTGGGTTTCTGCACGGCAGGGTGTCTCCTACCCAGTTGCAACACTGATTTTTAAGTCCCTGAACACACTCTCTCTGTGATAGAGAGAGCTTGAGTACTAAAATCACTCGTCACTGGTAGAGTGAAAGCTCTAACAGGGACTTCTGAAGTCAGCTGTTGAGCAGGAAATGCTCTCTGCTATGTCTGCTGCTGGCCCATCTCTGCAGGGTGAGCTGGGTGACTAGCCTGAAGGCTGACACTTCCACCCTGTTACAGGCAAGGAAATTAAGCCCTAAGGGATCTTCTTACTGCAGCAGACTGGATAAACAAAAACAAAAGTGATCCCTAAGAAGTCAAAGCAGGCTGTTTGCCACATCATTAGGCTGCAAATTAACCAACTTCACTTACTTTATAGAGGTGAACAGGAAGAGTCAGTGTCCTTCCTTCCCATACCAAATAAGGAGCTGGAAGGTATATGGTCAAACCAGAATTCCAGGCTCATTACCAGACTAATTATGTAATTGTGTATGTGATTTATTTATTTTGAGCTATTTATGTGCTCTTGAAGTGTGGATGTGGCACTTGGGGGTATGCACAGAGCTAAGGGGCAGGGTGGCCTGGGTCTCTGCCTGGAAATACTGGCTTTCTGGGTGGTTGGAGGGAGAAGAATAATTTGGTGGGTTTTGGAGGGGAAGGTTTCAGTTCTCAGCTCTAGGAAATCTGGGCTCCCCTGGGAGGGCAAAAAGCATGTTCAAGGGAAAAATTTAACCTACCTGTTTGCTCATTTTAATATTAAACTCACTAGTTGTTATTTCTGTTCTTCTGTAGTTGAGGGCTGATGTGCCTTTCTGTGGAAGCTGAGCTCAGGTACAGAGAGGTGTGAGAGCTCCTGCTTTGTTCACAGCACAGGAGGAACACACAGGAGGACGTACAAAGAATGGAGAGGTGACTGATGCTGTCACTTAGGGCTTACTCACCTGTCTTTTCTTGCCATAGAAACTGTCCTCTCCCAGTTGTTTGACATTTCCGCAGCTAGGGGTGGATAACCTTCAGCTGTGTGGCATTTCCCTGGTCCTGCACAGAGTTAATACTGCATAGGGTTAATACTAAAAGTCCAAATGCAAGTCTTTCCTATACTAGGGCCCTTAGAGAGGACAATGGCCAACAATACTACATCATGGTGGTACAGGGGATGTTTCAAATGAGATTTCCTAGAATCCCTTTAGAACTGGGTGGAATAGACAAAAGAGAAGACTCGAGAGAAAGAAAAGAAAGAATATTAAGTACTTGAGAGTAAAGATGGACTAGAACAGAGTAGAAAATGTGATGCCAGTGGCAGTGCTTCCTTCTGCCTCCTTCCACACATCTTTCCACTGTAAGGCCGTCACTCAGTGGTCTTGTGTTGCCATGGCTTTGGAAAGCAGGTATCTTGTATTGGGGCAGTACCTTTTAGTTGTCTATTTGAATATGAGATTTATGAATCTGTAAACAGCTGGATGCATCCACTCTATACACTAGTGGTTAGAGGGAGGTTTGCATGTGGAGCTGTCGTGTTTAGCAGCACTTCTGAACTGTGGGTGCTTTCAGCTCTGCAACCCGTTGGCCCCCTTTGTGAGTCTTATCCTTTGATGCTCACTTCCCTGCTACAGGGCAGTCAGGCAGACTTCTCATTTTGACGTTCCCAAGCTATACTAATGCTAGCAGCTTAGCAAGCACTTGCCCAGAGCATGTGGGGGTCTTGCCTTCCTGTAGAAGATTATTTTCAGTCTCTAAAAACCAAGGATACAGCCCATAAAAACCAGTTCAGGATTTTCTAGGGGCAAAAGGGAAGAGGGGGTAAAGCGACGCCTTTATTCCTGTCACCTCGCTGTGCTTTCCCTCACCCCGACGACCGCAAACGGCCGGTCACAGGCTTTCCAACCGTGCGCATGCGCATATGCTTGCCTTTTTTCCTTCTTTTTTTTTTTTTTTTTTTCCTTCATTTTCTTTTGTTAAGGGCAGGCGGCAGCGGAAAGCAGCGGGCTGCGTCCGCCGGCGGCCCGGCCCCTCTTTCGGTTTCCATTCTCCCGCCGGCCTGAAGTTTCTTTTTCCCGTCCGCTCCCTGCCCGGCGTGGGCGGGGAGTATCCTCTCGCTCCCCGCCGGCTCTCCCGGTGCCGGGGCAGCGTGGGGGCTCGGCGTCCCCGCACGCAGCCGGAGCCGGGGCCGGAGTCGGTGCGAAGCCGGCCTGGCCATGACGGCGGAGGAGAAGAGGAGCCTGCAGTGCTACAGGCGGTACATCGAGAAGACCCTGAACCCCATCTACATCCTGGGCAACATGACGGACTGGCTGTCCGACGGTGAGAGGCCGGCCGCGGCTTGCTTCCCCCGGCGCTGCCCCGCGCTCCCCGCGGCTGGGGAGCTTTGCTCTCCCCGCCGCCGCTGCGGGTGCACCCCCTCACTCTTTGCTGGCTTCGGGTTTTTGCTAGAGGTGAAGGAGAGAGTCCGGAAGGAGGAGGAGAAGGGGGTGACGGCGGCCGCCGCGCTGTTCCTGGACGCCATCCTGCAGCTGGAGGCGGAGGGCTGGCTGCGGGGCTTCCTGGACGCCCTGGTTGCAGCAGGTCGGTTCCCACTCGCAAGCGTGGTTTCTCTCCGCGTCTCCCTTTCCCTGCCAGAGCCACAGCCGCCGCCCGCCGTCAGCTGGGCGGACCAGCCCAGCGCACCCGGGAGGTGGAGGGTGGCCCCGTTTCCCTCGGGCGTCTGCTGTCCGGCCCTGTCGCGTCAGATGAGAGGCGGTAGGAAAAAATGGGTTGCCAGAGGCTGGAAGTCAAAATCTTATGGGGAAACGTCCAGCTGAGAAGCAGCTGGACCAATTGCGATTATGGAGAAAGTCAGTGACAGGTGAAGGGGTGCAGAATAAAGCCGCACTACAGGAGACTTGTCTGTCTCAGGGTGTTTAGAGGAGAAACAAGGCAGCCATTGTTCTCACCAGTTATAGTTAAAGGAAGCTAAATCCCCTGAAAGAGAAAGCTAAATGGGTTTCAGGATGTGCACGGGGGCTAACTGGTAGGATGGGATAACTTCATTCAAGGACAGAGTCTTAAATTAGGAACTGATTTTTAAAATTATTCAGGAGTCTTAAAAGTATTAAGTTTCAAGAAGTAGGTAACCATTAATAGCTTATAAATTCTGATTGTTCCTCACTAACTATGACTGCTTGATGTGTGAAGTCCTAATGCAATTTCCTTTTGAAAATGTGACGGAAGAGACTGTGAAGGTGTAAAACTACCAGGAGCTGCTGGCTTTCCTCTATATGTGTAGGTTCTGTTGTAGATTCTTGTTGGTGGTTTATTAGGTATCTCAAACCCGAAAATCTCATGCCATAAGCCACTTCTGTTTTCATTTACTCACTGTTAACTACAGATAATTACAGTATCTCGGTGAGCAATTATTACAAAATTTCTTATCGCTTGGATCTAGCCCACTCGCCCCTTAAAGCAAATACTAGGTCCAGAGCAACTTTTTACCTGCCTGTGATAGTCCTAACTTCTGAAATACAAACATACCTTCTTTGAACGCATTGATAGCATTCAGTTTCGTGTATCTTCAGCAGAAAACTGAAAAAGTTTTTTGAACTTCTGAACTGAAAAACTGAAAAAAACCTGCTGACTTCAAGCGCTATCCCAAGTAATTATTAATTGGGCCTGAGAGTAGCATTTAGCATTACTCTTGCATTTGGCAGATGCAGAGGTGATAATTAGCTTAAAGACTGTGTGGTAAGTATCCACACCATTCTCCTGCTTCTCCAAAAGAAAATAAAAAGTTAGGCAAATTCCTTCTGTTTGCCCACAGTTCCTCTGGGACGCTGACTTGCTTTCTTCCACCTGGGAGCCCACCCAGGAAATCACATAAATCCTCTAAATCTGATTCCCTGCCACTGTCTGTTCCAGGATGGTATTTTCAGCTGTTTGCTGACTATCTAGGCTGCAGGTGTTCTGCGTTGCTAAGGAGGGTTGTTGTGTCCCAAGGCTGGAGTGACTCAGGTTCATGGATTTCCTTTGTCAGAAGTAAGGTGAAACAACACCAGGGGAGTTCAAACAACAATCAACATTTATTCAACCAAGCTAACCTTGCCCAAGTACAAGTGAACTTACCGATATGAACCTTGCATCATGTCATTAAGCCGCCGTTTGAAAAGGGAAGGAAGGTGTAGAAAAAGAAACGGAAAAAGGAACATGAAACTATGTCAGTGAACTGTACAACGTGTGCTAAACATATGTAAGCCTTACTTATTTGGGGATCAATTCAAAGAAGAAAATAAGGAGATCTCTCCCGTTGAGTCACGAGGTTCAGAGTGGACCCCCTTGCTTTCTAGAATCCTTCTCAGAGTGGAGCCCAGGGGCAACTGGATCCACTCCTAGTCCCAGACTTGGTCAACGGTTTATGTTTAAAAGGATGAGGTGTAGGGACTGTGGAAAAGGGAGAGAGAGAGAGAGAGAGGAAGAAAGAGAGAAGAAAAGGATTTTATCAGTCCTGGGTCCAGTGTTGGTCCAGCCAGTCTAGACATCCAGCTCCAGAGGACGCTTGCCGAGAATTCGTCCTCCCTTCTTTTGTACCCAAAGGGTCTGTCCCTGTAGCTGGGGGTTTGCTGTCAGTGAGCAAGCGCAGTGTGAGCTCAGGAGTGTTCCAGAAATGAGTTGGTGGTCTCGGCATGCGCAGTTCACATTCCTGGGATTCTCTGGAAATGGGTTGGTGGGCTTGGGGGGACATTGGGGAGCTGCTTCTCTCTCCCACAGGCATGACCATTATCTGGCCTTTCCTCCAGGTGTGTACATTGTGCTTATTCTCATGGTTGCTTAAGATAAGGAATTGTGCCTTTGGAGAAGCGCGGTCCCACCGTCCGTGGGGCCTTCTCCTCCAACCACATTTTCCTGTTCACACAACTCCAGCACTTTTACAGAGGCTGTCTTCTCCACCAAAGTTCTTCAACAAATGTTTGAGACATTGGCTATAATTTGTCAGACTGTCACAAGGGTGTAGCCAAGGACAGGACTAAAAAGGCTAGTAAATAAAAGAAAAGAGGACCAAAGGTGTTTGTGATTCTGAGTCGTGTTTTGCGCTCTGGGAGATCCTGTGGAAGAGTACCATGGACTGCAAGGATCTAAGGTTTGTATGGATGAAAGAAAGGGGCTTGTTACAGTTGCTTGGGTGATGTGAGCTGTGACATCATGTAGCTCTTTTTCCTCTTTGCAAGTGTTACTGCTCTTTTAGCATAGGGTTTTTCATGTTATAGTTAGAAGTGCTGTAAAGGAAAACAGTCACTTAATCCATAAAAATTCTTTGTGGTTCACCTAGATTTTTGTCAGTTACAGGCCAAAATAATTTTAATTTCTCCAGTGGGGTGAGAAGGTGTTTTTTCAGCTTGTTCCTACCTATTCTAGCTAGACATTGAATTCATAGGAACAATTTGTCTTTTTCTGAAAGGGTACACTGGACTGGCAGAAGCAATTGAAAACTGGGACTTCAGCAAACTGGAAAAACTAGAGTTGCACAGACAGCTGTTGAAGCGGATAGAAGCAACAATGCTAGAAGTTGATCCGGTAGCACTCATGCCGTACATAAACATGTGCCTGATAGAAAGGGAGTGTGAGGAGATCCTGCAGGTATGGTTAATGGTAAAATCCCAGTTTTTGCCTAGTTTTGCTGTGGAGAAGTGCTGGCTGCCTCACTTGCTGGATGAATTGGTGCCCATCCGTGAGGCTGGTGAGTGAGAAGAGTGGCCAGACATGGTCCCCCAGGGAGGGACTTTACTTTCCTCTGCTTAGAGCAGGCTTTGCTGTGTGGCTGCAGCTCCCCACAGCAGCGCTGTCTGCAACACCTGCATGTCTCATTCTTCACCCCTCTGGCTTGGTGGATAAGGTGGCGTGTGAAAGGGTTGCAGGCAGGGAAGCAAGATGGGGTGGCTTTGGCATTGACAGTACTCAGCTCTATGTCTTGGCGAAGTCCAGGCTCCTGTGAAGAGACCTCAGGGGCTCTGGAAGGTGCCATATTACAGTGAAATGGGTGCCTTGCTATGCCTTTGAAATAGACCGCTTTCTGGAGTGTTCACTCTGCATTAAGGCTCCTAAAAATACAGATGGAAGTAGGCAAAGTGGCATTTAGATGTTGCCTAAATTGTTTCCTTCTTGTCATGGGATTTGACATAGTCATAGTCTATTACCTTAACTGTGGTAACCACTAGAAACTTTGTGTATGGCTCTTCGAGTTTTGTCAGCACCCAGAGGGATGGTCGTAGGGTGAAAAGAAACTTCTGGTCTGAAGTCGTTAGCTAAATACTGTGTCACATAAGTCAACAACATTTTCATTGCCTTTGGATGTGAAGCTGCTGTACTGTTACGCAGTTCTAGCTCAGTGTTGTTATCGATGACTGATAACAAGTGATATTACCAATCACTCATCATTTATGACTGGTTAATAATAAGTTATGATGCTGTGAGAAGGAGTCTTCTAGGTGTTCTCACTCCTTGTGACTCCTGAGAAAGATTGTTTGCAGGTATTCTGTTTTTAAAGCGGTATTTCTTTATGGAGATACATAATATTTGGAAAGCTATTGTGTCTGACTAAACATCAGGCCTGCATACTTTTGCATTTTCCTATTCTGGAATGTTTTTTAATCAGTTCGGCCTCAGAGATTCATGGCAGATACGGCTTATTACAAGGACCTTGCCAGATGAAAATTCAAAGAATAATTCAGACCTGGTGAATATTTAAGCAAATAGCCTACCTGTTGATATAGTCCAGCTAATTTTAGTGTATGCCTAGGCTGACAGAATTGCACTGGTAGGTAAATGACTGAATTTTACTGGAAACCTTTTATTCTGTGAGAAGGAAATGCAATTTTCAACTGAACATCAAACAAATCAAAATATCAAAGAACAGTGGTTTTGCTCACTCAGAAGCTACAGCAGCTTCTGTTTGTTGTGTGTGCAGGTCAGCGAATACAGAAGCAAAGCAGCCGGGATAACTAAACTCATTGAATGTCTCTGTCGATCGGATAAGGAAAACTGGCCAAAAAGCCTTCAGCTAGCACTAGATAACACAGGATATTACAATGCAAGTGAACTGTGGGATATAAGAGAAGGTAAACTGTGAATTGGTTTTATGATGCTCTTTTCCTGTTCTTGTACGAGACAGTAATTTTTTTTTCAGGAGAGTAAGACTAATTTAAAAGGATACCATCAGACTGCATTGCTCGTTGTTGTTTAAAAATAAAACCTTTTTTTTTTTTTAATTTAAAATGTCTTATATATAAAATGAAATACAGGTACTACCCTACAAACCATCAGAAATTATCTTTTGAGTATTTTTGCTCCTATGTGGTTATGAATGATGCCTTTTTTTGGCAAACAGAATCAGACAGCATACAAGGCTCTGAAGGTACAAAACTAACAAAATGTTTATCTTCTTCCCTCCATTCTACTGTAATTCACCTTTTGCCATCTTTCTGGTTGCTTGAGTTGTGATAGATGCAATGTTTTCTGATAAAATATGATTAGTAATTTGATATTCTAGAAAGTGATATAGTTCCATGGTCCACAGAGCAGATCATATACTTTTTTCTTTGAGAAATCGATAAGCAGCACTTACCAAGTTACTATGTTCATATTTTGTAAAAATGCAGAATTTCCCCTAATAAGATTTTGCTTTTGTCGTTGATTTACCTTTCCCCACTTGAAAAATACCTATATGAGTACCCTGCAGCATGGGAGAATTTAGAGCAGAATACAGTATTTCACTACAAAATAATGAAGGAAGACAAGCAATTTTAGATAAACTGGACTGTGGTTCTTTATATCTACATTTGCTTTCTCCCAAACCATAAGTGATTGTTTGAATTGTTTTTAATTAGCAACTGGGACAAGCTACTTTTAAGTGGTTTCTTAAACAACATTTCTTATTTTGAAATGTTTTTATTGCTGTAGTCAAATGTGTGTAATTTCTTATCTGCAGATTTAATAATTATATATATATAAATTATATACATTTAATACATTTATAAATAATAATATAGAAAATAATATATAAGAATAATACTTATATAGTTATTATTTTATGTAGGTGATGGCTATATATATTATTTGGTTAATGGTTATATTTTATAAGTTAAAGATACCACTGTCTTTTGGCACAGCTTCGGCTAACATCCAACTTAATAAAGCCAAAGTCAGCCTACTGAGCAAACGTTGTCCATATTGGAAGCATTTTAACGCTAGCAGTTAAGAAGAGTTGCTAGTGTATGTTAATCACAGATACTGTGTGCTTTCTGGAGCTGGATTATGGTGCAAATGTGCTCTCCCTCCGTCTCCAAAAGCAGCATTTTGTGATCATGTGTTCTGTTTGCAACGAGACTCTTCATGCAAAGCCCAGTGACAGTTCTTTGAGAAGGTAATACTTACGGGGCCAAAGAAAATTTTGGCAAGCATCTTCGGAACCTCTCTTGATTATCATGTAAGATAAAGGGTGGAGATAGTCTTACAATTTCTAGGTCCTTCCAAAAGGTAAGGGGAAAGGGAGAGCAAAGTCTTGAATTTATGAAGCTTCTTTAAACTCCTAAGTATTTTTCATGCTTGTGGTTAATGTCCATGTTAAATCTGTAATCTTGTCACTTAATATAGAGGATATCACTTTCTTCCCAATCTATTATCTCCTTTGATTTTTAAGGGATAGATAAATGTGCATTGTGTATGTGAGTCTTCTAAACCCAAGACTCTCAGTGCTATCCATCTTACTTGAAAGGGAGCCTGGATGCAGTGTCATTTTATGTAGTCTTTCCATGCTAGCTATGAACTCCTCCACCTTGTCATCCCAGCAAATACAACATTTTAAAATCAAAAGGATCAGTAGCATGCCTTTTTTTGTGATTGTACAGATAATGGCAAAGATGTGGATGGTGAAATGACAGATGCCTCTGAGAACAGCTTTGAAACCATGGTGACGTTTTCTGAAGAAGCAGAATGTGGTAATAATCTCAGTGAAAATCTCTGTTCAGCTTCAGGTAAGACTTAGCAACTTAAAACAGTTTGTGGCTGGAATTCTCTGTTTCTTTAGATTCCTGAAGGATGCAGATGCAGTGTGCCACAAAGGAAGGTACTGAGGAACTGGTTCAAATCTCTGACTTCATTTAGCTGTCTTCTGTTTTAATGTTTTAAGGATCTCATGCTGGGCATCACATATGTTGGGGGTTGCCACCTCATTTACCACATTTCTCGTGCAAAGTTGTTCTGCCAGCACATTATCAACAGGGTCTCCAAACACCAGACTGTTGTAGACGCATCTCTTCTCTGATACAACTAATTCACACATGACCTGATATTAGCCAGTTTAGAGAGCTGAATGTGGCTGCAAAGGATCTGTGCAGTGGCTGTCATGTCTCGTATAGCAAATTTTGCTCCACAAGTGGTTTCTAGTTCCTGTTCCATAAGTGCAAACCCTGTGACAAGACCACAATTTGAGACTATTAAGTTCAAAAGTCTGTAGAGCAGAAGGCTAAAAGGAATACTGTGCATATATTTGGGGGAACATAAGCCTGGTGCGTATGTCCTGTTAAAAGGCTTGTCTGTTAGAGAATGCTCCGTGTAGACTGCAAGGACTCTACCTCTATCCTTTTAAATAGCAACTGTGTGGGGCACAATATATTTTATGCATTTCTGTTGCAACACTCATCAAAAAACCATGGTTCTCTCCTAGAAGGGTTCTATCAGTCTTCACCTGTTTATGAACCAAAGAAGGCTCGGAGCTACCAGACTGAACTTGCGCAGCCTGCTATCGATGGGAAAAACACATTGATATGTGCCCCTACAGGTAAGAAAACATGTTTCTTAGAAAAATTCTGTTGGTGGAGAGGGCTATGAAGGGTAAGGAAGGGTAATGGTTCAGTCAACCATTTCCAGCTGTTTATTTAAAAGCAGTCTTCCTTGCAGGACTAGATCCAGATCAAACCTGAAATTAATGACTAAGGGCAGCACAGAGACTGAGCAAGACAGATGTGTCTCTTTGCACTTCAGTGCTTGTGTTCAGATTTCTGTGTTCTGACCTCTGCTTTCTCATTCCCTGGTGCGGATTTTTGAGTTAAAATCACTCACTGATCTTTGCAGATCTTTAAGAAATTTGGATTGCAAGTTGAAGGAAAAATAGGTTGAGTTGCCCTGAGACTCCCCTGTCTTCTGTACTACAATGCCTACAACATCAAAACAGCACAGGGAATTTTTGCAGTAGCTCAGGACTGAATTAAGAAGATGGAAGATCAGCAGCAAAAGAGAGATCAGCTCTTTCTCTCCACCTGTGTTTTCCATGTTGCTAGCCTGATTCTCCCCTGGGTCCTGGAGAAGCAGGTGGGGTAGCAGAGGCAGGGACACAGAAGAGCTCTGGGTGGCCTGCACAGTGACCCTGAATGCTGAAGGAAAAGAAATGTGAGGAGCAAGGCTGCATGGGGAAGGATGGAAGCTGAAAGTGCCCAGTGTCTGTACCATAGTCTGATGTGGAACCACACACTAAGAGCAGAAATAGACTCAGTGATTTCAAAGAACTCAAATAAAACTTCAAATGGATTTTCCTTCCCAGTGACTGCTACATGGTCTTTACAGACTAAGACTGCGAGAGAGAAAGGGATGATTACCCACCTGAGTAAGCAGCAAGTATGTGTTCAAATCTGTCCCCAGAGAGTCTGGAAGTGTAACAGCCCCCTTGTCAGCTCCCCATTGTTAGAGGGCATCCAGATGAGACAGGGATCTGCTTGCAAATACACCCTTTCATGCTAGTACTTTACCTTTCATGTTCTTCATTTAAAGGATCTGGAAAAACTTTTGTGGCACTTCTGATTTATGAACACCATTTCCAAAACATGCCCTCAGGACAAAAGGCAAAAGTTGTCTTTCTTGCAACCAAAGTGCCAGTGTACGAACAACAGAAAACTGTATTCAAGCAGCATTTTGAAAGAAGTGGGTAAGTATAATTCTACCTGGTGGCTTCCTCCGCAGAAAATAAACCGCCCTCTAGGTCAGCTGTGGCTAGGGCAAAATGTAATGGGTTTGCTGGTGACAAGAGTGTTTGGCGTTAACATGAGGATGATGCCTAATGGTAAGAATGGCAAGTTACTGTGGCAGACTTTGTTTGGAGAGTCTGAAGTCTGCTTCTGGAGAGTTTAAGCACTGGTTGTGCAGCATCTGTGGAAATGGCCAAAGTATACCTGTGCTTGCCTCTGGAAAAGGGTGAAGTGTGCTCTCTCTTGAGACTCCTTTCAGTCCTGCTTCCAAAGACAAGGCAGTTCCAGGCAGCAGCAGTGGGATTCCTCTTGCCATTCTCAAATGGCAGTCTCTCTCTCTTTTCCAAATGGAAGGACCCAAACTTCTTTTGGTTTTTCAAGCTCTAGTCAGAAAATGACAGCCCATCTCTCAGATGGGACTGAAAATTGTTTAGGGGCGTATTGACAAGCTATAGCTTCTGATTTTGAAGGAACTGATTACTGAACATTCACATATGAATCCTTATAGCTATGCAAAAATGAGGCTGGTGGACAGAAATGAGTCCCATGCTGGTAGACATATACAGAAAAGGGATGAAGGACAGGATGTCCAAATACAGCAAATGTGAACTCACAGATGCAGCTTAAATGTACAAATTCATCACCCCTCAAATCTAATATATTCTAGTTAATGGGAGTTGAAAATCCAGTTGTTTACCCTCAGCAGTTTTTTTCTCAGCTTCTGTGGGTCAAACTGCCAGCTCCAACAATTTGTTATTTTGAACTTAGTCACTATCCTTCAGGCTTGCTGAAAACTCCATTCTTCTAGCTTTTCTTGCCCTGCAAGACATCCTTTTTCATACCCTATCTTTTGCCTCTTCTTTCTAGATATTCTGTTCAAGGAATTAGTGGTGAAACAGTTGCAAATGTCTCCGTAGAAAAGGTTATACAGGACAGTGACATCATTGTGCTAACACCCCAGATTCTTGTGAATAGCATTGAGGAAGGGATCCTTAGCTCCCTCTCCATCTTCACTCTGATGATATTTGATGAGTGCCACAACACTACGGGCAATCACCCTTACAATGTGTTAATGAGTAGATACCTGGAACAAAAATTTGACTCTGCAAGCCAGCTGCCTCAGGTAAGGCCCAGTCTGCCAGTGGTGGAAACATTAAAGAGAAGTATTTTGCAGTGCAGTCAGCAAAGTCTGAAGTCTTGCCTTTTGTGTTAATCCAATTCAAACTCCCATTTAACAATGGCTGCAAACTGAAATGGTAGCATCTGGAATACTTTTTCCCTTTTCTCGGACACCTCCAGGCTGTTTTCCTGTGTTACGTGTTCCCTGCAGCTGCCAAGAAGGACTGATGAAGCGTGACAGAGATTGGAGTACTTGAGAGCAAACAGGATTGCTGGGTTGGGAAGAAAGCATGTGCCCCAGAACTTACATCATCTCCTTGTCACCTCTCTGTTGCTGTCTTCTGCAACAATAAAATGGATTTGCTGTTTCTGTGTATGATAAGCACTGACAAATACAGCTGGTTATGGATTTAAGTGGGTGGATAATTTATTATCAGTTTGAATACTCTAAGCTTGAGTGCCTTGGAGAGCGCATGAGTGGGGACAAGGTTTGGCTCTGAAGATTTAGTCCTTGCACTTATGTCTAGTTCAGTTGCCTGTTTTGTTTCCTTGTTTTTGAAAACAGTAACAACTTGGCAATGGGTAACAGTGTCTCCTGGGGTTTTTTTGTTTGTGACAAAGGAGCAACCACTGCTGTTCATGTGTGTGCTCAGATTGTAGGTTTAACTGCTTCTGTTGGAGTTGGTAATGCCAAGAGCACCAAGGAAACGATAGAGCACATCTGTACCCTCTGCTCCTACCTTGACATACAGGCCATATCCACTGTCAGAGAGAACAAACAGGATCTGCAGAGATTTGCAAACAAGCCAGAAACACGTAAGCACACTTCCTTTTTATTTTCCTGTGAGATGCAAAGCACCGTAATTAAGGCAGCTATACAGTTCCCCTTCGGTCAGGTGAAATTAAAAGCTCAAAACTAAGCTGGAGCTTTGCTTCCTGCTAGCTTGAAAGGAGTTTAAGCATGCACTTCATTGTTGCCCCACAGTAAGGCAGTGCCCATTTGGGCAAATTTTCTCTTTGCTGAGATACACAATCTCTGATTTTTATTCGGATCTGCCAGTGAAGATTGAGCACTGTTTCTTTCTGTGCAGCTATAAATCTCATTAACAATAAACATCATTATGATTGCATAAAGCACCATATGTAGCGTTCTTCTGGACAAGAATTTGTGCTGTGCTGCCCAGGGAAATGTTTTACTTACTCAGGCCGCTGACTTCCATTTCTTGTCTCTAGATGTCAGATGGGTTAAAATGAGAGTTCAGAATCACTTTGCAGACATTATCTCAGGTCTGATGTCTGAGACAGAGGCGTTGATGAGGAGGATTTACTCAGTGGGTAAGATACTGTAATATGCCTGTAACTGGGATTCAATCTTTGATTACATCAGTGTGAATCCTTGTGGCTGCTAGAACAGTCACTCTTTTTCCACTTCCTTTCTCCTCCTTCCTTTTTACTTGCCTTTAACCAATTTTTCCTAAATAAGAAATTACAGGTAGAAGAGTCAACTATTTTCCTGTTATACATGATTAGTTTGATAATTATAAATATTTTTGCATGGATTTCAGCCTGTGTTTCATTCAGCTAAGGATGATGTGGTTTTGACACTGTCAAATAATTTCGAATGTTTAAAGAATCTGAAAGAAAACTACCAAAGGGCTTGCTTTCAAAATGCAGTGAGCTGGATTTCATTGATGAGAGATACCTGTATGTTCTTATTTGAAGCATCTGGAGAAATGCTGATACCTAAATCTGCCTCTGTTAAGGAAAACAAGAAGGGTCTCAGTTATGGTGTTACTCTGGATGTTTTAATTTCTTCCTTTCAGCGACGGTTTACCTTCACTCTTGCTGCTCTGACATTTCTTCTCATATTTTCTCTGGTCTCTCTGAGTTGCGCTCAGAGTTATTTCTAGGGGTGCCCTGACCACCTTTTCTGGTCAGCATTTTGTCTTCTTTATACCTCTGGGTACCCCTACTTCCACTGTTTACCAGGTGTCCATTATTTGTTATTGAAAAGCATTTAAGGTAATTTTACAGAGGAGCATCTGTGGAACATGAACACCACCAGAGAGAGGATGTGGCTGCCTAAGAAAGGAAACACTTGTCTGTAGGGTTACAGCCTCAGGAGCTGCAGTGGTGTGAAGGTTTGCAGAGAGGAAGATGCATGGCTGTGAGAAAAGAATGGGTCTCACTGTCATGAGACTTAATTCTGCAGCCCTGGAAAAATCAATCGATCTTTTCCACTTTTGCAGAATTCCTAAGTGGTGTCCAGTAACTGGCTGTTATCAACAAATTTGAGAGCTACAGGGGGTACAAAGTGGACCCATGGATGGCTATGCTCATGATCAGCCTTGGTCTATCCAGCTCTGAATTAAAGAAGCAGGCTTTTGCAAACTGACTAGGGTGCCTTAAGCCTGTTTACCTCATTTCTGTGCTTTCTAGATTTACACCCACACTGCACTTCCCAGATATTGGAGAGTGAACTATATTCTGGGGCAGGAAGGGAGAATTAAAAAAAAACCACCAAAACAAAAAAACCCTATCCAACCAAAAAACCCCAACCCAAAACCCAAGAAACCCCAACAAAGAACAAATACAGTGGGATTTTCAAACTGCAGGCTAAATTAAGCAAACACTTCTGAAGTTTATTTCTGCATCACAGTTCCTCTTGCATGAATGCCATTGGCTTCCCTTCTGTGGACCCTCTGATTACTGAAGTTTGTGAAGCACTCAGACAGAGTATGTATATGACAAACAGGTACTGACTAGTTCTGCCTCAAGAACAGGCCCTTGGATAATATGCCTTTAAGTACCATGGACTATTTAGCAAATGAATACTTACCTGTTGAGTAGCTGGTAACTCAAGGAGCAATGCACATGCAGTTTCTTGAATACTGTCGGTTTCTTATAGGACAAGTGAGCTCTAATTTTATTCCTAAAGACTCTCCAGATGTGTGTATGTACACAGATCCTCAGCTGAATTGTACTAGGATAATTTTAGCCTAACATGTATACACTGAAACACAGGGAGTTAAGAAGACAGAGCCAGACTCTTCTCAGATGGTTCCCAGAGGCAGGACAAGAGGCAGTGGGCACAAACAGAAATACTTAAACAACAGGAAGAACTTCTTTGCTGTCAGGGTGGTCAAACACTGGAACAGGTTGCCCAGAGAATTTGTGGAGTCTCTCCTTGGAAGTACTCAGAATCCGTTTGGATGTGATCCTGAGTGACTGGCTCTAGGTGACCCTGCTTTGAGCAGAGGGTTGGACTAAAGACCTCCACAGGTGCCTTCCAGCCTCTGATTCTGTGGTTGTATCATACAGTGTTCTTCTGTATAGGTTTTTTAGACCTAACATTCATAGAAATGTGTTATCTTCTAGCTAACTGTTCTGGTTATTTGTTAGTCAAGATTTACAAATGTTTGTTTCCTCCTTCTTTACTAGACACTATCTCCCAGATCAACAAGAATGATTTTGGAACACAGAAGTATGAACACTGGATAGTTGCCACTCAGAAGAAATGCAGGCTGTTGCAACTGGCAGATAAGGAGAAGGAGAGCAGCATTTGTAGAGACCTTTTCATTTGCACTGAACACCTGCGGGTAAGTGTATATCGTCTTTCCTTCCATATAGAGGAGCCATCCTGTTCCTTCTGATGCAGGTATGTTCACCTAGGAGCAGGTTTGGAACCAAATAATTTTATTTGATGGCTAAGCATAGTGTGTAAGAGTTGTGTCTTAAGATAGTCACTAAGAACAGTATAGTGCAGAGGAGACTTTGTAATGCTTGTGTTGACATGCAAATGGAAGAACAACATAAGTTTGTAATACTTGATCTAGTTAAATTAAATTTGCATTCATACCCTGTCCCACAGAAAATGAGGCTTAAATGTGTATGTCTCTCTTTCTGAGCAGAAATTCAACGATGCTCTCATCATCAGTGAAGATGCCCGCATTGAAGATGCTTTAGCCTACCTAACTGAATTTTTCACAAATGTCAAAAATGGACCATATACAGAGTTAGAGAAGAAACTGACAGCCAAATTTCAAGGTATTTCACACAGTACCTGTGGCAGTGGCAGGGGAGAAGAGGGCTTATGGTAGGATAATCCAAGTGTTTTCTTCAGAGTAAGTGCAGTTGTTTTTCCAGAAGTTTTGCACTTTTCAGAAGATCTAGTGTCCGTGTAGGTGCAAATGTAGTGTTAGGGTAGGCAGGGGAGAACTTACTTTCTGGGACTGCAAGCTTTTAGTGCAGGAGCTAAGGAAGTAGTAGTAATTGTAGCTAGATGCTATAGTAGGTTCTTACCTGCTTGACTTGGAGATAAGGCAGTGGTGTCCTTAAGAGTGTGCCCCACAAGTAGGGGGATGGTCTGCAATCATGGATGCTGGCAGCATTAGATAAGGCAACATACACTGCTCGATGCACTGCCTAGCCTCCTCCTGCCCAATGGTGTTGGACGAATCCCAAACTTCTGGGAAGAAGCAGGTGGCCCTTGTACCCTTCTGATTAAAAGTTAGAGGTGGCACTGTTCTCTAACTGCTGATTTAGTAGCAGTGTGCTCTAAAACAGCCTGTGATCTGCTGTGTTGCAGTGTTGACCGCAATTTTAAATCACTGGGCTGTCTGCCCTCTGGTGTCAGTTTGTCCTGGGTTCAGCTGGGATAGAGTTAATTTTTACAGGAACCTGGGAGGTGGGGGGGCATAGCCGGGGCAGCTGACCTGAACTAGCCAAGGAGCTGTTCCATACCATGTGACATCATGCCCAGTATATAGATGGGGAGTGGGCCGGGGGGGGGCTCTCCTGCTCTCTCTCGACTTTCGGTGGGGGAAGTGGCGGAGCGTCGGGTCCCGGGTGGTGAGCAGTTGCACTGTGCATCGCTCTTTTCTGTATACTCTTTCATTAGTACCGTCGTTGTTGTTGTAACTTTTTTTGCGTTGTCCCAGTCAACTGCCCTTATCTCAACCCTCGAGGTTCCAGGTTTTTTTTCGTTTCTCTCCTCCGTCTTCCCCCCATCCCACCGGAGGGGGGCGGGAGGAGTGAGCGAGCGGCTGCGTGGTCCTTTGTTACCGGCTGGGCTGAAACCACGACACAGTTGTTTCCTAAAAAGAAATAGCACTGCTCTTTGCAAGAACTGAGTTTGTTTTGTTGCTGTCTTTTGACTTGCAGTATGTCACAGAGGTTCTCCTGTCAGTCTGCTACAAAAATGTGAGAGATTCAGAATTCTTTTTTTCTGGGGATTTTGTTGCATTTAACCAATAGCTTTCTTTGCTTGCATCTGAAAGAATGTATAGAAAATAAAAATAGATGCTAAAGAGAATATGGGTGGCTTTGTAGGTTTGGGTGAGAATTCTGGTTTTGGCATTAAAGAAGGTGAATTATTCAAGACACCGCTTTTTTCTTCCAGAGAAAGAACCAGAACTGACTGCCCTTTCAAAAGATGAGTCAAATGAGAATCCTAAGCTGGAAGAGCTTGCTTGCATCCTGGAGGAAGCATACCGCTATAACCCAGAGACTCACACTCTTCTCTTTGCTAAGACAAGAGCCTTAGTAGCTGTAAGACATTTCTTTTCAAAGCTCCTAAAATGCGAAGTGAGAAAATAAAATCCCTCATCTATTACCCTTCCCATTTTGTTCTGGAAATTGAAAAATATGCATGTATTTGATCTTCCTAAGAAAATAATTATCTTTCTATATCTTCCTAAGCACTGATGCTATGAGACAGGATGAGGGTTCTTTTTCCTTTTTCTAAAAACTACAGTACAGGCGTGGTGCCCTTCATCACATTTTCTTGCTGTGTGTCATAGCTGGTCATTAAGCCATCAGATTTTTACTTTAGGTTTGAAGTAATTTTTAACAAGATGTATTACAATGTCTTTGGCTTTAATGTGGTAGTATTATAAACCAGCATCTCTGCTCTATTACAGACTGCACATCAGGAGGCATTTATAGGTTTCCCGGAGGATTCCTATAGGCCCAAAGGAGGCCTTTGCCCTAGCATGTGTTCTTGATCAAGAAAAAGGAAAGACTATGTTGAGCAGATGATCTCTGGACCCTTCTGATGCACTGGTCTATTTCATACTTGCCTAGGATCAAGAATCTAGGCTGCATGATCTTTTTTCTCCCTTCCAATACGTTGTTCCCAGAAAAAATTCATGTTTGAATTAATTGTGCTGCTAATCATTAGCATCAGTAGCTCTTAAACCTTTACTGCAGGGTGTCATAGTCTCTGGCTACTGTAAACAGATTTATTGGCTGAGAGTCCAAATCCCCATTTTATCCTTGGCTATAGACATGCTGGATGAATTGCAAACCAGAAAAATATTAAAGGCAGGCTAAAGTCCAAACTAACAACACTAAGCATGTGCTGGCAACTTTCCATTATAGAGGTAAAAGCCTACTGTAGCTTGGCTGAATTTTGTTCTTATGTAACAGCAGTTTGAAGGTGCTACATTCACTGTGCAGTGAGAAAGTGCAGTTTGTAAATAGCAACTCATTTCCTTTGGATCCCAGAGGTGTAGTATTCAATGATCTGATGGTTTATAAGAGAAAAAGGCATACTTTTTAGTGGTGAAAGGCTGCTTGCTCCCTAGTCAGTCTTTAAGTTGCAGGGGTGGGAAAAGTGGAAATCACCTGTGGCATGGTTCAATCTGGCATCATGGCTGTGATCCTTGCTTTCTTACCTATTAATAGATGTTCCCTCCTGACACACAAGTCCCACCTCTTTTATGCTTTTGCTTCTCAGAAGTATTAATTGTCTAAGCAAGCGTGGGCAGGATCTACGTATCTATCCCAAACTAACATTTCATCTGGACAGGGATCTAACTCTCTGATTTGCTTTCCAGGCTTTGAAGAAGTGGATAGAAGCAAACCCTCTACTTAGCCACATAAAGCCAGGTGTGTTGATGGGTCGTGGAAGAAGAGATCAAAAAACAGGTATGCAGATTTGCACTGAGGAATACCAGTTGCTAGACCTATGGTGGCTACACTGCTGAAATTGTTCTACTCTTCCTGTGTTCATCTTCTGTCCTCTTAAACAGAGGAAGGTCATGAAAGTTTGTACTATGCTTTCTTCCATATCTAGAAGACCTTTAACCACTCCTAAGGAGATGCTTACTTTTTCTGTCCAGAATCTTTGGTTAAAGCAGCAGTAACACTGTCAGTGACCCTTTGCTGCAGGATTCTTTTGCTAGTTCAGAAGAAGTTTAGAAACTGTTTGCTATCGTGGCTTCTTGTGATTACTTCTAGTGGTATTTTCCCTGTTCCTTTTACAGATCCCTCTCTTATTTTGTGTGTGGTTTTAAGGTAGAACAGAAGCTATAGCTGAAATGAATTATGCATGGCTTAAGTTAAGAGTTAGCTTGGGCTTAAAGTAACTAAGCTGTATAGGTCTCTCTAATAAAGGTCAGCTAGGTGTTGTGTCTGAAATCGTATTTCCCAGGATGACAATTTGTGTGGCACATCAACAGGAATTCCTGCTCAGTGGCTATAGTAAGCAGCCAGCTGGATACACAAACTTAAAGTACTTTTCCAGATCAAGAGGACATGCTCATTTTTAATCACTTAAATAAGAGCAAATGCAGGTATCTTGCTCAAGGACTTCTTGACTCTTCTTAATTTAAGGAAATTAGTGTTTTTTCCTGACACAGTTTCTTGGTACTGTAGGTATGACCCTCCCAATGCAGAAGGGTGTGCTGGATGCGTTCAAAACCAACAAAGAGAACAGACTGCTAATTGCTACATCTGTTGCTGATGAAGGCATTGATATTTCTGAGTGCAACCTTGTTGTGCTCTATGAATACTTCGGTAATGTCACCAAAATGATCCAAGTCAGAGGTATGGAATTTCAGAGCTATTACTTTAGAAACCTGTTTTGGCCTAGAAATGGACATAAAGTGCTACTGAATGACACTTTGGAAATACTATAGTAATATGTGCATGTCTTGCTGTTATTCCTCTCTGCCCCTGAGTGAAGTCAGATGAATGATGGGACTGGACATGACAAATTTGTTCACAGAACTGAGTCCTTGATGTTGTGTGACTTTTCTTTTGCCATGCAAATTAGCCATGCTGCACAAGGTTATTGAACTGTTGAGGACTGATCCCTCAAGTGGCTAATTATACATATAAGCAGAAGTATGGCTAGAAGAGCTGTAGTCAGAAATAACGCAAATCATTCTGTGACAATTTACAAAGGACTGCTGTAATGGAGTTTCATGTATTGCCATGGCTTCTGAAGACCTTCCCCTGCCCAGTGGCTTATTGCCAACACAGCTACTCATGGGTACTCGAGACCTTCATATCTGCAGATCTCTAACATTCAAGACAAGAAAAAAGAAAAAAGGAAACTCTGTTTCTGTCTTGGCTTGTCTGAAGAAGTCTGTCAAGACTTCGGTCTTG
Organism: Aquila chrysaetos chrysaetos; assembly: GCF_900496995.4. Lineage (NCBI taxonomy): Eukaryota > Metazoa > Chordata > Aves > Accipitriformes > Accipitridae > Aquila > Aquila chrysaetos. The sequence goes on along the minus strand of NC_044030.1, from coordinate 16,627,528 downwards.
AATCTTGGTGATTTTACAATAAGGCCAGTAGAGGGGAATGAAGACCCACACTAAATACTGGTTTCTGTTTATGACATTCCTAAATGTCATAAAACTGCCTATGTCTTTCAAGGGTGCATCTGCAGTACTTTATCATATCACCCAAGTAGATTACTTCATAATTTGATGGTAAGTGATCTTAGTCCTCTGCTTTCAGGGTTTGTGTCCTGTGACTTTCTTATTTTTGTCTTAGAATGAAATAATTGGCCCAGAATTCATGTTTATGGGTGAAAGGATAGTGTTTCTTAACAAGCCATGAAAGATGCAAAGAAAATAGGCTGCGTCAGTTTTAAACAACACAAAATCATGATTTTGGGGGAATAGGAGCTCAAAAGCTAATGTGAACACTTTTTCTAACCGAAATACTTCTGAAGTGGTATGAGATCCCTGTAGTTCTTAGTTTGCCTGTGTCACAGCAGCAAAAAGCAGGCAGGCAGTAGGCATAGACAGGTGGAAGAGATGGCACTTGCTCTTATCTCTTTTCTTGCCATCACCGTATTTCCAGTTCCTCAGGTTTTTTGCCATAAGACTTTTTCTTTTTTTAAATAGACACCAATTAGCAGGGCAGAAAACTAGTAAGTAGGACTAAGATGAACCTTTTTCCTCTAGTTTTTTTCCCACAAGAAGACAGCAATATGCTGTACAATAACTGAAGTGTCAAACATGCCTGAGCTTAACTGAGGCAGGCCACAGAAGCAGTCAATACAGTACTGGCTGGGCGATATCCATGAGGGTGCCTGGAAAGGTGCATCTTGTTCTGGTTTGTGATTGAAAAAGAGCGAGCTGAAAGACTGCTCTTCAGAAGCAGCATTATCTGAATCTGAACATCGGAAACAAAAGCAGCCACAGAGAAGTCCTTTATGCTCTTTTATGGCATAGCTGCTGCTTTTGCACATCTTGTTAAGAGTAACTAAAGAGGATAAATATGTTGCTGTATAGGTCGTGGAAGGGCAAAAGACAGCAAGTGCATCCTTGTGACAAGCAAAATAGAAGTGGTTGAGAATGAGAAACACAACCGTTACAAGGAAGAAATGATGAATGAAGCTATTGAAAAGCTACAGACTTGGGATGAAACAACATTTGCAAGAAAGGTTTGTACTTCTGTGGAATTTTCATACTCAAATCTACAGGCGTAATCTATATTGGCCTTAATCTACAAGGGCTCTATCTAGGACCAAGTGATAACTTGAGGAAGGTGTTCGCTGTATTTGGTTTCAGACCAAGGCTAGATCAGCAGAGAAGGGATAGTGTGTACTGCTCGCTTGCAGAATGTCATCTGTACTGTAACTGTAAAAAACTTAGAAGTTGAGGTAGAATTTATGTAAACTTCTCAGCTTAGAAATAAAATATAAACTATTCTGTCCACTGGAAGAAAAATATTACTGTGTCTGGGATAGTGGACAGGGAGATGGGTAACTATGCAGATGGTGGTAATAGGTTCATCCAATTCTTGTTCAGAAGCACTTTATCTTTGCTGCAGGCTGGTACAAGTGCTTTTCTAAAGTTGTTTGTTGTCACACCAAGTGCTTGTTGATTTCAGAGCAGTGGTTTCTGGGAGATGTCAAGAAACCATTGTCTGGGACATTAACAGGATGAATTTGGGTTTGTACCTGCTCTTCTGCTGGTAACTTCTTTTGTACTGCCTACGGTACTGTTAATCTTTGCTTCAAGCAACTTCTGGCAGGTGAACAAGCCTAGTAGAACACCTCAGTACACATTCAGTGCTTTTCATTAACCCTGCTGTGTGCTGTGCACTTACCAGATCAGAAAACATCATGAGGGTAGAAAGAAGCGTCAAGTACTTCTGGTGCTGAGGTGACATGTAAGAGGTGTCGCGGGCTAAGTCAATGATAGACTTTTGGCCAGGCAGTTTTCTGCCTGGCGCAGCAGGTACGTCTCCTCTGTAACCACCCCACCTTCCCAGATGCCCTTGCATAATAGGTATGAGGCTCTGCAAGTGGAACCAAACAATGATGAGGATGATGGTTCATCTAGCTTGGAGGTGTCACCAAGGTTAAGTTGGCCCATGCCCTGTGTCAAAAACACTTCATAAAGAAAAAAAGACAGGTCACTGTCATAGGAGACCCTCTCCTGAGGATAACAGAAAGCCCAATATGCCGACCAGACCCACTTCTTAGGGAAGTCTGCCACCTCACTGGGGCACAGGTTAAAAATGTGAAGAGAAAGCTTCCTACCCTGGTATCGCCCTAGTATTATTATTCATTATTGATTTTTCATGTAGGCAACGATGAAGTTGCAACAAGAAGTCCAAGGGCAATCAAAGAGACTTCAGGGCCTTGGGACAACTGGTTAAGGGATCAGGAGCACAAGTAGTGGTCTCCTGTATCCTTCCAGTTGCAGGGAATCACAAGGGAAGAAACAGGAAGAACCAGCAGATCAATACGTGGCTCTGAGCCTGGTGTCACCAGCAGAATTTGGGGTTTTTTGATCATGGGTTGGTCTACACAACACCAGGTCTGCTGGTGACAGACAGGGTACACCTGTCTCAAAGGGGGCAAAGGATCTTTGCGCAGGAGTTAGCAGGGTTCACTGAAAGAGCTTTAAACTAGATTTTAAGGGGGAAAGGGATAAAACCAGACTCGCTAGAGATAAGCCTGGTGGTGGCATGCCAATGTTTAAGGGATGGTGTGCTAGCGAGGTCGTTTGGTCTGCCATCTCAGTGGAGGTAGGGGATGGAGATCCACGCAGTGGCAAAGAATCAAGGGGTTTTGATGTGTTAGAAACCACGGGAGTGACTGAGAACAGTCACGTAGGAATTAGGGCTTCTTCCCCCAAAAAGGTGGTAGGATCAATAGCCCAACTGAAGAGCATCTATACCACTGCACACAGCATGGGCAACAAACAGGAGGACTTGGAAGCTGTTGGGCAGCTGGAAAACTATGATGAAATTGCAATCACAGAAGCATGGTGGGATGACCTGCACAACTGGAGTGCTGCAATGGATAGCTATAAACTCTTCAGAAGGGATAGGCAAGGAGGAGAGATGGTGGGGTAGCCCTGTATGTTAGGGAGTGGTTTGATTGTTTAGAGCTTAATGATGGTGATAATAGGGTTGAGTTTTTATGGGCAAGAATCAAGGGGAAGGCCAACAAGGCAGAGGTCAGGGTGAGAGTCTGTTATAGACCACCCCACCAGGACGAAGAGGCAGACAAAATACTCTATAAGCAGCTGGAAGTCTCATGATCGCTAGCCCTTTGTTCTTGTGGGGGACTTCAACTTGCCGGGTGTCTTTTGGGAATACAATACAGCGGAGAGGAAACAGTCTAGGAGGTTCCTGGAGTGTGTGGAAGATACCCTCCTGACACAGCTGGTAAGTGAGTCAACAAGGGAAGGCACTAGGGAAGGTGGTTGGAGGCCATCTTGGGCACAAAGATGATGAAAAGATAGCTTTTGATTCTCAGAGAAGTAAGGAAGGGTGTTAGCAGAACTGCCACCTTGGACTTCCAGAAGGCAGACTTTGGCCTGTTTGGGAGACTAGTTGACAGAGTGCTTTGGGAGACCATCCTGAAGGGCAAAGGAGTCCAGGGAGAATGGACATGCTTCAAGAAGGAAATCTTAAAGACAGAGGAGCAGGCCATCCCTATGTGCCAAAAGATGAGCCAGTGGGGAAGAAGACAGTGCTGGCTGAACGGAGAGCTTTGGCTGGAACGCAGGAAAACAAGGAGAGTTTATGACCTTTGGAAGAAGGGGCAGGCCACTCAGGAGGACTACAAGGATGTTGTGATGTTATGGAGGGAAAAAATTAGAAGGGTCAAAGCCCAACTAGAACTTAATCTGGCTACTGCTGTAAAAGACAATTAAAAATGTTTCTAAAATACATTAGCAATAAAAGGAGGGCTAAGGAGAATCTCCATCCTTTATTGGATGCGGGGCAGAAGCACAGTGACAAAGGCTGAGGAAAAGGCTGAGGTACTTAATACCTTCTTTGCCTCAGTCTTTAATAGTAAGACCAATTGTTCTCTGGGTACCCAGCCCCCTGAGCTGGAACACAGGGACAGGGAGCAGCATGAAGCCCACATAATCCAAGGGGAAATGGTTAGCAACCTGCCACACCACTTAGACACACACACGTCTATGAGGCTGGATAGGATCCATCCAAGGGTACTGAGGGAGCTGGTGGAAGTGCTCACCAAGCCACTTGCAATCAGTTATCAGCAATCCTGACTACACTGGGGAGGTCCCAGTTGACTGGAGGTTAGCAAGTGCAACACCCATCTACAAGAAGGGCTGGAAGGAGGATCCAGGTAACTACAGGCCTGTCAGTCTGACCTCAGTGCCGGGGAAGGTTATGGAGCAGATTGTCTTGAGTGCCATCACACAGCACAGACAGGACAACGAGGTGATCAGGCCCAGTCAGCATGGGTTCATGAAAGGCAGGTCCTGCTTGACTAACCTTATCTCCTTCTATGACAAGGTGACTCACTTAGTGGAGGAGGGAAAGGCTGTGTATGTTGTCTACCTGGCCTTTAGTAAAGCCTTTCACACTGTTTCCCACAGTGTTTTCCTGGAGAAACTGGCTGCTCATGGCTTGGACGGGTGTACTCTTCACTAGATAAAAAACTGGCTGGATGGCTGGGCCCAAAGAGTGGTGGTGACTGGAGTTAAATCCAGTTGGTGGCCGGTCACAAGTGGTGTTCCCCAGGGCTCAGTATTGGGGCCAGTTCTGTTTAATGTCTCTATCAATGGTCTGGACGAGGGGATCGAGTGCACCCTCAGTAAGTCTGCTGATGACACCAAGTTGGGCAGGAGCATTGATCTGCTTGAGGGGGTGAAGGCTCTACAGAGCGATCTGGACAGGCTGGATCGATGGGCCAAGGACAATTGTATGAGGTTCAACAAGGCTCAGTGCTGGGTCCTACTCTTGGGTCACGACAACCCCAGGCAATGCTCCAGGCTTGGGGAAGAGTGGCTGGAAAGCTGCCTGGCAGAAAAGGACCTGGGGGTGTTGGTCAACAGCTGGCTGAATATGAGCCAGCAGTGTGCCCAGGTGGCCAAGAAGGCCAAAGGCATCCTGGCTTGTATCAGACATAGTGTGGCCAGCAGGAGCAGGGAAATGATTGTCCCCTTGTACTCGGCACTGATGAGGCCGCACCTCGAGTACTGGGTTCAGTTTTGGGCCACTCACTACAGGAGAGACATTGAGGTGCTGGAGCGTGTCCAGAGAAGGGCAACGAAGCTGGTGAAGGGTCTAGAGCACAAGTCCTGTGGGGAGCGGCTGAGGGAGCTGGGGCTGTTTAGCCTGGAGAAAAGGAGGCCGAGGGGAGACCTTATAGCTCTCTACAACTACCTGAAAGGAGGTTTTAGCAAGGTGGGTGTTGGTCTCTTCTCCCAAGTAACTAGTGATAGGACGAGATTAAATGGCCTCAATTTGCGCCAGGGAAGGTTTAGATCGGATATTAGGGAAAATGTCTTCAGTGAAAGGATTATCAGGCATTGGAACAGGCTGCCCAGGGAAGTGGTTGAGTCACCATCCCTGGAGGTATTTAAAAGATGTGTAGATGTGGCACTTGGGGACATGGTTTAGCGGTGGACTTGGCAGTGTTAGGTTTGCGGTTGGACTCGATGATCTTAAAGGTCTTTTCCAACCTAAATGATTCTATGATTCTATTTTCCTAGACCTTTGCAACAAATTTCCTAGAGAAGAGTAGAATAAGCCAGTGGTAGCCACTACGAATAAAAAGACTTCGTACACAGTTCTGCCATATTCCTATGCATTTGCAGATCACCCCATGTTTCCAGGCAAGCTTTCAGGGACTGAGCAACAAAGAATGTCCAAGGCCCTCCAGCCTTTGTGAAATTTCCTGTCCCACCTCTGAGTCTTGGTTTGGCTGCTCTGCTTCTTCTTGGAGGATTTTGTTTCTGCATGAGCTGCAGGTTCCCAGGTCCAGGCTGTGGCTGTTGCCTCTTTCTCTGCCTGCAATTTCTGTGGTCTCTGGAGCCTTATTTCCAGAGCAGCAGCACTACTTCTGCTGTAGGGAGTCTCACATGACTTAGTCTTCACAAGGACTTAATAGTGTTATGACCACAGGGGCCATAGCGGGGTAGAGGGGAGGAAGGAACAGATGGCATAAATGCTGTCCATCATGTGACTTACTTATTCTAGCCTTACATTCTTAACCTGACAAATGTACCACGTTCTTCCTTTGGTATGAGTTGCTAGAACAAGGCCTGGTTTGTTCGTTTCCTTTTAAGTAATAGGTTCCTAGATGTTACATATCCCGAGTCATGTTTAGACAGATGTAATTTCATAACGATCTTGATTTTTATTTATTTATTAAAGATACATGACCTGCAAATGAAGGAAAAGGTATTACGAGATTCCAGGAAGAAAGAAACAAGAAGTAAGGTAGTGGAAGGGAAAAAAAATCTTCTGTGTGGAAAATGCAAAGCATATGCCTGCAGTACAGATGACATCAGAGTTATAAAGGTATGTGTCTGTATGGAAACCTACATCCATGAACACCAGGGAAGTCAACATTATTGAACTAACAGCAGTGTTTATTAGTGTGGAAAGCAGGCTATTTTGTGCAAACTGGAGCAGAAAAAAATTCTGAGTAAATCGGTAAGCCACAGGACCAGTCATAACTACTTCTGTAGCATGTTATGATGGTAGTTGATGATATCCAGGGTGTGCAAATATGTGATATGACAGGAATCACTTCAGTTTTCCTGAACCCCCTTCTATTAGAAACTGATGAATTTTGTGGAAAATCATGTGATCTTCAATGACATAACCTACTCGTATAACTGCTGGGTATTTACCTTCCCGATTAGCACAAGATTGGGAGTCTTCCTGCAGTTGAGAGATTTCTCCCACCATTTCTGTTGATTGCAAATTATCCATACAAAGTACTGAGATCAGCTCACTGTTTAGCTCCTTGGCTTATGGGCCAGTTTTCAGTTTTGAAAGGCAGGGCAAAGCATGGTTTTACAAGAGGAGCCCTTTAATTCTTCAGTATTACTTTGTTTTCCATTCTTTAGGTAGTTCACATTGCTTCGATGTATCTCATGGGGACATTTTTATTGTAATCTTTCTGAACTTGAAGAATTTCTCTGTAGGCCCAAGAAGCCAATACTCTAGACATGGAAAATGGTGATCATGAAAGAGAGCCTTTTCTGGGCACTTTGAGCCTTTCTAGTTCTGAAATTTGTTCTTCTGAAGCTTCTATTTGTGCTGCTCTGAAAAGCGCAGTTGTGATGTGATAAAGGGCTTCAGGCCACAGCTGAGCATTACAGAATGCTTGCCTTCAGCCACTTTCCTTTTTAATCAAGAATATATTTTTTTTGTTTTTACCAGCTGTTTTTGGAACGTAGATGGAGTTCACTACTCCTCTGCATAGGGAAGATCCATAGGCGAGGATTTTGGAATAGCTCAGCCTTGTGAAAACCTAGTTACACTTCTTTGACAAATAACAAGGGATATCTAATATGCACCTCTGACTGTTACTCCATTTTGTGCTGCCGGCTTATCACCTATACCTGTGCAAATAGATCCGAGAGTTCAGAAAACTCTTCAGGAAGAATTTTTGCTTAGTACTCTGCAAATAACCCCTCACAATATTTTAAATAATCCCTACAAACTGAGTTCTGTCATAGTTCAGCCTACATATTTAATTCAAGTTGGATATCGAGGAAGAACTAGCATTTTCAGACTCCAGCTCAAATTGTACATATGCTTTCAAATTAAGTTGTTAATTTTTTTAATCTTTAATTATATATGTTATAAACAACAACTGTTACTCCTTTACCTTGTTAGGCTTACTTTTTTCTATCATTCCAATGTAATTGCATCACCCCTCATGGAAGGCTGGGGTCATATAGTTAAAATAAGTGAGAAGCAGGAGTCTTTCAAGTTGTCTGTTGTCTGGATGACTGTTATTTTATGCAGAAGGCTCAAATACTGCAAGCATGGCTTTCAGAGAACCTAAGTAAGTTCAAATATGTGTAAGCTAGTGACTTGTGATATATAGTAATTTGGAGTTTGATAAGCCCAGGCCTGGGCCTTTCTAGTACCTGGTATTTAATGAATGGGGAAAAAAGAGCGATGAGCCAAGGGGGCTGGAAGGTGAGCCTCCTTAATGACAGGAAGCACCTTACCAGGGAAATGGTATTTGTGAGGGGAAGGCGAATGTCGGGGAAAAAATGAGGAATGGTGTTTCTACTATTAAGTGCTTCTGGCATGTGTTGTTTCAGGAATCTCATCACACTGTCCTAGGAGATGCGTTCAAGGAGCGTTATATAACAAAGCCTCACCAGAAACCAGTCCAGTTTGATTGTTTTGAGAAAAAAAGCAAGATGTATTGCCAAAATACTAATTGCCAGCATGACTGGGGAATCATAGTGAAGTACAAGACATTTGATAATCTACCAGTGATCAAAATCAAAAGCTTTGTATTAGAGAATGTTGAAACTGGGACACAAATGGATTTTCAGAAATGGAAGAATATTAATTTTTCTTTGAAGAATTTTGATGTTGAAGAAACATCCAGCTGAACTCAGCATTTTAATGCATGTATCACCCTACTGCACCAAGCTGAAATAGTGGATAATCTCTTTCCATGTATAAAAAGTTCTTGTTCTTTATGCTGTTGGATATACTAGGCCCCTCAGCAGCATCTGGCTAGATTAAAAAAGGCTAGTATGGCCACTTAAAATCTGCTATCTAATTAAATGTTTCACAAGAAGTTTTAATATAAGCATGGACAAAAACATGCCCTTAGCATCTAGATCTTAATCTTTGCTGCTATGAAGAAGCTGGTCTGAAAAATACAAAATCAAGCTGAATGACTAATTAAACATCTGATTTTAGGTGACAGGCCACAACTTCAAGCATTTCTGTGTGAATCAGAATCTTCTTTGTTACCAGTTAGTTCTGGTTGGATTGCACCTCCATGCAGACAACATGGCTTATACAGACACTTTAAGCACTACTTTAGCTACTTTTAAAGCTTTTTAAAAAAATTACTTTTAATGCTCTAGGCATTTTGGTATATAGAAAATTAAGAGAAAATGTCCAGTAACTTTTCGGTAAGGAAGATATTGCATGTTTTAAATCCATCTTTAACAGAGAACGCTTCTGCAACAGTCTGCCAAAAGCAGTAGGGCTTCACAGAGCCCTCTTGGAGGAGGCATCTTCTGATTAAAATGGTAGCACTGTTTTCTTCTATCACTGCATGTTTGTCAAGTTGCTGAAGTTGCAGAATGGACACCTTTCTATGTGTTGCTTAACTGAACAAGCCCCAAGGAGGACAACCAGTGCCCTGTTAGATGGTGATTAGCATTTACCCTGATGTCCTGTCTCATGAATTAGCAGTTGAAATCTCTCAAGACATTAATATTAATTCTGCAGATTTCCTGTCAGAGCTGATCTAGAATTGGAACAAAGTCTAGGCATTAGTGTCTTTAAATCCCTTCTCCCCATCCAGATCCCAGACGTCTCTCAGAAAAACAGAAATTGCTACACACACAGTTATAAAACCTGGTGTCCTGGTTTCGTCTGGGATAGTTCATTTTCTTTCTAGTATTTACTATGAGAAGAACGTAGATAACACACTGATGTTTTCAGTTGTTGCTAAGCAGTGTTTAGACTAAGTCAAGGATTTTTCAGCTTCTCATTCCCAGGCAGCAAGAAGGCTGGAGGGGCACATGAAGTTGGGAGGGGACACAGCCAGGACAGCTGACCCCAACTGGCCAAAGGGGTATTCCAGACCATGTGACATCATGCCCAGTATATAAACTGGGGGGAGCTGGCTGGGGGGGGTGCATTGCTGCTCGGGAACTAACTGGGCATCAGTTGATGAGTGGTGAGCAATTGCATTGTTCATCACTTGTTTTGTATATTCCAATCCTTTTATTATTAGTACTGTAATTTTATTATTATTGTCATTATTATTGTCTTCCTCTCTGTCCTATTAAACTGTCTTTATCTCAACCCACAAGTTTTACTTTTTTTTTTTTTCTTCTTCTGATTCTCTCCGCATCCCACTGGGTGGGGGGGGAATTGAGTGAGCAGCTGCATGGTGCTTAGTTGCTGGCTGAGGTTAAACCATGACACACTGTTAAACTTGTACACTTTAAAGCACTTGCTGATTCTATGTATCTTCAATGAGCTTAATCTTCAATATTTGTGGAACCAAGATCAAATATATTTTCGGTTCACTTTATGCATTTGATAGTGTAATAACGTATGTATGTAGAAGAATTATGTGTCTGAAAGACCTGAACTCTCAAGAAAACAAACCACCTTGAACAGGAACCTAACTCAGAGTCCAAAAATTACTTAAACTACCTAAACCCTACTCGGTGAGACTTGCAGTGTTCTTTTAAACAGTGTTATGTGGCATTAAAAGCAAAACAACTTTTAAGCACTGCTTCATGTTCCATCCCAGTCCATGCCTTTTACTTCGAAAGCTGTATGCACTGTACAGGAAGCCTGAATCTGTCCTACAGTAACTTACTCTGTGCTTAGTTTTTACCTAGTAAATTCACTGTTCTTACAGCTGCTTCCAAAAAGGAAACACAGAACAATGCATAAAGATGATTTATAGTTGGATGATGCCTCCCCTCCAAAAATACTAGAAACAAAGATTTTGAAAAAGGCTTGTTTAGCAAAAAGGCTGGTTTAGCACTTTAAAATGAAAAGTACATGGAAAACCACAGTCCTTGAGTATGTTTGCTGTGTGAAAGGGCCATCTACTTTGGGATTCTTGGCATAAAAAAATAATCAGTCTTAAGTTTCACAGCTTATAGTAATAACTACTGGGAAGTTAAGGGGTTGGAAGAATTTTGGTCTTTTCCTATTGTTGGAATGCAATGATTGCAGAATAAAACAACTCTGCAGTTCAGCCTAAATGAGTGTAATAAAGGTTGATGAGGTAACACATTAATAAGAATTCAACTTCATACAACAAGCCTACCTTCAGTAACCAGCAGAGATAGGAGGGTGGGTAAGAACACCAGCTCTCTACTTGGCCTTTGAAAATACCTGAATTTTTTTTGCAATGGAACCAGAAGTTGCATATTTATTATCAAACAATGCTCAACATTATGACCATATTAATAGCTCTCTGTTAAGATGTTGCACAGAATCACAGAACAGCTGCAGCTGGGAGGGACCTCTAGAGGTTATCTTGTCACCTACAACAATTTTCCCAGTACCAAGTCCAGACAGCATCTGAATACCTCACAAGGATGGAGACACCACAACCTCTCTGGGCAATCTTTTGCAGTCAGTGCTTGGTCACCCTCACAGTAAAAAAGTGTTTCCTGGTGTTCAGAGGAAACCTCCTGCGTTTCAGTTTGTGCCCATTGCTTCTTGCCCTGTTATTAGGCACCACTGAAAAGAGGCTGGCTGCATCTTCTTTGTGCCCTCCATTCAGATACCTGTACATAAACAATGGAGATGTCCCTGAGCCTTCTCTTCACTGGGCTAAACAGTCTTAGCTTGTCCTCATATGACAGATGCTCCAGATCCTGCAACATCTTAGTGGGCCTCTGCTGGATTCGCTAGAAGAGCTCTGTGTGTTGTAATCAAGCAAGAAGAGCCTGCTGTAGGTACAGTGCCATCTCTATCCCCTCCTTAAGCCTCCTGACTTATTTCAGAACAATTTTTATTGTTCTGGAGCCGACTGCTCCAAAAATACATTAGGAAATTACTTTGAAAGAATTTCTCCATTATGTTAATTGTTGTGGCAGTTGCTCTAAAGACAGTTAAGAGTAAGAATTAGTACTATAACCTTGTTTGTCTCTGAGTAAGAGGATATTTGTTATCACTGTAAATAGATTCATGTGGTATTGTGGATTGGGCAGTCCCTGACTTCAGTGAATGCATTAGTGTAATCACTGGTTGCTAACTGCCATAAAAGTTGCTGACAAGGATCTTGAAATTGTGGTAGATTGTCTTCTTGAGGACACAAAACAGAGGGAAGTACATTACAGCAGTATTCTGTTGGGTTACAGAGACTGCCAGTATCTGACAGCTTTTGTATTCATCCTGTCTAATGCAGATTATTCAAAGAAACAAGAATTAAAATACGAGAAGTCAAGACTTACTTACATGACTCTGCTCCTACAGGGACAATGAGAAGAGTTTAAAGTCAAAGCTTTGTTCTGCATCTTGGAATGAAGGATAACACAACAAAAACCAACAAACTTCTTGAAAATAAATTTAATTTTATCCATTAGAAATATTATCCCCAATAGGTCCACCTTTCCACAAAGGCTTGGATTTTAACAAACAAAGTTCACATTTTTTAAAATTAATAAACAGCTAAATAATTAATTTTGGTATTAGATTCAGATTCTGGTCAACTGAATAAGAAAGCAAGTCAATATCAGGTAATCAGGAAGGAAAAGAAATTATTTTTTATACTGTCAGTTAATTTTTGGACCACTGATAGTCAACCTAAATGGATCAAATATATGAAATCAGCACATGATCTTCAACAGTTCCACAGCTTCCAGCAGTATTTTAATGACTTTTGCACTGTATTCTAAGGTAAGTCGAGCCAACCACCATATAAAACAAATAATAAAAGCTATTTAAGTGGGCAAGCATGTCCAGTTTCCTAATACACAGAATAATTCAGCATTGTAAACAAGCCTTCTAATACAATCCATGAACAAACTGTTCACTTTATGGTTCATGCTTTCAAGTTTATGATTACCATAGTTTTATTGTGCTCACCAGAAGCAGGCTTGTACCTGGACGTTTTTGCTTAATGTTTTTGATTAGGAAGCCATTTTACGGATCATGTAGTTCAGAATGCCACCGTTGTGGAAGTAAGTGAGCTCCACGTCAGTGTCAAATCTCATGATGGCATGAAAGGTTTTCCCAGTATCCAGCTGTTGGGGTCAAAGAAAGTCATTCAAGCAGCAGAACCTTCCACATGTTGCATATCATAGTAAAATAAGGACTATTACAATAGTTTTGCCATCTTAACAAATTGTGATAGAAAGCTAAAGTGAACAGGCACTGGACATCAGCATTTCTTTCCACACTAGTCTACAGCAAGCTGCTTAAGAGGAAAGCAGTTTAAAACAGACAGCATTGCATTTGCTGCCTCATTTAGATTTATTGTTGATATGCCTAGAGACATGAAAGCTGACCATCCTTTCAAGTGGTTATACTAATTCTTGATGTTGTTCTATGTAGTCATTCTTCTGGCTTAGGTACAACAGCAACACTAATTTAATTAGCTTTCTCTGAGGCCTAGTGTTTGGGAATCACAAAAGCACAGACAAGTGCATGAAGTGAATAAAACCATTATGTTTTACTGAAGACCCCTCTAGTCATGTACTTCCAGATGAATGCACAATGTTCATCTGTGGCTAATAAGCTGACCAGCTCTTTGGGATCTATACTTTCTCCATTTCAGGGCAGTTAATGAGGCACATGTAAACAACTACTGTTAGAAACTAATCCAGGGAGACCAGCTGCATTAAATGAACATGCAGTAAGTAGATTGTTTTGCTAACTACAGTAAAAAAGCAGAGTTTGATGCTATTAGGTTAAGTCATTCAGTTTTACAGATACTCCAATGAAGAATAAACCAAATTTTTATTGTAGATGATATTTTTCAAAAAGGGACTCCAAACCTGTTTGGAGTCAAAGCTAGACAAAAAGCGGTCTTTCAAATACAGGGGTTGAAGTTTAACTAGATTTTATGCTGGGCATGCTTAGACTCCATACTGAATGTTGCAGTGTACAATATTTTGTCAGTTAAATTGTCAATGAATTATTTTAAACTAGTTTAAATAAATTAGTTTATTTAATACTTACCGTTCACTTTCTGTTGTGCTTCAAATGTTTAACTGAGACAAAAAATTATAGTGGACTTTGAAAGACTGGTCCAAAATACAGGACTGCTTTGTGCTAAATAAAACAGTCCGGGCATGCTGCTTTTATATCCCATCATAGTGAATCCCTGTTAGAATGACTGTTTCCATCCCCTTCACCATCTCAATTCTTCTCCCTTCCTCAAGTGAAGGAAGCTTACTGCCATTATGAAAGCACATTGTTTGAAGAGACAGTTAATTTTGAGTGAAATTACAGTGATTCAGAAAATTCACCCCTTCACTCTCTCATACCTTAATCTGGATGTTCATCTGCGGTTTTAGTTTTTCAGGAATGATAATCGTGTAACGCTCCCGTCCAGTGAGTCCTAAAGACCCTGCATCCTCTCCAGGCAAATACTGCAGAGGAATCACTCCCATCCCTACTAAGTTGCTTCGATGAATTCTCTCATAGCTTTCAGCAAGCACAGCCTTGACACCCTGGGAAATACACGACAGGTACAGTTATCTCCATGGTTTAGGACAGACCCTCTGTGCTCATAGAAAGGAAATTGGTACATTTATGGTCCCGTCCATTTAATTTACCAGCTACTCTTAGAGTCAGCAGGTCAGTCCGACAGTGGACTGTCGAGGATGACTTGATTACATGTTAACTTTCAAACATCTTTAAAAGAAGTCTGACTGTCAAAAAATTACATATGCTTTCTCAGGAATCCTGTATACTTCTCCACAACTCTTGCTAATTCATTGTTGCCCTCCTACACTACAAGCTCCATGATGCAGTTTAATTAATTTCTAAATTTTTACACATTAATGTAAACTCTACTGTGGCTCTTGGAGGCAGCTGAGAATTCAAAACAGCTCTTGCTACCAAAAGAGAGAATGAGCTACCCCAGATGTTGGTCATAAGCTAGTCTTCCTGACAAATGAATGCACTTTTAAGTACTGTCATCCTTCTAGTTTACTGTAGTCACTCACCAAGAGGAATGGTCCTTTAGCTGCCCAGTCTCTGGAACTTCCTGCACCATACTCCTTCCCAGCCAGCACAATCAGAGGATGACCAGCCTGCTTATATCTTTCTGCAGCATCAAACACGTCCAGCTGGAATGAAAATAACAAACACTTTATACACTTTTTGGGGGTGGAAGCACAGTTCCAGGGAAACAAGGGAAAAAGTGTCCCCACATAAACAGCTGAAGCCCACACTTTCCATCAAGCAGCACTTTAAGGATATTAACCATAGAGTGCTTTGTGGCTTCTAGCCTGATCTTACCCCCAAAACAAACCTGCACCTTCCACTACTACTTCTGCAGTGGTTATACTCTCCACTGATATGCCTGATAGCACCACATTATGTAGGTATGCGTGACCTGCTTCCATAGGTGAATACAGCTCTGTCCCCTCATTAGCTTTACCTAAAAGGCACTTAAGTAAATGACCTAAGCTGTAAGAGGGAAAGCCAGTACTAATCCACTCTACTGTCAGTGAGCCTCAGTTTAGAACAGCATGTGTACTTACAGTTTCCCCAGAAGGGAAATGGACAGTCTGAGGTCCTTGTCTATCAATAAATTTGTTCACCAAGCGAATGTTTGCAAATGTTCCTCTGGCCATGACAGCATCGTTCCCTCTGCGGGAGCCGTAAGAATTGAACTCTCGAGGAGTCAAGCTATTAAGGGAAAAGAAAACAAGGAAAGAAAGGGAACTGTTGTTTTTAGGCTGAAGCACTCTGTGCTTTAAAAAAAGAAAGGAATGAACTGGTGTTTCTGAGGCAGGTATGTATATAGTTCCCATCATGGCAGTAGCATCCAGTTAGCTGATACTTCTACTTTTAAGATATTTTGAAGGAAAAAAGAATAATTAAAAAAAATAGAAGTCTGCCTACAGCTTGGTCACAGAAAGCAGCTTCCATATCATCCTCATCGCTTGCCCTAGAAACAGTATCTGATAGCAATGCAAGGATATAGTTCATGTTAGCTCAAAAGACACAGTACAATTCTTTTCTTAAGAGCTGGCTACTGAAAATCTTCCTTGTTATATTTATATTACCACAGCATCTAGAACAAAGGTAGAGACACCACTGTGCTAAATATCTAAAAGACAGTGAGAGCCCCTGCTGCAACTTAGAACTACAGAAGAAAAAAATCATTTGTAAACAGAGATATGGGAAAGAGGGGACACGCCAGCCTAACCAGAAAACAAAAAACATGCTGGAATGTGACAGAAAATTGGACGGTTTGCATTGGGCTACATCCAAACAGCAGCTATGACATACAACATCTGTTTTGTAATGTGTGTAGGACTATCTAGATTTCAAAGTGGCTGATACAAGAGGGCCAAAGAGTCCACAGCAGTTAGTTTTCAGTAGATCACACTGTTTTAATCAATTTCCTCTCCAGAATTATCAGGTCTAGTCAATGTATTTTTTTTTCTAATAATGTCAGTGCTGTTCCTCAAAACACCACTGAAGTTCTAAGAAGTGCTAAACCAGAGAATAAAAGTATTACATTATCTGTGAAGGCTGTGAATTACATTACATTACATTATCTCTGAAAGGCAACTCAGCAAGTCCTAGTCTTGCCTTAAGTTGAACCCAGAGTACTAAACTGGCAGGCTGCCTATACAAAAAGACCAACATTTTACAGCAGTTTGGACTCCAACCACAATAGCTTTGCCAGTTTTTGTAGCTGCGCTGAAACAAACTTCTGGGTGTTCTGTAGGTCCTGACAGCCTAAATCTATGAAATAGCTGCACATGCTAGAAGAAGTGAATATAAAACCAATTTTTGGCATTAAGGACCATGATCATTTTGCTTCGATATGGAGACAAATCCTGATTCCCTTACTTATGAATAGACTTACTGCAAAAACCAGCCTGAAAGTTATCTTCTTCCCCTTGATGAGAGCTGCTGAGACAGCAGAGAAGGAAATGCTTTTCTTTGTTCTTTTATATATTCTCCAGGCATCCATCAAGGTATACAAGCGTATGTGAACAGACAGCACATATGTGTGCCTGTTAACATGGTATAGTAGTTGTGGCTTGTTTCCTCTTCCCAATTTATAACAAGAACAAGAAGTAGTGCTTACCCTCTGCTCATCAAATAACGGGCTGCAGGACTATTTCTTGCTATATTCCCAGCTGGAGATATGTGGTCAGTTGTCACAGAATCCCCAAAACTCAACAGGACATAAGCGTCTTCTATTGTTTTCGGGGTCTGAAGAGCCAAAGTCTATACCATCATAAATACAAAGAAAATCATTGAAATATGACACAGAATTCCTTTACCTTTCTCAAAAGTGCAAATTGCAAAATAAAGTCTTCCTTTTCATACAAATTAAAAGAAAGAAAAAACCCAACGCTATTAAAAATGTTTACATTCTTGAACAAAATATGATGTCCTGTCTGTCAGCAAGTTCATGCATGAAGAAAACAGATGAGGCAAAAAAATTAGCTGAAGCTTCCTGTGGTACATGCATGAACACAGACAAAAATCCAGGATTCCTAGACTTCTGCATGCATTGAAATCTGCATTTCCTTTAAATGGTACTGAACACTGAACTATTTCGTGCAAAATGCGGGCAGGCAGAATTGTGGGTTTCTTTTCCTGTCCTTTTCCCTTGCTTGCTTGTTGAAGAGTATTTCAGCTTAAAAGGAGACTTTTCAAAAGCCCTGAAGTGACAGGGAATCCTTACAATTTTTAGATTCACTCATGCCTTTGTATTAAAATGAATACAATAGTGTAATTCTAACATTTGAGAACCAAGGCCTCAATAGGCTATGATGGATGCTCCCAGGCCCCTTGAAGTGGCTTTGCTTCACCTTTAACATTAGACAAGGTCACTACACACTTTGGCTTGATTCAAAGGGAAAGCATGCACGTACCAGACCATCAAAGAAAGGTGGAGACTTGATGTAAGTTGACTTGGGATTCCAAGTATACAGTTTATCTGAAGGAGCATCTAAGGCATTCCAAGATTCATTTACTGTCTGAAAAACACACAAAAACATCCTACTGATTTCTAAGTTTTCAGAAGCAACAGAATTACTCCAGAATCCAGGTAAAATTACAAATTTTACATCAACAAAAGCCTTGTGTATTTCTTAGAGCATTTCAGGAAATTCTTACGACAATATACCTTATGTTTGAGGTGGGTTTTCCTTAATGATTCTATCTATTAAAAGAGTTAGGAAAATCCTCAATTCATTGCAATAGAAGAGCTGCTCATCCAGTTTTCCGACAATAACCTGTATTTTGTATTCAGATAACACTTTATAACTCTCAGG